>NC_058370.1:65345000-65700000 GCF_018350175.1 Felis catus
AGTTTGAGGAGCTGCTGCAGAACGGGAGCCGGCACTTCGAGGACTGGGTGAGTCGGACGCCTCCGGGTCCGGGAGCCCAGCTGTGGGGTCCCGGGGAAGCACTCGCGGCCTTGGCGTTGGTCATGGGGCGCCGAGAATTATTGCCATCTGGGGTGTGTGTGTATGTGTCTCAGTTGCCTTGGGGAAGCATACTTCATTTCGTAGGTGGGGAGAAGTAGGTGCTGGGGCAAGGAAGAGAAGACTTGGCAAGAGGGTCAGGCCCTCTGTCCCCTCCAGACAACGGGTGCTACAGGGCGCTCGCAAGCTGGGGGAGCCCCCAGCCGCTGGTGCTGAAGGTTGGCAGAGAACCCGGCGCCTTCCGCAGGCGCGTGGTGGGCTGGCTGTGTGTGATTGTGTGTGGGTGGGTTCCTCCGTCCCTGGAGAGGCACGTGGAGCCTTAGACTGAAGGCTTCTAGCACGTCCTGGCTTTGTCCTGTGTAGCCCAGTGAGGAGCTGCTTTATTTTTCCCTCCGGGAGGAAGCTAGCTTGTTTCTGTTCTGTTGCATGGTGGTTAGCTCATCTTCTGACATACAGGGAGAAAAATGTGTTCTCCTCTAGGATGTCTCCTCCAGGGTCCCAGCAACGTAAGACCAGCTTGTTTTGCCCGGTGCGTCGCCCATTCATCCAGAATGAGTGTTGTAGTTTTAAAATGATTCTGCTTGTGAGAAATTGGAAGTCAGTGCTTTGAATCCCACTTAAACTTATATTATTTCCCTGTTTTGATTTTTCAAGGTAACTGTGCAGTGTGATACTGTTTCTAAGTCTGACATTGAGTTGATTGATTACATTGTCAGAATATTAGGGACTTGGAAATAGGCCTCCCCTGTCCAGGTACTATAAGCCAAATGCATTCAACCGTGGCCCCCACAGAAGCAGGGAAACAAACCTTGCCTTTGCCCTTTTTGGAAGGAAGGTATTAAATTAGGAAATGGATTTTGGTGTTTTCCGATATGCTACATGTTTCCACCGAGAGCAGGTGTGGCTCTGGGTGCATATGTTTTCAGGGTTCTTTGGTCTATACCAAAAGAAATATCTGGATCCTCATGGAGAAATATAGAGGAATCCCCTTCTAATTATCAAAAGCAGACCACTTGGTGATTTTCCTAGGGTCAGAGGTTACATACAGACCACCTTGGCGTATCACCTTACATATTTTTAAAAAGGAGATGGAGTTTTTAGAAGAAAATAGGAAAAAAGCCTCTTCTCTTTATGCTCTCACGCTGTGATGTAGTCTGCCCGAAACCATGGTTACGGGGCTTACAGGGAAGCTCCAACAAACCATACCAAGTACCACCCTGGGAGATTTGCGGCTTACACTTTGGGAAGCAGGCAGACCTTTGTGGAGTCCCAAAGAACACATTGCCATCCCATTCTGTGCCGTTTCAGCAATGCCCCTTCCTTCTGCCTGCCTCCCACCATCAGACTTCCCACCCACTCCCCATTTCCTTTCCACACGTGGGCTCTTTGACTCAGGAAAGTAGTGCATGTCTGAGGGGGAGCTGCAGGGATAGCTAATTTCAGGACCAGACCTTCACACTAAGAACTTGTGGTTTTGAATTTGTTGTCTTAGAACAGGAAGAGGATGGGAAAAACATGAGTATGGCAGTGAAGCCATCCATAGGGTCTTTGCTGTCTATGCCGATGAGGGAGGTAGAGAGTGAGGCAGAGAGCAGGTGGGATGAACAGTGGGGCTGCTTTAGCCACAGAACACATCTCGTTGGAGGGAGAGGTGCCCGAGTGTCTCTGGTGATGCTTTGCCGGAGCCTGCCCCAGCCCTAGGTTCATCAGGGCACCGTCCCCACGTTGGAGCATTTGCCGTGAAGCATCCAGTGAGCACTAGCCTTGTCTGGTTATTATTCTCTAAGGTTCGCAAATTCATGTTGGACTTGGCCCTGGACCAGATCAGCTAGTGCAGATGCAGGTTTTAGAGACAAGGACATTGAGTCTCAGAGAAGCCCAATGGGTACCCAAGGTCACATGACAAGCACAGGGCCCACTACATCTATTGCCCATGGCTTGTCTGGGGAGAACTGAGCCCCCTGGTCCTTGCAGTGTATTCTCCCTGCAGATTCTTGTGCCGTGTCCCTGATGTTTTCATGGTACACAATAATTTAAAGTGCTTTCAAAATCGTATCTCTTTTGTCTCGTAGCAAATATGAATTAGGTACAACAGGTATTGGACAGATAAAAAAAAGCAAACAAAAAAACACCAAAACTTGAGTTACGAAAAGGTCAGAAGGAGGCATGAATTGGGCATGAGGTGGTGGGTAGCATTTAAAGAGGTATTCACAATAGGAGACATCATTCCATGGGCACAGACACTGCTGGAATAAAGGTTGAGAACACCTGTGGTCAAGGTTGGGGAACAGACAGGCATGGCCCAAACTGAGGGTGCCTGTCAGCCAGGGTCAGGCAGGATAAAATCTCCCTCATTTAAGACTTTTCTCTTCATACCACCTGTGCTATTATTTATTTAAAACCTTTAAACACTGATTCCCTTATTTCTCACTTTAGCCCCAGTATCACAGGTTGGAATATTGCGGTTGCAATTTTTCTTCGTTCACATGAACATAAACACATGGCTTCTAAAATAAAAAGGAAGGAAGTTCATGTCAGGTACCTCTTCACATCGTTAGTTATACGGGGAGCCACAATTTGGATACACTGGAGTAGGAGAAAGTTTAGAAAACTGAGGTGGATTCTAGAATGTTTGAAAGCCAGGCTGAGATAATTATTCTCCAGATAATGAGAGATGCATCAGTTGTGATGACAAAGGGAGTTGTTTTAGAGAAAGCTCATTACAGAGAGATGGGAAGATCTCACTTGTACTGAAAGCAGAAACCCATTAAACACTGTTGCTGTCGCTTGTTTTCCAGGAATGAGATATTAATGCTTCTGTGACTTGAGTGTGCATTAGAATCACTAGGGGAGGGTGTTAAAAATATAGGTCTGCTTATATCTGTACCTTCAGAGCTTTTCATTCGGTAGTTTAGGACAAGTGCTGGGAGTCCTCATTTGTAACAAGTGGTCCAAGAGAATTTGACCAAAGCATGCTTTGAGAAACATTGGGGGAGAATAAAACAGCAGGGGAGGGAGGGTTCCAAATAATTCTTGTATCGAGACTTTGTACACAGAAATGTCCTGAAATTTTATAGTAGACCTTTGTGATTCCTCAAGCAAGATTTATAAGCATAGTTGTGGAAACAAGAAGGATGGGGATTCCTTAGAAGCAGGGGCCCGGCGAATGCTGGATGGAGCTGCTTTGCATTGAGGACAGGTGGTGGGAGCATGGTGGATGGCAGAGGGTGGAAGGAGTGAGCACGTGACAGCTGACTGCTCCTGTTCGCAGTCTGGAGTTTGCTCTGTGGTCACCTCACTTAGTGTGTACTCTGAGCTCGGCCCTTCCCTGTTCCACCACCCCTGCCTCTGAAGACATCTTTGGTTTGTGTCACTCCCTGGCTTCCTCCCCGGTGTAGAAGAGGCCTCCTAATGCAGTGATAATGACAGTCATTTTCTGAGAGGTGGTACAGCCCAGTGCTTAAGGGCAGAGCTCTGGAGGGAGGCTGCTTGGGTTCGAATCCTGCCTCTACCACCAATAGCTTTTGTGACCTTTAGTGAGATATTTAACCTGTGTTCCTGTTTCTTCCTCTGTAAAAAGTGGATGACAGTGAAAGTCTCTACTTCTAACAAAATGCATTTGTTGAAGGGATGAAAGGAGTTAATACATGGAAAGTGATAGACCGAGGCCTGCCCTCAGCAAGAGCTCATGAACGTTTAGCGACTACAGTTAGTATTATGTCCCTTAAGCCTACCATGGGATTGGTCCCAGAAAGGGTTCTTTATAGAGTTGATTATTATACAGGACCTAAATAAGCCGGTTTTTCATCTCCAAAATGTTTCTTTTCAGTTGGATAGCCTCGTCTGGCAAGGAATGGGACACTAGTGTTTCTGTTGCATATTTCCCAAATAGCTCATTAACAAGGTTTCTCAAAATTATTCCACCCTGCTGACCCTGTGAGATAGGCCGACACTCTTTCTGAAGGGGTCAGGCTCAGGAACTGTTACTTTGTGTTGACCCCAGAATCCCATGGGGAGACTGTTACAACAGCAGAGGCCCAGGCCAACCCCCTGTTAGTTCAGATGCTGATGCTCTGGGCAGAGCCTGAGGACTGGCTTGGTGGTTAAACTGGCCCTGTTCTGTCTCACAGGGAGGGTGGCTTGAGTACCCCTCGATATACACTGCCTGAAGGCATCTCTCTACCTTCAGGACTTTTGTGGGGAAATCTTAGAAGATCCCTGAAAGCTATTATTATCATTTAGATAGAGTGAGGTGGGAAGGTTCTAGAAGGGGGTGTGGAAGGACTGGGCGTGGTCAAAGCCCCTTTCCACCTATGCAACGTACACCTTGAATTTGTCGAACAACAGCTTAGGTTCCAGGATTTCTCCATACTCGACTCCCTACTGACTCCTATAATACTTAACATCTCATTAAATACTGCTCCCTATGGTGCATAATTGGTTATTTAACCACTGCCCTAAGGGTTAGTTCTTGCCCCAGTGCTATCGCAAAAAGCCACTTGGCATGGGGGCCCTGCAGTTAAAGGGTCTTCTGGGCAGTCAGACCTTGTCTGTCAGCCCTATTTCTCCTCTGTATTGTCTTTGACCAGCAGCTGAGTTAGTGAATATTTGAGACCCTCAGTTCCCTAACTCTTCAGTGGGCCCCTCTCCCTTGGATCTGTGGATTCTACCTACAGGATACATCTACCATTCTTTTTTTTTTTTAATGTGTTTTTATTTATTTTTGAGAGAGAGAGAGAGAGAGAGAGAGAGAGAGAGAGAGAGAGAGTGTGTGTGTGTGTGTGTGTGTGTGTGTGTGTGCGCGCGTGCGCGCTTGGGGGCGGGGGGGGGGCGGGTGTAGAAGCAGAGAGAGAGAGAAAGGGAGACACAGAATCTGAAGCAGGCTCTAGGCTCTGAGTTGTCAGCACAGAGCCCGATGAGGGGCTCGAACCCACGAACCATGAGATCATGACCTGACCTGACACTTAACCAACTGAGCCACCCAGGTGCCCCAGGTTGCATCTGTCATTCTTGAGGCATGTGACTTAGGCTCTTTATGTCTGTTTCTTCATCTGTAAAATGGGACTATAATAGTTCTTATAAAGTTTGACAACCTCTTGGGGGTTTTTATGAGAAATAAGAGAATCTATGTAAAGTTCTTAGCAAAGGGCCAGGCTACAGTACATTCTAACAATTTTATTAATAGTTGAAGAGTTATATGTGTATATTCATAGTTTTAGAATCTTAAATCAGAACATATGGTCCAGTGATATTTCTCTCTTTGATTTGTGAATGTATTTATATGAAGAGTCTCACATAGTCTAAAAATAAAGTTAATTTAATTACGCTTAACAATTGCCTTTTTGAAAATATTAGAATCACTTGAAATGAGATTGTTTTGAAAAGTCTAGGAATTGTGTGGCCACTGTAGTCAAAGGTTAATTATTTATTGAAGCATCTGACCAATTGAAAATAAGGATATTTGGGAGCTGCTGTTTTGGTTTTACTGTATCAATTTCATCTAGGTTCATGGATTTACATACATTCTCAGTGCTGTTGACTCCAAATTCCTAATTCCAGCCCATGTAACTATAGCTTCAGAACTCATATATGTGATTGCCTTCTGGTCATTATCATTTGATTGTGCAAGGGCATCTCAAACTCTATTATGTCAAAAACTGTATATCTGATTCCCCCCTCCCCAATCTAAGCCTCTTACAGGCTTCCCCATCTCAAGAAATGGCAACTGCATCCTTTCAGTTGCCTGGGCCAGAATCCGTGAGAAGCCGTTCTTGATGCCTGGCATTCTGATGCCCCCATATCCAGGCGTACAGCAGCATTTGTTTTCTCTGCCTTCAAAATATATCCCAAATATGGTCATCTTTGTTTACCTCTGCTGACATCACTCTGGCCCTAGACCTTATCATCTCATACCTGGATTATTTCTACAGCATCCTAACTGTTTCCCCTCTGACACAACTTCACCAGCTCATGCCGCTCAGTTCACAGACCTCTTGGTAGAAACCCACGTCCTTATAACCTACAAGGCCAACACGGTCAGCCTCCCATTATGACCTCTCTGACCCTATATTGCTTGCTACTTGTTTCCATCATTCTTTTCCCAGCCATGTTGACCCACTCGACCCCCTTAAACATATTCACCATGTTCCTACCTCTGTCTTTGCACTGGCTGTTCCATCTTTCTGGAATGTTCCTTTCCCAGATATCCTCATGGATCAAGCCTTTACTCAAATATCACATTCTCAGTAAGGCCTTTTCTGGTAACCCTATTTAAAATTTCACCCTTCTCCTTGATGTTTTGCATACTCCTTTCTTGCTTTAGTTTTACTCTTTGGGTCTTATCTCTATCTTATATGTTTTTCTTAATTGTCTGTCTCTAACACCAGAACAGAAGTTCTATAAATGCACTGGTGTTTGTTCACTGCTCTACCCTTGGTATCCCAGACAGTTCCTGGTCCCCTGTTGAATGAGTGAATGAATTTAATTAAACAAGTGTGTATTCCCTTAGCAAGTCGGGGACTTGGTAAGACAAAAGTTGTCTATGATATCAAGGAGGATGAAATCTAGCTGGGAAGACCAGTGTGGTAAACGGTTGAAGGAATTCCTTTAAACAGTCTTTGTGTACAGTTGAAAGAAGTGAGGAGAAGACAGAAGGAAAGGATATCTCATAAAAAATCTATGGGATCCTTGAAGCTGTTCTTATGGAAGAAAGCCATATTATTTCCACACAAGTGGAAAGTAGAGGGACAGAGGGAGGGGGGAGGGGGAGAATCTCAAGCAGGCAGCAGGCTCAGTGCAGAGCCTGGTGTGGGGCTCTGTCCCATGATCATGAGATCATGGCCTGAGCCAAAATCAAGAGTTGGAGGCTTACCTGACTGAGCCACCCAGGGACCCCTTTGAGAGGAGTTATAAACACTCTGGGTGTCAGGGCCTGTGCAAGGTGCTGTGGGAAGGGGAGAAGAAAAAGGCCCATTTGTCCTCCCTTTGCGGAGTTTAAAATCAAGTTTAAATTCTCCTAAGGGCCTTAGATACAAAACCTTTTGTAACTGACAACAACAAGAAATGAAATTTTAAATTCCAGTGCCTGAACTCCAGTGCCGGAACTCATTGAAGCATATGCAGACAAAGCTTCCAGGATTTCACTTAGACTAAAAGAACTCCAGAGCAGGCCTGCAGTATTTTACATAAATAAAAGCTACACTTGGCAAAACATTATATTTCTCTCCAAGTTCCTCCGGGTATATATGGGCTGGTTAAGTAATTACAATCTATTATAATGCTAATCAGCAGGGCTGCACCTGTTTGAAATCCAGTTCTCTGGCAGAAACCATGTGAAGTGGCCAAAAGTCTGTACTGTGCTGGGATTGCAGAGGGGACAGGAACGTACTGTTGTCACTGCAGCTTACTGGCCACTAAACAGAATGGAGACTCCAGAGGGAATATGATTGAGCCCCATGATATCATGCCTGGGAGGAAGGGGGAAAGCACAATCTGTTAACGAATCCAAGCATAGAAATGAGAACCTCTCCTGCCCTACCCCTCCCGGTCCCCTCTACTTCACCTTGAAGTCTCAGAGAGGTAGTTTTTTAAGCCAGTGAAAAAGTCACCTTTATTTGCCAGCAAGGCATAAACTCGTTGAGCTAATGACTCCAAGGGGTAGATCAGATTAAAGATACAATCAGGTTCAAGAAGGGTTTAGGAAAATCATGGAGGGCAGATCAGTAATTAATTATCGAGGAAAAACATAGACTTTGATTTTGCTTATGTCCTTGTTGACGAGATTATTTTTTCAGACTGTACTATCTTTTGATGCCAGTAGTCTTACAAGCATCTTGTGAGTAGAAGTGTCTTCCTCCCAGTGGTTCACCAAGCAGAGTATGAGCCACTCAGGGAGTACAGGTAGCCAGTCACTCATCCGGCAGCACTCTTTCATAAGACTAACTTAGATTCTGCTCTTCTTAGAAGTTCACCATCCATGGAGTGCCTGGGTGGCTCAGTCGGTTAAGCGTCCGACTTCGGCTCAGGTCATGATCTCGCGATTCCTGAGTTCGAGCCCCGCGTCGGGCTCTGTGCTGACAGCTCAGAGCCTGGAGCCTGTTTCAGATTCTGTGTCTCCCTCTCTCTCTGACCCTCCCCCGTTCATGCTGTCTCTCTGTCTCAAAAATAAATAAACAAACAACAAAAAAAGAAACTTTAGAAGTTCACCATCCAGTACAGTGCTGGAAAGAAAGATGGCGGAACCCGCAAAAGATTCTAACCAGTGGACAAAGTGGTATGTTCATTCATTGCTCCAGCCATTCTTTCATCCATTTAGCAAATATTTACTGAATACTTTATATGCCAGGTGCCATGCCAGGAGCTGTTCTCATGGAGCATGTAGTCTGGTAGGAGACACAATATTAATCTATGAGTAACACAGATCTTTTGGTGAATAAAATTATAATTAAGAAGGAGAGCCCATCCCAGGGTTTTCTGAGCCTGGGGACACCCTAGGCTTCACCTCCTCAGGGCTGGGTTCACTAATACTTCCCCCCAACTCCCTGAGAAATTTATTGACTAGGAGTCAGGTGATTTCTATTAATCAATGGGGTTTGACCTTAGATTCCACACCCATGAAGGCAGGCGTTAGTATAGATCTAGATACCCTTGGGTAAGGCCTCTGTTAACAGTGATCCGTACTTGGCTCTCTGCATTTTGGGCCTTGACTTTGCTCAGCCTAGCACTTGATGATATTTTATCTTTATTGTTCTCCATGAAGCTAAGTCTTATATCTCTGAAAAACTGCCAGCCTCTGCTTTTTTTCCCTCCTTATCTTTATTACTGTGATCAAAATCACAAAGTCATTTTTGATAGCTTGCTTCTTTACGTACTGTTCAAGGCCCACAAAAATATATTTATTTTTTAAATGGAGCCCTCTGTCTATATGACTGAGCCACTCCAAAGATATTCCAAAAGCAAACAAGCAAGCAGAATTTCTGGAATGCAGGGCTTATGACTCCATCTCCCTACCTTTTGGAATGGATGAGTAAACCATTTTGGGCAGCTGAGAGAATCATCAGTCAGCCACCGAGGATGGGACGTGTAATTGACCAGTGTTTGCCAGGGTATCTTTCAAAGAGTAGGAGCCTTCTAATAATTTCAGATTGCTGTGATCAAAGAGGTTGGGAAATTTTGCAGAGTCAAATGCGCATTAGTATATTTAAGGTGCCAAGATGGCCTGTAGGAAAGGGACTTGTATCCCTCTGTGTGTAGCTACATATATCTCAAACTTATCCATCATAGAATGCCCTTATTTGTGAAAAAAATATTAGCATCATAGAACTAGTGTTTTGTGGACATACTTTGCAAAACATTATAATTAGATAATAGAAGAAATGGACCTTCCTCAAGTGGGCCCTTTGGGGATTCGGGATTAACACCCTTTTATGAAACAGTGAAGTTGAAGACCCTGTGGGACATCACAGGAGAGGAGATTAATGTGGGTTCTACTAGTTGGCAAAGGCTTCTTCATAAGATTTTGAACCAGGCCTTGTCAAAAATGGAATCTGGGTCGGGGAGGGAGCCCCTCTAAATGGGAGGAAGAGCATACAAAATGTTGGGCAAGCTGTTTTTTAGCATTTTGGGTGATGAGGGCAGTTAGGAAACCAGTGAGGTCAAAGGAGGGATGCAATCCAAAAATAATTGCTTCATTAACAAAGCACACACAAAAACCAAAATGATAAGCTATCCAAAGAAAGGGAACAATGGACAGAATGGATATTCATGCATTCATCTGTTTATCCAGCTAGCTGGCCAGCCATTCAACAAATAAATAATAAACACTTTTTACATTCTAGGGATTTTGCTCAGAGCAAGGTGTTGAACAGCATCACTACGATGATATGTTGAACTCTTGATTATCAAGGGAATCTATCCTAAGGGTTAACCCCAATCTCCCACGCTATATTTCCAGCTGATTTTCTTTGTTTATTTCTTAATAGGCCCAATAGAGATGAGGAAGAGCTTTGTAGGATGACATCCTTCATGTCATTGAGTGGTGACTTAATCTAAATTCATGGATCTTGAACAGTCACGTGGGCTTTGGAGTCAGTCCTGGGTCAGATTCTAGTTTTCTCAATTGTGGCTGCATGATACTAGGAAAATTATTTAACCTATCTACCAGTCCCCTCATCTGTAAAATGGGAATCATAGCTACCTTGTAGAGTTATTATAATGACAGATGAAACATGAAAAAGTGCCCAGCTCCCAGCAAGTTCTCAATAAATGGTAATTAATTATTGGTAATTGTCTGCATTTAATACTTTTTATTTGATACAGGTGAAACTGTGCTTTTGTCTGAAGATTTCATTCAGTAATGGCCAAATGAGGAATTTTGTTCCATTCCCTACTTCCCTCCCTCTCTGAAATAAGCTGGCAACAGGAATTCAGCATTTGCCAGATTCCAGGTGTGCAGAACTAGAACTTGGTGCTTCATAGGCAGCCCCTGGGGTGGGAGGTTCAGGGAACATGGGTTACCTGTCTTGGGGCTGGCTTTGGTCCTGACCTACCTGATGCATTGCGCCCTCTGGAATTTTTTTAAAAATTATAAAAATGTTTATTTTTAAGACAGAGAGACAGAGTGTGAGTGGGGGAGGGGCAGAGAGAGAGGGAGACACAGAATCCGAAGCAGGCAGGGTTCGAACTCACGAACTGTGAGATCACGACCTGAGCTGAAGTCAGATACTTAACCAACAGAACCACCCAGGCACCCCTGGAATTTTTAAAAAGTAGATTCAGTGTTGCATTTTAACCTGAACATCACCTGCATTAACTCATGAGCCTAATGGGGTGACTGAAGTTTGAGGATTTCTTACCGTCTGTTTGCTGTGGCCCAGGTGTACATCCCATTTCTCTGGGCCAAAGCACCTGACTGCGTTTTCCTACCATGTGTCTCTTCAGTAAGCCCAGCCTCTAACGGAATGCACACGGGTTGCTGTGTTCTGGCCTGAATGTCGGTAGTGCACAAAGGTACCGCACTGAGAGACCAGGACTTTGCTTTTGACCAGGACATCAGAATTGCTAAGGTAAACATGAGTTGAAGGGTAGCCAGCCTTTTGAAAAGATTATGGGAGGCTTGTAAGGAATCATAATTCCTTCGTTAATTTTCTGTTAGGACCCTTGGTTTTTAAGCTCAGATTTCATTTTAGATAATTGATACTGAAGTAATGAGACTAAAGGTAGCAGAGAGCTCATACGACCATGAAGGATCAGTTCTTGCAAACTGTCTTTTCTTCTTGCCTTCAACCACATGAATCCTTTTCTTTAAAACCTTCTTTGGAATTCACCCAAGAGTAGGGATCTGGGTCTTCTGTTTTATAGCTTTGTGACTTTGTGAAAATTCACTTGACCTCCTCAAACTTTTGTTTCCTTGTTTACGAAAAGGGTTAGCAATAGTCACCCATCTTGGGTTGTAGGGCTGTGGGCAGGATTGAATGAGGGACAGGTAGGTGAAGGTTCTCGGGCCTGTCAACATTAACTCTGAGTCCTATTGATGAGCAGTGGTATGCTTTTGTAGACCTTCATATATTGAAATTGATTTGAAAAGTTTGTTTTTGGCACCCAGTCTCCTTTATCTGTATCCTTTGCTCTTCCAGGAATCTGTCCTATTTCTGTTAGGTGCCCAGAGCCCAGAGTTGCGAGATGAAATGAAATACATGATGCCCAGTTCGATTTGAACTTCAGATAAACAACAAATACTTTTCTGCTGTAAGTATGTCCTAAATATTGCATGGGACATACACTACCAAAGTATCTCTTGTGCAGAATTCAGGTTTAACTGGGCATCCTGCCTTTTTATTTGCTAAAGCTGGACCTGTGTCCCCTGACCCCAGTAACAAAACATGCCCAGCAAAAGGATATGTTCATCATCTCTTTGTCCCACTGAAGGCAGAAGAGGGAGATTTGCAGTCACTTTAAAATGGAAGGCTTAGCCCCTTGTTAACACAATTCCAGCATTAGCCAGAAGTAGGGAACATGTTTTTCTGATGAATGACCCCTTTCAAGAACCCCTGGAATCATGGAGGCAGCCTCCTGCCTGAAAGTTTGAAGTTCAGTCCACACCACTGGCCTGTTCTGTGCCTCAGGACCCCATAGCTTCTCACTTTCCTGGTACTGAGTATGAGAGCTCTATTCACAGAAAGTGCAAGTCACTGGCCATGACCACCTAGCTGTTTTAAAAATTTTTTTTTCATTTTAGAAAAGAATAGCTCACTTAAGTTTTAGGTGCCTGAGTACGAATTCATGATGATAGCTTTAGGGCTCATTTTCATATCTTTATTAGCCTTGTTCTCCGGAATCCAGGGGATTTATATAAGAGTTGTGCAATGGCACTAAATACCCTTTTGGGGTGCTCAGAACCAGTTGTCCCCCCAACCCCACTCCTAATTACTTATAGAATAGAATCTAGCTTCATTGCTCCAGCAGACATTCAGGGTCCTATGTGGCTTGTGTCCATCCCCTCCCCCATTTTCTGCTAAGTGGATCCCGCATCCTGCATGCTGGGAGCCTCCTGCAAGGCGGCTTGTTTCTCTCATCCTGTCCAGTATTTCTTGGTACTCTGATCTCCGCATGTCCATATTCCTGGAATACTCTAACCACCTCTCCTAGTCTCCCTCCTCCTTGGGCCTCCTTCCTAGAACTCTCCGGGCTATAGCTCTTTTGGCCCTTGGAATCCTGGTAGCTTTTACTGTTTGCATTCTCTACTTAAAATTATTGATGTCTAGTGTTCATGTTGGGGTATTCTCTATCTGTTCTCTTACAGAGGTAGGAAAGATCCCAGAGAGTAAACACTTGGGCCAGTTTGTGCTAACACTTGACATATTGCCTTGTACATGATAGATGTTCGATTGTTTAAGTAAATTTTAACATTAAATTATAATAGTATTTAACTAAACAGTAGGTGTTCTATAAACATTTGTTCTGGAATGTTCTCCTTCCTTCCATGACAGAGAGTGTGGTAATATTTAAAAATCACACACACACACACACACACACGCGCGCACACACATATCTGTATGTTATTTTTAAAAAGGAAAAGGCAAGGGAGGGTGCTGACATAATAGGGAGAATTTTTATCTTTTACCTTCATTTCAACGTTATTTAAAAAAATCAATAAACTTTGCTTTTCTTTAAAAGTTTATTTATTTTTTTTTTCAACGTTTATTTATTTTTGGGACAGAGAGAGACAGAGCATGAATGGGGGAGGGGCAGAGAGAGAGGGAGACACAGAATCGGAAACAGGCTCCAGGCTCTGAGCCATCAGCCCAGAGCCCGACGCGGGGCTCGAACTCACGGACCGCGACATCGTGACCTGGCTGAAGTCGGACGCTTAACCGACTGCGCCACCCAGGCGCCCCTAAAAGTTTATTTTTGAGAGAGAGAGAGAGAGAGAGAGAGAGAGCAAGAGAGCGAGCACAAGCAGCAGAGGGGGAGAGAGAGAGAGACAAGGAATCCGAAGCAGGCTCCAGGCTCTGAACTGTCAGTGCAGAGCCTGACACTGGGCTCAAACCCACGAACTGGGAGATTATGACCTGAGATGAAGTTGGATACTTAACCAACTGAGCCAGCCAGGCGCCCCTAAACTTTGCTTTTTTTGGAGCAGTTTTGGGTTTACCAAAAATTTAGCAGAAAGTACAGGCAGTTCCCATATACCGCCTCATTTGCGCATATAGTTTCCCCTGTTATTACAGGTGACCCTTGCACAATGAGGGGGTTAGGGACACTGACGCTGTGCAGTTGAAAATCTGAGTATAACCTGACTCCCCCAAAACTTAACTGCTAATAGCCTGTGGTTGACCAGATGCTTTACCAGTAACTTAAACAATAGATTAACACATTATTTGGTATGTTGAATATATAGATACGATATACTGTATTCTTACAAAGAAAACTAGAGAAAAGAAAATGTTATTAAGAAAATCATAGGGAGGAGAAAATACATTTATAGTACTGTACTGTATTTATTGAAAAAACCTGCCTATTAGTGGACCTGCACAGTTGAAACCCAGGTTGTTAAAGGGTCAACTGTATGTGTATATATTTGACTTGTAAGAAAAGGTGAAAAAGATAGAGTACAGTGACTGCATTTTGAAGCAGGTGGCATCATGGCTAAATGCAAAGGCTTTGCACTAGAGGGACAGGTCCCAATCCTGGTTGTACCACTGAACCAGCTCTGCGTTCCTTTTTTTTTTTAGTTTAATTTTGAGAGACAGAGAGCGCACGAGGTGGAAGGCAGTGGGAGGAGAGAGAGAGGGAGACACAGAATCTGAAGCAGGCTCCAGACTCTGAGTTGTCAGCATGGAGCCCAATACAGGGCTTGAACCCATGAGCCTCAATATCATGACCTGAGCCGGAGTCGGTCGCACAGGCGCCCCTGTGCATCCTTCTGACAAGTTGTCTAACCTCTCTGAGACTTCATTTCATCATCTATAAAACAAGATCAGTAATATCTCTCTAATCGTGTTATTTGGAATAAACAATATAACGTGTAGCAAATGCTTAGAAAAGCGCTTATCACATGATAAGCGCACACAAAATGTTAGCTGTTGTCGCTATTATTATTATTATTTTTTAAGTAGGTCTTAATGCCCAGCATGGAGCCCAACGTGAGGCTTGACCATGACCCTGAGATCAAGGCCTGAGCTAAGATCAAGGGTCGAATGTCTCATTGACTGAGCCACCCAGGAGCCCTATTATTATTATTATTATTATTATTATTATTATTATCATCATCATTATCATTATATTGTAAAAAATAAATTGTAGATTATGTGGTCTAGGATTTATGTTGTGAGAGTGCCTGGTTAGATTCTGTGTGTTGCAGGGTCCCTAGGGATTACGGATTGCTTTCCATCTCTATCCATGACTTGGATAGAGGGGTTGTTCTAATTAGAATGAGTTGCCTAGGAAATCACTATGGCTTGCTAAGTTTGTATTTGCTGCCTGCTTTCAGGTATTTGTGGGCCAATATACATTCACAAAAGGCTGCATTCACAATGTGTTTGTTTATTCTTTATTAATTCGGCTCCACAGGAATGAGCGGTGTGACCTCAGGGAAGCAATGTAACTTCTCTGAACGTAGTTCCCGCAGCTGTAAAATGCAAATAGTCATATTGGCTCTGCCTACCTCGTTGGGTTGGATACTCATTTTATATACTTCAGCAAAATGAAACGTGACACACACACAAGTCATAGTGATGAACCACTTTCAGATTTGGGGAGGGGGGATAGCATTTTCATCCGAAGTTTGTGGATGAGAAAATTGAGGACAGTGGTGTCTCCTGGTAGGGACTAGAATAGAGCTTAGCTCTTATCTCAAGTGCCTGATAACACTGAACAGCATTTGGGTTTCTCAGCCTAGCCCTTTTCACATTGCCGGGGCTCAAGATTTAAAATTGATCTGCGGGCTTTGTTTCTAGGAAACTGGAGTCTTAGGAGCCCATCCCATGTGCAAGAGAACACGTCTCTTTCTCTTTGCTTCCTTACTCCTCCCTGGCTCTTTAAAATTTTTTTTCTTTATCACTGCTTATCATATGACTGTGCACAGACAACCGTGAAGCCAACTATTTTAAGGGGGAAAGGGAGGAAGACAGATAAGACAGTGATTCAGAAACAAGCAGGAAAGTGGAGTCATGTGGTTGTCCCCTTTGTGGGTGGGATGCATAGCAGTTTTGTAGACTCAGAAAGCCTCCTGAGTCCCTGGAGAGTAACTGAGGCCCATCAGGCATGTGTTTGAAAGCCCTTTCCAGTGCTCAGAGAAGATTCAGACCCAGACGGAGCACCCTTCACATGTGGATGCTTTCACCAGGGGTGTGCTGTTTGTTTACTGCTCTCCCTCCTGGAGGTTTGAGCCCTGCCCTGTGCATAAGGCAGTGCTAGGAGGAATAGGGGCTCCTAAGGAGATGTCTCCTACCTACACTCAGGAATATAAAAAGGAGAAATGCCTGCTTGAAAAGACTGATCACATCAGTTTTAGAAAGGAAAGTAGATCCTGTCCTAACCTATTGGTGGAATATAGTGACGCCCACACACAGTAAGGCTGCCTGCCGTGTGCCTTCTCTAATGGGATTTGGATATTAGGCACGTGAGCATCATTTGACACTTTCCAAATTTAAATCAGTGAAGAACTTCTAGAAATTTCATCGGCTTCTTGTGGAGGATCCATTTTTTCATTTTGCGGGGAAGAAAAGAGGATCAGGGCATATCTTGAGTAGTTTTTCAAACTATAGGTCAGGACCCATCATTTGAGGTCATGAAATCCATTAGGTGGGTCTCAAATAGCAATTTTAAATATGGAAGAAGTGTAGAACAATATCAAAATTATCAGAAGGCATTGCATACAGTAAGGGTAGATGTTGCTTTATAAAGCTTCTGTTTCAGTTTTACTTATATGAGTATTATTTATATGATCTTAATACTTACTGTGGGTCCCAATAAAAAAAATTTGGGGGGCATCTGGGTGGCTCAGTCAATTAAGCGTCTGACTTCGGCTCAGGTCATGATCTCTCGGTTTGTGAGTTCGAGCCCCGCATCAGGTTCTGTGCTGACAGCTCAGGGCCTAGACCCTGCTTCAGATTCTGTGTCTCTCTCTCTCTCTCTCTCTCTCTCTCTCTCTCTCTCTGCTCCTCCCCTGCTCTCGCTCTGTCTCTGTCTGTCTCCGTCTCTCTCTCAAGAATAAATAAATAAGCTTAAAAAAATAAAACTAAAAAAATTTTTGAGAAATAATGGCCTAGAACACCAATTTTCATTTAACAGAACTTTACTTAGTACTAGTAAGATGTGGAAAACAAAGAAGACAGGGTTCTCTGCTCTCAGTAAGCTTTGAATGTGCTCAGCCAGACAGTTCCATAAAGGCAGATGTGTTAGGATTGTCCAGGGGAGGATCCACAAGGGTTTTGTGCAGGAGGTGGCTTCTGAAGAATGGGTAGGCTAGACTGGTTCTGAAAAACCTGCCCAACGACTCCTCTGTGAGCAAGTCCCGTAACAATGTAGGATGCAGATATGACCTGATGAACTGAAATACTTTATGTTCTCCAGGAGCACGCCCACTCCCTGCCCCGCCATCTCCTGAAATCCCTGTAGATGGCATGCAGAATCACATAGTGGTGCCTCACGGATACATGTTCTCCCTCTTAGTTTGACATCTCAGAAAAGTAAGACCCAGGGAAGTTAAATGATTGATCGACAGCTGGGGCAGATGAATAAGCACCTGCATTTCTTGGTTGTTAGGAAGAGCTATTTACTTATTCTATATTTACTATTTCACTATTTTAGCTATTACTATTTACTGTTTATATGCCTGGATATATAGTCTCCCAAACACGCTGAGTCCAAGAGGCCCAGGGCATGGTCCAGAAGGTACTGATATCAATGCCATGATACATTCAATACCATTATGTATTCTTTTTTTCATTTTTATTTTTTTTAGAGAGAGAGAGCGAGCACGAGTCAGGGAGAGGGGCCAAGGGGGAGAGAATCCTAAGCAGGCTGCACACTCAGCGCAGAGCCCCATGCGGGGCTTGATCCCATGACCGTGGAATCATGGTCTGAGCTGAAATCAGGAGTCGGACACTCAACCAAACTGAGCCACCCAGGTGTCCCTACCTTTATGTATTTATACATTTAAGCTCTATTCAAAAGGCATTCAAATGAGTGAAAATTCCTTCCCACCTTCGTCTTTGCTTCCCCTTTCTTTACTTTCTCTCTCTTTTCCTCTTAGGGATCATCAAATCATCCCTAAGTGGTGGAAAGGCCTATGGAACATATTCCCTCCAATTGAAAGAATGTGAAAACTGATATCTAGTAACAGATATTCATTAAATCGTCATGTACAGATGGAAAAGTATAAGAGCTCAGAACTTCAGTGATTTGATCAAAATAAAAAATGCAGTAGAGACAGAAATTAGGAGCAAACAGGTTTCCCGATTCCTAGTAAGGCGCTTATGTAGCTAGCTGGATCCAAACCATTATCCACCTGCGACACTCCCATCATCCACCTCTATCTGCCCATCCAGGTTATCGGTCACAAGTTAAAGCCGATACCGTGTGTCTGGAACTTTTAATAAGGAGGCTGATGGATATATTTATGCTTCCAGTTTGTTCTCCAGCTGTTGACTGAAGTTGGAACAGTTTATCAGCTCACCCTTTGGGCTGACAAAAGTGGAGACTTGTCTCTTTTGTTGAGATAACCCTTCACCTGTCTTAGAGGTTGGTCTTTACCTGTCAAAAGGATAGTAAGAACTGTGATGAGGGATGATTACTTTTTTTTTTTTTTTTTAAGATTCTCCTTTTTGTTCCTCCCACTTCCAGAATTCTCTACAGTGTTCGGATGCATTTACTTTGTAATTCAGCCTACTGCGATGGCCAGATCCTTCCTCTTAAGTTGGAGCAGGGTTTTCTAAAATGTCGTCTGCAGGATAAAAGAAGTAAATCAATAAATGCCATAATCAAGTAGATTTGTGACACGATAGATTAAATAAAGCTAAACATTTTATTGCATGCCTTCTCAGAGCCTTTAATATGCTAATTTCCATTAATCTCCAGGATGACAGTTTAGTGAATAGTGTTCTCCAGCTCATTTGATCATGCAACACTGTTTTGGGGAGAAAAGCTGAGGTTGAACAAATATTTTTATATGAAAATAGGGGTGCAAATGGGTCCCTCATTCGCAAGATTGTCTAAATGATATTGTAGTTGTTTTTGTTCTGTCTTTAGTCAACGACATTTATAAAGCAGTGGCAAAGCTAATGTTATGGTTTCTGGGATTGTTCATATAGAATTACATGGACTGAGACAGAACCCCATGGTTCCTCCTCTTTCCTGCTCCAAATCAGGCTGAATATCATCCAAGTTCAAGTGAACTCTCCCTCCTTCTCCTCAGAAATCATCTGTTACTTGGTTGTTGCTACCAATCAACTCAATTGTGAAGGCATATTTTAATATCCCATTCCCTTGTGTTTATTAGAAAAGATGGTGAAAAGCTATTTGCACAGATCTGAGTGTGATCAGATCTTTGGAGCTGACTTGCAACAAAAAATGTGAAGGAGGGCAGGAGGCAAAGATGGACTTCAGGTTTTCTTTCCCTTGAGACCCCCTCTTAGCCTGGGGCAAAGTCAGTGTTCCTGGATTCCTCTTGCTGATAAACTCATTTACACTGAGGTGTAGACACATAATAACGAGCTATACGGGCTGGCATTTTAGAAGAGTGCTGTAGAGGCGACATTTAGGTGACAGTTCTGCCTCGGGAATTTTTGGATGGCAGTGACAGGTGAAGATAAGTTTTCCGGTCAAGAGAAATCTTTCAAAGCCAAGCACTCACTTTTACCCAGGCTGTTACTGAGACCATGCTCTATGTCAAGGGCTAGGCTCATCATGGAAGCCTTCAACAGTGGGTCAGGCCCCAACTCACCTATGCTGAATGGACATATTTCTAGCATACCTCCCATTCGAAACACTTGTCCTTCCCCTCTGTGAGGGATTAGTGCTTTTCCACTTGAAAGGAAAAGCAGGCCATAAATTCCTAAGGAATTTTATGGGACTGTCCAAAGCACAGATTGGAAGCCAAGGAAAAATAAAACTCCAGCTTCTTTATGGAAAGCTGAATGGAAAAGAGAGATTGCTTCCTGAAAAGAGGGAGCCACTGCCTGAAGAAGTGGAGGTGGGGGTGGGAGGGGAGACTTCAGTGAGTCTACAAAAACTCCTCTTCTGGTGCCTTTGGCAAGTTTATGGGTATTCTGGGCCTCGTGATGATGAACCAGAAGACTCACTTGGCTTCACTCGAGCAGGTGGTTGGACGGCTTGGGATGGCAAAAGGGATTACTTTGGTAGCAAGGTTTTTGGGTTTGGATTATGCCTGTTATAGATAGATCCAGTCTCTTAATTGACATCTGCCCCAACAAGGCAGAGAATTCTCCAGGCCAGACATGTACCTGATTCCAATTGGATGCTGGTTAAATGTTGGAGAAGGGAAAGAAGGGATGAAGTGGGAGTTTCTGAGGCTGGCTGACCAAGGGAGAGAGCAGACAGTTTCTGGAGACTGGACTTCATCATAAATTCCAAACAAACGGAACAGTCCGGAAGGTTGTATCTTGCAAAACAAAATAGGACCGGCATGAGAAAGCACTCGGTAGACACGTACCGCGGTCTCCTTTCCAGAAAGTTTCCTCAAATGGAGAAGACCCGGCGAGCCCCTCATCGTCTTAACCCAAGCTTTCAACTCTTCTCTGCCCTCCTTTTCCTACAGCGGATGAGCACGGAGCCGTTTTTAAGTCTTTGCGTTCATGCTTTTATCCCATCTTTTACTCAGGCACTTTTACTGTGACTGCTTTGGGGGAAATAAATGCAGTCATTACACTGTCACTTCTCATTTTGGAATTGGAGTGAATCTCAATGAATCATAACAGTTGCATTTAATAAATTCTTCTGGGTATGGGCTAATTTGAAACCGGTCTGACGAGTTTTAAGGTCCGTGTGGTTTGGGGAAATGCAGCGGTGCATTTCCTGGTTTGGTCACCCCTTATTCCCCTCCACTCGGGCTCCTTCCGAGAGAGTGGAGAGAGTCAGAGTCGCCAGTTTACTTGGCGCCTTATCTCGCCTCATCTTCGGTTGGGAGGAGGGGTTGAGGGGGAGGGGCTGGGCTGAAGGTCATGCAAGAAGCTGCCAGGCCTCTCACCACTCGGAATTCCTAGGGGTCTTCAGGGAGCTGGGCCTCCGTGGGAGGCCGCCGTCCACCAGGAAGCCCCATCCAGCTGGCAGGAATGGGGCGGGGGCTGGAGAGGGGGCAGATGCTGGTCATGGATATGAAAAAGTATTTCAGCATTGGGCTTCTTTTCCTCACACTCACTGCCTCCGCTCCAGGCTCTGACAAGAGAAGCTTCAGCCTGTCCACGTTGCTGTTGTGCCTCGGCTCTAGAGTCATGGTGGTTAACGGGTGCCAGTGGCTGTTATTTTTCTGGAAGAAGTTACCGGAGTGGGGAGCTCTTGCGGGCCTTGGGAACTTCGTGGGGCCACAAGATGGCTTCACTGGAGGAGATCACTACCCGAATCCTTTCCAGTCTCAGGGTGCCCCCCCCTCCTGCCCCTGCTTCTCTGCTGGACGGTCAGCCCGGCTGACATTTTACAGCTCACCTGTGCAGGGTGGCCCGGCAGCTTGTGTTTTGATCGTTGTTTGCCTCACAAGGCAAGCATTCCAGTGACTGGAGTGTTGCTGTGAAAGAGATTTTTAGAAACCAAAACGAGGGCAACAAAATCACTTAAGACGTTTTAATAATTTCTTAAACGACACAGAGCCTTTTGCTCGCTTAACACACGCGGTTCAGAATGACATCAATAAGGACTGTATTTTCACATCGAGAGGAGATTGAGTTCAAGACAGGAGAGAAGGAAGGCGCTGCTTGAAATCGATTCTGACCCACACACCAAAGCAAAGCCAGGACGTGGCACCCGTGCGCGCAGATACGGTGGCCTTTGGCATTCCTTGCTGGACACACCCGAAGTTCCGCTGTGATGAAAGGCTGTGTGAAGAGGGTCGTGAAAAGCTCACCGCAGGTTCTCAGGAGATGTGAGGGAGGGCAGCACACGCCCATCCTCCTGATTGTCCGGGGGGGAGGTATCAAGTGTCTCCATCCTTTCCTTCTTTCTTCCTGTTTTCCAGGTCATTCATGCACTCATGCCACAAGTCATTAGGGAGCCCCTGCCATGTGCCAGACATCAAGCTAGGCCCTGAGGGTATAACTAGGAACAGGACAGATACAGACCGTGACCTCAGAAGGCTTACATCAAATTGGGGGGGCAGATACACAAATAGGCAATTATTATATGGTATGCGACTTGCTGTGATGTATGCCGTGGGGGCATAAAAGGGGTGCTGAACTAGATGTGTGGGGGTGGGGGGCGGCTTTTGCGAAAAGGTGACATTTGAGCAAAGACCTAAAATGGGAAACTGAAAATAGTTTAGTGCAGCTGCATTGTGAAGTAGGGCGGTGGCTGGGGGTGACTTGGAAGCATGCGGAGGAATGAAATCTGTATTGTCAGCGACTCCTTCCTTCCTTCTTCCTTCTTTCTCTCTCTTCTCTTCCTTCCTTAAGATTTAATCCTGGAGGGATGTCTGGGTGGCTCAGTCAGTTGAAGAGCTCTTGATTTCAGCTCAGGTCATGATCCCAGGGTTATGGGATCAAGCCCTGCATCAGGTTCCGTGCTGAATGTGGAGCCTGCTTGAGATTCTCTCTCTCTCTCTGCCCCTCCTCCGCTCACTCACTTACGCATGCTCTTTCTCTCTGTCCCCCACTCACCAAATAAATAAATACACTAGGGGCGCCTGGGTGGCTCAGTCGGTTAAGCGTCCGACTTTGGCTCAGGTCACGATCTTGCGGTCCGTGAGTTCAAGCCCCTCGTCGGGCTCTGGGCTGATGGCTCAGAGCCTGGAGCCTGCTTTTGATTCTGTGTCTCCCTCTCTCTCTGCCCCTCCCCCACTCATTCTCTCTCTCTCTCTCTCTCTCTCTCTCTCTCTCTCTCTCTCTCAAAAATAAATAAAACATTAAAAAAAAAAAGAGGAGTCATGGGAGGCCCCTTTAAGTGCACAGCAGTTTGTAAGCTTGGGCTCTATCTGAGGGTAGCAGGGGAGCCAGTGAAAGATTTTCAAGCTGCAGGATAGCCTGATCAGGTTTGAATTTTATCATTCTCAAAAATGGACCAGAGAAGGGATTAAAAAATGAGAGAACTGTTGTAGTTAGTGAGCCAGTTAGAGATGCTGGTGACCCCAAGTGGGAAATTGGCAGGGCTGATAGTGATTGTGAAAGTTAGAGCCAGCAGTGGACTGAATGGGGGTGGGGGGTGGGGAGGGAGGTGAGGAAGGCTGGGATCTAGGATGAAACCTAGTTTTCTGGCTTGAGCAATGGGTGGCTGTGGGCTCTATTTACTGACTGTGGGCGATTCAGAGGAGCAGGTGCCTTTATGTGTGCTGGGTCTTTGACGGCTGCTGTAGATGGGCTTTGTTTCAGAATAAATAGGGCTGTGTAAGGCAGGAGTGATGAGGAGGACTGAAGGGTGAATTCAGTGATAGAAACTCTGAAGAGGTGCTAGGAGCTGGGATGAGCATAACAGTTTTCCCCACCCTTTTCTCTGCTCCTGCAATGTAAATATCAACTTTATTTTATGTGAGTCTGAGAAATCTTTTAGGACCTAATCAACCAAACTGGCGGTTCATCCACTGATCCGGGGGAAAGCTCTGTGTCTTAGTTATATCCGGGGAATTTCTACCCACTTGGCTCTTCTGCCTTCCTCATCTATTTCTTTTTGGTTTTCTTGGGTTGTATGTGTATGTGAATACTTCATATTGAAATTTGGGCTTCTTTAAAAGAAAAAAAACTTTTAATATTTCCATCTATGGTCAAATGGGTTCAGAATATATGATACAGTTCTTTTGAATTCTGTGATGCAAAAATGTTCCTAAAATGTCTTTCTTTTAAATTAAAAAAATAATAAAAGAAACTAAAGGCAAGATTTTAAAATTTATTTAGTGTGTTGTATAATTTTGGTAACATTAGTGAAGATCAGGTTTGAAGATGTCTACAATGTTGTTATATTCTGTAGATTGCAACTGTTTTGCAACAGCTATTGCCAAATAAAAATTGAACATGCTAGTTAAGGTGACTGGTCATTTCTAAGCTTCTTTCTGATTTTAAGGGCACAGGGTGAAATTGAGTCAATCCGAGTGTTAAAACAAGTATTAGGTTGAGGAAGTTTTATTGATGAGAAGTTTGAAGGCAAACCAATCTGTATTAAGGGAGAGAACTCTCCCATATTTGGAGGGAATCCTTCTTTCAAGATAACTCAATTACTTACTGTCCAGAAATTTATCCTGGATTATCTGGAAACTTTGTTCGTTTCTCAGAGCTGATGATCAGCCTCAGTGGATGCTGAGATTTCACAGATACAGCGTATTTTTAAATTTCAGAAGGCCTGGGGGGCGGACTACATCTGTGGGCATTTGTGAAGTTTAACGCAAGTAACACGAAGGGATACATACTTCAATGGTTTCTGTTCTGTTCTCATTGCATTATCTCATTAGCAACAAGGTTCATCCTTGATGAGGCCTAGACAAGTGGAAAGTTTCTCATTTTGAAGTTTAGTTGTTTTTTAATTGGTCACGCAAAAGAAAGGCTTACATTGATTTTGAAAGACAAAACATGCCATTGTTTTTTCGCTAATGCCCAACTTCTACATGGCTGACTGGATATTGTTCAAATTTTCCAAAAGAAAAAAAAAAGGAGAGAGAGAAACACCCTTATTTTGGATCAGAAACCAGTCATGGAAAATTTCATCCTGAAAGGATAATTTTTCATAAATATGCAAGGAGCAAATGGTAATGTGGCTACAATAGAGTCTGCCCATGGACTTCCACAGATAATCCCTTGCTGGAAACACTAAACTACAGGCCCACATATTAGATGCAAAAGAAAAACACGGTATTGGAAGCCTAATTATGCATTTCTACTGGGATTGAGGCTTTTTCCTCTAAAGCTTACACTAAGGGGAGGCACAAGCTCCTACTTTATCTTTATTCCACATCAATTCACACATTTTTTTAGTGTGTCTATGGAAAAGGTGGTTTTGCCAGGGAAAATTCTGCCCTCAGAGTTTGCAATTCAATTGGGAAAATAAAATGCACATATGTTACAATCTAAGTCTGTTTGTAAAAAGTGCCAAGTATGTGATACAGGCAGGAAGCACTGCAGATCTCAGAAGGTCAAGCTCATGGGCATATGGGCTGTGACAGTTGAGAAGTCCTGCTGGGAGAAGCGGACCCTGGGTGATGGGTTAAAAGACAGGGGCAAGTTGGGGCCCATGTGAAAAAGGGATTTGAGGTGTTGGGGACTGCCAAGAGCCGGTGAGTGGTGGGGCCCTTCTGTGGGTTTGTTGATTAACCCCGGTGGGGACTCTGACCTTCCTTCATCTGGGTTCTTGCCAGCTAGGACAGAGGACCAGCTCAGCTTAGCCTTTCCAGGTCTGACCAGAGGACTGTGCAGGCTGAGGTCCTCCTTGAGTGAAGGGCGGGGCGAGTCTGTTTCCCGAATCTAGGCTCTGCCTATTTCCCATGCTTTTATTCCATGTTGTTAGTTCTGGGAAGAGATTTAGCATCTCTTTGTGTAACAGAGGACTTTAAGAGAGATTGTAATGAGTATTGAGAGGCAAAGAGATAGATTCAAAGATTAACAGGAGTGTGTTGGGGTGAAGGGTGAGGGTGCAGGTTTGAAGCTGGCTTTGACAGACTCAGCGCTGGCGGTTTTAGAAACAAGGAAAAGCCACTAGACACATCATAAGGGGGTGGTTTGGCATTGAGGCTTACAGTTCTACAGGTTGCCGACTCTGTCGAATGTGAATGGTGAGGGCTGGTAATCTTAGGAGGTCCAGCAGCATGATTTGTTCTTTCCAATTTAGGAGATTCTAATGTGTTCAGGCTGATGGAATGGGCTCTGTATGCCTCTCCCTCCCCCACCAAAAGGGAGAAGAAGATCACGCTCCTGATATACCCCCAATATGTGCTAATATGTGGTAGGGAGGCTTGTCCTGGCCCTTTAGGTGCAAACCTGTTTCTCTGATAGTTTTATGTTGCCCAGGGTTAAACATTAAAATCGGGCTGTTGACATGCTCAGGACATGGAGAGCCGGGCTGATAAAGCACAGCCCATTTCGGCCATTAGACCAGAACTCAGTCACTCCGAGATATACACATATATACATACCCTAAGCATCCTGCTGTCGAGGGATTTTCAGGAGAGAAGAAAATCCTTTTAACAAATGTACGTATTATAGAGACTTTCCAACACCTTCTACATTTCAGCTTGTGAAAATAAATAAGAAGATATGGTTGTCTTAAGGTGCTTCTAACGGAAGCCAGGCTGATCCACATAAAACAGAGCATTGTCTTAGACACACTTAAGTTCTTATACAACGTATTTGTTCCTCATTCAACAGACATTTATTGACTATGTTCCAGGCACTGTGTTAGAGGTTAGAAATTATAGCACTCAGGGGCGCCTGGGCGGCTCAGTCAGTTAAACGACTGACTTCAGCTCGGGTTATGATCTCAGGTATGTGGGTTCCAGCCCCACGTCGGGCTCTGTGCTGACAACTCAGTGCGTGGAGTCTGCTTCGGATTCTGTGTCCCCCTCTCTCTGCCCCTCCCCCGCTAGTGCTCTATCTCTCAAAAATGAATAAAAACATTAAAAAAAACCCCAGAAATTGTAGCACCCACTATTACCATCTATAAGTGTCAGAGACATAGTGTTTTCTTCCTGTACTTGCTATAGCTTCTCCTTGTGCGTCTCATAATAAGAAGTAGTTGTGATCGAGTATCTGGGGCAATGTAGTTATCCTTAACTTTAGTCAGGTGGGTTTTAAATTGCCATTTGGAAATTGGTCCTGTTACGCTTATCTATCAACTGAGTCATAAAGTTTTCAGAGTGCCCAAGTAGGACTTTATGTACCGAAACAGAGGCCAATCTGGTTTTCGTTTTAGTGTTTTGGCTTTAGTGTTTATACCTGTGATTAATGCCACGATTGACTCCTTGAGCCATTTCATCTGTTACTGTGTTCCAAAATGTTTCTAGTTCTTTTGCTTATCCCTCCCTTGGCCTGTGGGTGAGGTCAGGGAGACCAGAAGCTACGGTTCCTTCCTTCCTTCCTTCCTTCCTTCCTTCCTTCCTTCCTTCCTTCCTTCCTTCCTTCCTTCCTTCCTTCCTTCCTCCCTTCTTCCTTCTTCCTCCCTTCCTCCCTTCCTTCCTTCTTCCTCCCTTCCTCCCTCCCTCCCTCCCTTCCTTCCTTCCTTCCTTCCTTCCTTCCTTCCTTCCTTCCTTCCTTCCTTCCTTCCTTCCTATGTTTATTTATTTTGAGAGAGAAAGGTAGAGAGCAAGAGGGGGAGGGGCAGAGAGAGAGGGAGACAAGATAGTTCCCAAGCAGGCTCTGTGTGGTCAGCACAGAGCCCAATGCGGTGCTCCAACTCAGAAACTGCGAGATCGTGACCTGAGCCGAAATCAAGAGTACGATGCTTAACTGACTGAGCCACCCAGATGCCCTGCTAGGGTTATTTCTTGGTGCCACGAATGCTGTGCCCATGCGGGTGGACGTGAATGTGTGATGCCCTTGGGACTGAAAGAGGAACGCATAGCCTCTCTGAAACAACAGAGTGGCTTGGTCCCCCTGAGCGAATATGGCCACAGTCACTGTTCCTATAGCACTCATTGTCTGAGTCACTCATTTGGCACCTGTTACATCCTGTGTTGGGTTATTAGTAACCTTTGCGTGCATTAATTTCTCCTCTGCAGGTTGACTGCCCCATGGTGTGGACACAGGGGTTCCTTCCCATTCAGATTCTTACGAGTGCTCATTATAGGAACAAACTTGATTTGTGTTTTAAATGGGGTGTTTGAGGCGCCTGGGTGGCGCAGTCGGTTAAGCGTCCGACTTCAGCCAGGTCACGATCTCGCGGTCCGGAGTTCGAGCCCCGCGTCGGGCTCTGGGCTGACGGCTCAGAGCCTGGAGCCTGCTTTGGATTCTGTATCTCCCTCTCACTCTGTCCCTCCCCTGCTCATGCTCTGTGTGTCTCTCTCTCTGTCAAAAATGAATAAACAGGGGCGCCTGGGTGGCGCAGTCGGTTAAGCGTCCGACTTCAGCCAGGTCACGATCTCGCGGTCCGGAGTTCGAGCCCCGCGTCGGGCTCTGGGCTGATGGCTCAGAGCCTGGAGCCTGTTTCCGATTCTGTGTCTCCCTCTCTCTCTGCCCCTCCCCCGTTCATGCTCTGTCTCTCTCTGTCCCCCCCCAAAAAAAAAAGTTGATAAATGGGGTGTTTGATTTATGAAAATATAAGTATTGTTTATTCAACCAATTATAAATGGATTAATTGGACTTACTTTTGAAAAACCAGATTTATGGAGGCACCATTGACATACAGGAAACTACATGTATTGAAAGTATACAATTTGATAAATTTGGAGCTGATAATGTAATTTATTTTTTTAATGTTTATTTCTTTATTTTGAGAGAGAGAGAAAGAGAGTGCACATGAATGGGGAGGGGAAGAGAGAGAGAGAGACAGGGAATCCCAAGCAGGTTCCTCACTGTCAGCGTGGAGCCTGACTCAGGGCTCCATCCCACAAACTGCGAGATCATGACCTGAACCAAAATCAAGAGTTGGACACTTAACTGACTGAGCCACCCCAGGCACCTCTGATTTCTTACTTAAAAACAATTTTTTTTTCAATAAGCACTGATTTTGTTTCATGTAAGTTGCCTGGGAGTGTAAGGTATAAACTTTTTTTTTTTTATTTTTTTTTTCAACATTTATTTATTTTTGGGACAGAGAGAAACAGAGCATGAACGGGGGAGGGGCAGAGAGAGAGGGAGACACAGAATCGGAAACAGGCTCCAGGCTCTGAGCCATCAGCCCAGAGCCTGACGCGGGGCTCGAACTCACGGACCGCGAGATCGTGAGCTGGCTGAAGTCGGACGCTTAACCGACTGCGCCACCCAGGCGCCCCAGGTATAAACTTTTGAAATGACACTTGTGTGGCGGTAAGGGGGTAGTTTGGCACCCAGATGAATTTCATGCTGTAGTTTCCTGCCACGGGGACTTGAGATGCTCTTGGCATGCAGCAGGCATGTGATAAGTCCCAGTCACTGATGGTCATGTGTGTGCGATGCTCGAGTTTTCATCTGTGTCCCCTTTAAAAAAGAAAATATTTTATATCCTTTATTTTCTTAACGGAGGGTCGTTTTTTTCCATGTATTTTTTCCAGCTTTATTGAGGTCTAATCGATAAATAAAAATGTATATATTTAAAGTGTCCAACATGATGATATGAGATATATATATATATATATATATATATACATACATATACACACACATATATGATTACCAAAATTAAATTCATTGACAGATACATCACTTTACTATAAACTAGAATGCCCTCAGCAACTAAGGACATTTTTTTCCTCTTGACAAATGCAGCAATGGTTTTATTCCCTGAGCGAAGAGATGCTGGCTGGCTAAGTCTTAGCTGGAAGATTCAGACAGGACACTAAGCCGACGCTCCGGTCACTGCAGAATCTTTCTCTCCGGATCCCTCTTTGATTTTCGAAAGTGCTGAGCTGGCCCTGCAGGGTAGTTCAGTGCCAGGGTAGGTTAACTGATTCTAATTAGCACTGCCATAGACTGTAACAGTTTTGTTTTTTTTTTCCCCAAGCAGTCAGCCAAGTAACATCAGGAAAGGTGAGACATCTTTCTTTGGCATCCTCCAAGAGGCAAAACTGTTTTCAGGCTCAGTCTCTGCAAGTCCTGCCTTTCTCAGAAATAGGGAGGAAGTGAGATAAGGAAAAGAAATACCCGAGGCACAAGGTGCCCAGAAACATTCATTCTGAACGCAGCAGTGGGGCTTGGTACAGCAGGGAGAAGATGCTGAAAGTCTTTGCTCTCAAGTACTTTCAGCCCTGTTTTCACGGAGTGAGATGGGTTGTAATCAAGCCTTCATGTTTCATGGAGCTGGGGAAACCTTTCTTGGGAGCGATATTTACGGCCATTTCAGAAGGCATCTTCTTACCTTGAACAAATCGTGAGGGCTGGAACTGTATACTGATGCCACAAGAATAAAGTCTGAAAAAACGAACAGCCCACAGCCTTGAGTGTTCCCTCCCCTCTGGCCACACTCAGCAGGGATCCAATGTCTGTCTTCAGTAGTGGATGCTCCTGTTTTGTCCTGCCTTACCTAGACATATGTTTTCTATTGATGGACGGCTACATTTGCAGCCAGTTCGCAATCATTTGCAGTGTTAGGGGGACAGAAATCGTTTGGGAAGCTCCATCCTCAAGGAGACCCGAGGCTTTATAAGGCAGAAGTTTCAATTGTCCCTGCCATCCAACACCATAAATGATTTCAGATACAACTGGCTTGGTGTTGGGGGGCTGAGGGGTGGGAGGGAAGGAGAAGTTATGCCAGAGCTGGACAAAGTGGTGAAGTTAAGTGGAGATGTCTTCATTCCCTTCCTCTCCATTCAGTAAGGTGATGGTCTCTCCCCACCTTATTGAAACTTGTTCTCGGGAACATCTGCCGTCAGCCATTTCTCCCCCAGTGCGACTTAAGTCAGGGGGTTCCCCTTTTCAGGAAATTTGCCTTTTGAATCTGGGTCTCTTTGGTGAACTAAACAGCCTGGGGAAGGACCCACGAGGAGATGAAAAATAGACAGGTGTGATTCTCGGACTGCGTTCAAAAGAGCACCGTGGGCCCACTTCAGGCTGGGTTCTCACCTCTGAGCTAGACCCACAGTAGGAAACACACTCGGCCTCGTATCACGCATGAGGAGTCATGGAATAACACTTAACTACACGAGAGGACACCCGATCCATTTTACTAGCCTGTTACTTAATTTAAAAAATGTTGATTGGACGTCTTAAATTGATTTCACTACTCACAAGTGGCACATTGAGCTAGAGGGCCAGGCCCAGATGCTGTTCTAGGGTTCCTGTGGCAGGGCACGTGGGGCTGAAACTCAGATCTCCTTTCTGAGATTCAGGCATCCAGATTCAGACTGGATCTGCTGGAGGAAGGAGGTGCTTTTATAACGTGCCCAGTTCATGTGTCTAAGGCAGGCAGGCAGGGGACTTGTGTGCCCTCCTCCCCCCAACACCATCTGTAATTTAGATAGGATCTGTGTGGCCCATAGTGTCCTGTCAATAGGTAACATGCGGAAGAAAGAGAAGGAAGAAAGTCACAGGTGTGGAGAAGCCAGATCCAGAGAAAGGACACTGCCATGGTTTTGGTGCTGGTCTAGTGTATCAGTTTCTGGCTTTTTTCTCATGGCCTCTTTTGTGGTCAGAAGATTGGGAAGGTGCTGAACGGAGACAAAGGACAAAAGAGCTTAGGTAACCTGACCACTAGCCACTGCCTCTTACAGAACCAAGGGGTGTCTGAAGGGAAGAGCTGAAGTTTTGTCTGTGTGGGAAAATTAGGAAAGAGCAATGAGAAAAAATAAATAGAGAATAAATAATAAACTCAAAAAATATTTGTTGAAAACATTCTCTGTACCTGAGACTGAGTCAGATGTTTAAATAGCTTCTTATAGTCACCATGGATGATAACAAATTCTCTAAAAAAAAAAAAAAGATATTTGTCCATCTGCATGAATGCCTTCATTTGAATTCTATGAATTTTCTCCACTTTTAGCTGGTCACTGAGCGTGAATTTCCTCACCATGGAAGAAACTCATCTGCTGTTATTCAAATAATGACCATTGTGCCAGGAGGGAGTGTCAGAGAATTAATTAAACTTAATAAAACATTTGCCAAGTTTCCTAGGGTAAGAAAAAGTTTTCTTTTCCCCTCGTGTCCTTAATAACACCATGGAAAGCAGAGAAATTTACTGGTATTTCTTTCATGTCACTCAGAGTACCTCGTTGAGCAGATATTTATTGAATATTTATTGTGTCCCCCAATACTGAGTAGGCACCTGACCTGAAGCAGAACTGAGAAGGGCAGGGGCCCTTGGGGAGCAGGGTTGAGGGGAACCTAAGACTTTTTCCTGATCAAGCATGAGAAAGTGCCCTGAGACCCCTTTACATGGTGATCAGTAAAGGTTCCACTCAGCGTATACCAGTTAGGATTAAGTGTGTCTGCATGTGACAGGAAAGCTAAATCAATAGTGGCTTAAAGACTTAAGGTTTTGTTTTGTCACAGACAAGGCGTCTTGATCAGAGCTGGTATGTCTTCCACAGAGCTGTCAGGGACCCTGGCTCCATCCAGCTCTCTGCTTTGTCATCATTAGAGTGTGGTCCTCATTCACGTGGTCCAAGATGGCTGCCAGATCTCCAGCCACCACATATTCATTCCAGAAGAAAGGAGAGAAGAAAGATATACTTTCTCCCTTTTGAGGAAGTTTGCGAAGTGCAGCCTTTTCCTAAGCAATTGTATACACAGCTAAATTTCAGGAGGTTTCTTTTTTTTTTTTAAGTTTATTTATTTATTTTGAGAAAGAGATAGTGCGAGTGGGGGAGGAGGGAGTGAGAGAGAGAGAGAGAGAGAGAGAGAGAGAGAGAGAGAGAGAAAGACAGAAAATCTCTAGCAGGGTCTGAGCTGCCAGGGCAGAGCCCTATGCGGAGCTCAAACCCACAAAACCATGAAATCATGACCTGAGCCAAAACCAAGAGTCGGACGCTTAATCCACTGAGCTACCCAGGTGCTTCTCAGGAAGTTTATCACTAGGAAAGAAGGGAAGAATAGATTTTGAGGTAGGCAACTAGCATCTCTCCCCAGGTATTGGGTACAGTGGTGTAGGAAAGCGTTGTAAAGGGGGTGGGATGTGATTCAGGCTTTCATGGACTGGATAGTATTTGGATGAGACTGGCTGACACTCTTGGTGCTGTAGCCCAGACGCCTCTGCTGGTGCTGATACACTTAGACTAGAGCTTGTGAAGGTCCTGCCCTGGAAGCCTAGCTGCTCCCTGTCCATTCATAGAATCCTGACTGCCCGGTAGCTCCACGAGACAAGTTATAGCTTAATAGGTTTCGGTTATTACTATTATTTAAAACTTTAAGTATGAGAGATTTCGTAGGTATAATAGAGGGAATCACTCACAGAGGTTCTTAGAATGGTCTATCAGTCCCTTGTTTTGTATTTGTCATCGACAGAGCACCCGCCTGGCCCTCTAAAGTGTGGCCGATAAAGGGGAGAGAAAGGCAAGCAGAAACCCAGGGGGGCCCTAGCAGGGAGAGTGCGGGGGTGGGGGTGGGGTCCTAGAGAAAAGCTTTTCCTTCTTCATAATTTCCCTGCTTCTGTTTCACCCAGATCCCAGAGTGGAAATCGGCAATGTGATTTTCTCCCTTTTTCTTTTCTTCTAAGGGTTTGCAGGACATAGAGCCAGCAGGATTACATGATTACAGGATCGTTAGGGGTCATGCTGCTATCAAAATAAGCATGTCCACTACATTTATTAAATGCTGGTCTGTAGGAACTGGCTGATGCTCTTGGACAAGAGAAATAGAGAAGGCAAGTACACATGTGGAAAACAAGAGGTGGAGTTATTATGTGCATGTGATATACCTGTGTGATAGCTAGATGAGATGCGATTTAATGTAAACAACATGAGACTATAGTAAAGTGGCTTGGCATGAAATTAATAAAGAAAGTAGCTTTAGAGAAAACAATCAGGTGGGAAATAGAATGGGAGCAAAGGTTCTTTTCATCGTGGTAAGTGAGGATAATTAAGATAAAGTAGCTGTGCCAGATATTATGTGTTTTAAACAACACTGTGTACATTTCACTGGTATATTTCAGTAGTATGGAACAGACAGGAAGATCAATAGTACAGAATAGGATCTGGAATTGGATGCTGTTATATACAGATACTTTGTCTTCAGATCAAGGTGGCATTTTGTATCAGTAAGAAAATGATAGATTATTCAGTGCATAGTTTGGGGCAACTGGGTTGCCATCTGGGAAAACAAAAATTGGATCCATTCGTCACTTCTTATGCCAACATAAGTGCCAGATGAATAAAAAATTTAGATATTAAAAACAGTAGAAGAAAACAGAGAAGTCTAAAAAATCTTGTGGTAGCATGGTCTTGTTAGGTGTAATACAAACCCTTGGGAATCATAAAAACATAGATTGATATGTTACATTTCAAAAAATGGAAAAAACCCAGGCCTCATCTATGACAGCTCCATGGGCCATCACAAGCAAAGTCAAAAAACAGTGAACTTGGGGGGTGCCTGGGTGGCTCAGTCGGTTAAGCGGCCGACTTCAGCTCAGGTCGTGATCTTGCAGTCAGTGAGTTCAAGCCCCGCGTCGGGCTCTGTGCTGACAGCTCAGAGCCTGGAGCCTGTTTCAGATTCTGTGTCTCCCTCTCTCTGACCCTCCCCCATTCATGCTCTGTCTCTCCCTGTCTCAAAAATAAATAAAACGTTAAAAAAAAATTTAAAAAAAACAGTGAACTTGGAATCATATATAAAATCCAAAAGACAATATCTTTAGTAGATTAAAAGCTCTAATACATTAATAAAAGATCAACAACATGATAGACAAATGAGGAAAGACAAGAACAGATTATTGACAGACAAAATAAATAAAATGAGTCTTAAATATATAAAAGGACATTCAACCTATAATAAGCTATTTTTTTTAAACCGCCAGAATGGTAAACACATTAAAAAAAATTATCACTGTGGGTAGAAGGAGGCAGACATTCATGCATAATGGGAGCTTAAATTGGAATGACTTCCGTAGTGGGTGTTTTGATAATCTTTATTAAAATGGGTATCATTAACTCAATAATTTCACTTCCAGAGATGTTATCCTTCAGAAATATTTAGGTGTAAAGAGAAGTATGAGAATATTCGTAGCAGCATCTCAAGGTCCTCATTACTCTGGGTTTCATTTTGCTCATCTGTGAGGCAGAAATAATGATTCTAGTTTCCTGACACTCGAAATGGTTGGTATGAGGGTGTCTCAGAAACAGCGAGGCTGCCTGAAAGAAGAAAGGTATTCTCTCAATTTAGGATATTATTCTGGTGTTTCAGAAAAAGAAAGAGTCCTAATTATAAGGTAATTGCCTTTAGGTAATTGAAATGCCAGGGCAAAGTCATCTTAGCTGTCCTGGGTTTTTGCCCCCTTCTCTCTACTGTGGCATCAAATGCTCAGCGAAACACTGATGGTTGGGAAGCATTGTGACAGGGGTGGCTGGTGGCCTTTTTGGCATGGGGCCCCAAGAGGATGGAGTACCTGGACGATGTGGCCCTCACCACTTGGGAGCATCTAGCCTGGCCTGGGATGCCTCAAGAGGGTAGCTCCCCTGGGGCCATCTCCTTGGGTCCCAGAACACGGGGAGCCCTCAGATGTGACGTTACATTTACACCAACCTTAATTTAACAGATAATGATGTAGCCTGTTACACAGCCCATGGTTGTAATCATAGGTAAGGAAATTGCTAAGGGAGGTCCCTGAGCAGTTGGAGGCCAGAAGGAAATATTTTCAAGTAATTAATGGGGGGGGGGGGGAGGGGTAAAAAAATTTTAATATAAAAAAAAACAGGAAAAGCTCTAGAATAAGATGTCATAGCTATTATCTGTCCAGAAAAGGGTATATAATAGAAGAAGGTAAGCTGAGATTCGTGGGAAGTTAAAACTTTGGTTTTAAGCTTGTTTCTTTAAAATATCGTTATAAAAATACCATGTTAGATTTCCTTGGGGTTTTTTTCCCCTCAACCCCAAAATAAAGCCTAATAAAATAACCATTCTGGGAGTTTATAAACAGCAGTGGCTACAATTTAGCAAAATGAAGAGAAGTTAACTTGGATGAATATATCATCCATAAGAAATAAGAGCATCAGTCTGGGCTTTGTTAATGGCAAAAGCCTAAACCACCAAATGATTGTGTTGATTTTGTGGGTTTCTTGAAAGAGCCCAAGCATTTAGAATCTCCCTGACTTAATGTAACATTTCAGCTTGCATTGGTTAAGTCAAGAAAAAAGACATGGGGAACAAGATCTCAAATCAAACGTCTTATCTGGGCAGGAAGAATATACTCTGATTATTTGTTAGGATAATTTAACATATTGCACCTATAGCAAATGCATCAAGTGCATTAGCTGCAGAGGCTGTCATATCAGAAGGCTTCTGAAGTGCCTGTATGCGGCATATCCACTGGTCACACACCAGTGATAGAAGGGAATCAGTGCCGACCTTTTGGGGAGCTCACATTTCAAAGCAGATAGCGCTGGTGTGGCCCGAACATAGGCACACAAGGAAAAATGGACAAAACGTTTCAGGGAGGAATGAGAGAGGTGTGCTCTATTTAAGGCAAACACCATAAAAGAAAAGCAGGGTCAAAGAAACCTAATAGGCTGGGAGATCACTTTGGTTTTCACGAAAGGAGTGATTGAAGCACAACTCATAGCAAATTGAGAAGCGTTTGATTAAAAAAAAAATCTAGATCACGGATTCCTTGTTTTAAACATGTAATATAAATGAAATAAAGACCAGTGATGCTTCATTTAACTGGGGGGTCGATTTCAGGTAACCTTGGGCAACCAGAACATGGCTATGAATAAGGAAACACTGTAGAAAAGCAGAAAGAAAGAACCGAAGGGTCAGAGGTCCAGCCTCCAGCCACCCTCAGGCCATTCTTTGGACCGTGGTTTCCTCATTGGGAAAATGAGAGTATTAGATGGTTTCAAGGTCTCTCTCCCTGTTAAAAATTGAAAATATATAATCTGTGCTTTATTTGTGTTTATATGTTTATATATTTATGATATTTTTAAAAGACTTTTTTAAAAGATTAAAAGGTTTAATACATATACATTGTAAGGAATTCAAATAGTGAAAAGGCAGATGGTGACACGTTAGCCTTCCTCTTACCCCAGACCCACAGTTCCCTCTCCAGAGGCAACCAGTATACTAGTTCCTTGTATATCCTTCCACAAATCTTCTGCAGGTATATTATGTGTATATCTTTTGAAAACGGATGAGATCATTGGCATACACATTGTCCTGCTGCTTGCTTCTTTTACTTAACAATTTCGGAAGCTGTGATTATAGGCTCGCATTGATCTACTTTCTTCTTCTGGAAGACTCTACAGTGTAGTAATCCACAGCTCGGTAATTAGTTTAACTAGTGTCTTGTTGATGAATAGTTTATTTTCATAGATCATCAGTTCCCTGCAGCTCTGAATGTCTATGACTTTAACATCTTGGTTAAGAAGATGTCCGAGTAAGAAAAAAAAAATAGTTGTGGGGCGCCTGGATGGCTCAGTCGGTTAAGCATCTGACTTCAGCTCAGGTTGTGATCTCGCGGTTCGTGGGTTCAAGCCCCGTGTCGGGCTCTGTGCTGACAGCTCAGAACCTGGAGCCTGCTTCTGATTCTGTGTCTCCTTCTCTCTGTGCCCCTCCCCTGCTGGTGCTCTCTCCCTCTCTCTCTCTCTCTCTCTCTCTCTCAAAAATAAGTAAACATTAAAAAAATGATAGATACATGTTAGAGATTTTTCATTTAAAAAAGTTTTAAAAATTTGGGGGCTCCTGAAGAACCCACGGAACAGAGGATGAAGCACATATAGGGCAGCTGGATGTAACGGAGCTAAGATAATCAGGGAGGTCGAGGGCAGGAGTGATTTGCCCTCTGTGTCTAGTGATCAAGTGACTGGACTAACACACTCGAAGGGGTGTGGAGTGGGGGCAAAGGACTGGCAGTTGGAGACTATGGGGGGGGGGGCTCTCACCACTGAGGAATGACATAGTGACAGCATGGGCCACACTCAAGTACCTAAGGCTGATGAAGCACCAGCAAAGTGGGGACACTGCATGTTTATTTTGGAGAGAATTTTATGTCTCATGTTTACAAAAAACCTTCAAAGTAGTCATCACGAACTTTATCGGACTTGCTTCCCTTATGGCTCAGTATTCATTCTAAAGGAAAATATTTTTTTTAATGTTTATTTACGTTTGAGAGACACAGCATGAGCGGGGAAGGGGCAGAGAGAGAGGGAGACACAGAATCTGAAGCAGGCTCCAGGCTCTGAGCTGTCAGCACAGAGCCTGAGGTGGGGCTCAAACCCACGAACTGTGAGATCACGACCTGAACCGAAGTCAGATGCTTAACCGACTGAGCCACCCAGGAGCCCTTGTATTCATTTTATTTGAAATCACACACATGGATAGCGCCAAGTTTTTAGGACCGAGGATCTAAAGGCGGTAACCGGGCCCGAGTGGGGGTGGCGGGGCTCTGGAAACCAGCGGGCCATGTCCAGCAGGGGCCCGGCTGTACAGTTCTCCTTTCCACCACGCTCAAGGAAGAATGGACCATTTGCATTTTTGTGGTAGGGATAGTTGTTTTACCACCCCCGAGATTTGATTTCCTCACAGGAACAGGGCTATAGGCGCACCTGCTGCTGCTCGGCGGTGTCTCCAGAGAGACTGTGGATTTTCGCTGTGACTCATGAGTAGTATTTATGGCCAACGTGCTGGTAGCAACAGACAGACTGAGTGACACAGGCTCGGAGAGTGTTTCCCCTCTTTCCATTCAGAGGTTTTTCTGGAATGCCCCCAATGTGTTGGCTTTCAGTGTTTGCTCAAGAAAGAGAAAAGAGAACAACTCAGTCTCGGGCTGATTTGGCCACCTTCTCCCCTCCCGGTTCATTCCTAAAAGGCGTGTGATTTGACTGTCCACTTGGTTGAATAGAAAGCATTTCGGTGTCAGCATTGACGTCCTGCGAATTATGCTCGGCTTCACCTTGCATGTGAAGGGAGATACCGTCTTTATCAGCCTCTTCTCCCCACTCTCTTTTAGCGAATCTAGTTTCTGCTGACTGCTATTTGAGGTCATTAGCTTAGTGGAACAGGGCCCTGTGCTAATGAGTACAAGGTCACAGCTTTGCACGGAGGAAGGCGTTACTTTCCTGTAGAGGACACCAGCAGGCCCGGCCAGCTGCCTCGCCAGCGTTTCCATGAGGGATAGGAAGGCCAGGTGAAGAGGGTACAGGTGCCTTAAACTCAGCCCACCTCTTTGTCTTTCTGGACACAGAACGCACACTGAGGTTCTAGTGCTTATAAGTCAGTAATCCTGAAGCGTGAATTTAAATTTAAGAGATTTTTTTAAAATTTATTTTTAAAATTTATTTTATGATTTTTTTAAGGTGAATTTCTTTTGAGAAAGGGAGAGAGCGCAAGCAGGGGAGGGACAGAGAGAGAGAGGAAGAGAGAGGATCCCAAGAAGGCTCCGTGCAGTCAGCACAGAGTCTGACTCGGGGCTCAATCTCAGGAACTGTGAGATCATGATCTGAGCTGAGATAAAGAGTCAGATTCTTAATTGACTGAGCCATGCAGGCGCCTTGAGATTTTTTTTTTAATAGATGTTTTTTTTTTTTTTTAATATGCACTCATGGTAAAAGTTCCTCGGTGTGCATAGTTCATTTTTGTTCACAAATTCACCAATAAGTTGATGAGTCTCAAGATTTTTGGGGATCCTGGGACGCCTGCGTGGCTCAGTCAGTTGAGCGTCTGACTCTTGAATTTGGCTCAGGTCATGATCTCACATTTCATGAGATTGAGCCCTGTGTTGAGCCCTGGGCTGACAGCATGGAGCCTGCTCAGGATTCTCTCTCCCCCTCTCTCTGCCTCTCTCTGACTTATGTGTGCTCTCTCTCTCTCTTTCTTTCAAAATAAATACATACACTTAAAACAAAAAGAATTCTGTGGATCCTCTGGATACCAAGCGTCCACAAAGAGGAATCAAGACCTCACTCCCATCTGTTTTCATTTCCTAGGACTGCTGTGGCAAAGCACCACAAAAGTTATCCTCTCACACTTCTGGAAGCTACAAGTCCAAGGTCAAGTTGTCCACAGGCAGGGCCACACTCCCTCTGAAATCTGTAGGGGAATCCTTCCTGGTCTCTTCCAGCTTCTGGTAGCCCCAGGCATTCCTTGGCTTGTGTCAGTAGAAGTCCATGTTCCAGCTCTGTCTTTACATGGCTTCCCTCCCATTCTTCCTTCTCTCTTATAAGGACAACTAGTCATTGGACTAGGGCCCACCCTACAACCTCATCTTAACTTGATTATATCTGCAAAGGCCCTATTTCCAAATAGGGTTACATTCACAGGGACCTAGGGCTTCAACACAGCTTTCAACAGAGCAACCCATAAAGCCATCTGACCTCAGGAAGCTTCCAAATCAGTGGGGGAAGCTGATGGAAAAGGTTGGTGAAATCTGTCCTAACAGAGGTCCAAATGCTGGGCTGAAGAGGGGAGGATACATACACATACATACACACATACACGTACACATGTGCACGCACACGTATATACATACGCACACAGGCACATGCATACATATACCCCAACCAACAGCAAATACACATGTATGGTATGATGGAGAACTGATAAGGTATAAAGGTTCTGTGGAGTATTCCTGCTGTGGCCTGGAAGGGTAGGTGGATTTCCGTTATAAAGAAGTGGGCAGTGAAGGGCATTTCAAGCTGAATGTGAGCACGCTCGGTCAGACCCGGAAAAAAAGATGCTTCTGGCAGAAATGTGAGGGAAGAATTGGCAGTCTGGAGACTGGAGAGCAGTTGAGAGATTCTGCAGGAGGCCCAGGGGGCTCAGGAGGGCCTGAACTTGGAAATGGTGGTGGGAAGAGAAGTCAGGGAGAGATCCTGAAGAGCGGGGTAGGGGCAGGGAGTTGATGGAAGGTGGCAGCGGGTGGGTAGGGGGAGATGGCCAGAGGAGAGCTGATGCCAGGGCTTCTGGTGAGGTTGACTGGGAGGATGGTGGTGCCATTAGACGGGGCAGGGAACTCAGGAGGAAAGCACACATTTGAAAGGAAAGTAATGCGTTTGCTTGTCCGTATGTTGAGTTTGAGATAACTGTGTCTCTGGGTGTAGATGTTCAGCACAAATTTAGAAACCTGAGTTTGGCATTCTGGAGGAGAGGTCCAGGTTGGAGGCAACGATGCCAATGTGATTGTTGAAACCATGGGAGCGGGTGAAGTGGATGTGAGAGTGGACAGGGTCCAAAGGGAGGCAGGGCAGGCTCAAACCTTGGGCAAAGCCTAGGGGACGGACAGGGATAGGAGACAGTGCGGGCCGGAAAGGCAGCAGGGAGAGAGCTGAGACAGTACACCCAGCAGGGCCACATCCTGCCTTGAGTTAGCTGAGGAGAATGAAAAATAAGGAGACTGTCAGATCTGACAGTTGACGTTCTGTCTGAGAGGCTGATTGCGAGAAAACCCTCTCCGCGAAGCAACTGGGGGCAGAATCCAAATTGTGAGAGGTTAAGGAGACAAGTGAGGAGATGTGGAAGCAAGGCAGTAAAGGGTAGTCTGTCACTCTTGAAAAGGGGAGAAGGGTTGACTGTCACTTCTTGGCAGGGAGAAGAGAGATGGTGGGGGGTAGAGGAGGAAGCAGAGTAAAAAGAAGGAATAGTCAGTCAGGAAGGTAGAAAAGAGGATAATTACTTGATGAACCAAGTTCTAGAATAGGTGGCGGGCTATGGGATCAATTGCAGGGAGAGAAGAAGTTTAACTGAGACTCTGAAGGGAATTTTGAGAAAAATAGAAGTGAGTCATAGTGTGCATGAGATCTGAGTCTTACGGAGATTTTTTTTAGAAAAAAATTTTAAGTTTACTTATTAATTTTGAGAGAGAGAGAGAGAGAGAGAGAGAGAGAGAGAGAGCGCCCAAGCAGGGGAGGGGCAGAGACACAGAGGGAGACAGAGATCCCAACCAGGCTTTGCACTACCAGCACAGAGCCCGATGTGGGGCTTGAACCCACAAAACTGTGAGATCATGACCTGAGCTGAAACCAGGAGTCGGACACTTAAATGACTGAGCCACCCAGGTACCCCAAATCTCATGGAGATTTTTAGTCGATGAGAATCACTCATGTGGTGGGGTCCACAGTCCTCCCTGAAGACTGGAGAATGAACTAGTTGACCTGGGGACAGAACTTTGTGATTATTGACCTCTGCTGTACCCTACTGTCATGGAGACAGAAGACTCACACCCTACCTCCAATGGTTTCCCCATAGATTGTCCAGCCTTTTCATGTTATGGCTATTTCCAAAACTAAAAGGTAGGGCTTACATCCCAGATAGGCTTTCTCTGGCCCAAGAACTAATGCCGAGTAAAATGGCTCATCTCAGAAACAAAAGTGCTGTAGGAGCCTGGCCTGGAAATCACAACTGTTTTCCCTCTGTCACCATCCAGAGAAACAGCTCTCTTCTTCCCTTCATTCCTACCTCTTTTGAGATCTGAATTTCTGGATCTGGGTCTAGAGAATGGGGCAGGGGAATGAGGATGTGGTCAGGAAGCCTGGAGTGTGTGACCACAGCCCTTTGCCATACTCATTAGGTACCAGAGGAATCAGCCAGTCGAGCTCCATGCTAAGTGCTAACAGATACAAGAGGGATGGGTGTCCTGCCTTCATGGGACCTACGTGGGACCTAGAGCCTGTGCCGCACTAGCGGAGGAGACCAGAGTTCCCTGAGCAATGCACGTGTGCTAGTTTTGTAGTTCAGAAAGGCGAGGCAAAGGCAGTGTTGGCTAGAGTGGGGGAGAAGAGCTTCATGGGAGATAGGAGAGAGACTCTGAATGATGAGTAGTTTGTTGACATAAATAGGTAAGAAATGTAGAAGCGTCTCAGGCTGATGGCTACCATGTTGGCACGAATGTTGCGTGTCCGGGAGACAATGAGAAGACTGGCCAGCCAAGAAGGGATTGTATCTGGGAGCGGGCTGTGATTGGGTGGAATGAATCTGGTCTGTGGAGGGCTTTGAATATAAGACTGAAGAGTGTGGACTTTTTGTCTGAGAGAGACCGGGAGCTACTGGAAGTTAGAGAAAAGGAGTCTCGTGAGGAAGCCCATGTTTCAGAAAGGAGAGCGCCTCTCCTTTCTGCTTTAGCTTGGCTGTGAAGAGCTAGCCACCTCACGCAAGATGCACCGGCCGTGTTTCCTGCCCTATGGAACTCACAGACAAGGAGGAGGGCAGCTCTTCCTTCCTGTTTTTCCTCTTTCTGTCAGGAAACTTTCCTGAGGAGCTTGAGTTCATTCCTCCAGACTGTGCAGAATGAGGGTTATTGTACATCTTAAGAGGAAAAATCAGGTTTTCGGTTTTTTTTTCTTCTTTCTCCCTCAACATTGGTCCATTGGTCTCTTCTCCTTGGCCTTTAAGGACGTTGATACCATTCCTCTTCAGATTTTCCCTGTATCCACAGTGGTTTTTCCAAAGCCATTGCCACTCGCTGAAGAGAACACAGTCCCAGCCGGAGGTTGAGAGACTGACTGCATTCCAAGCCTTCTCTCCTTTCCTGCAGGGAGATGGTGTGTGTGTTAGATAAATGCACCGCCACTTAACAAAATAGCTGCCCGTCACCGAGCTCCTTGAAGAAATCCTAAAATAACAATACTGGAGCATGTGCCACACTTGTGGGAAGCAAGGGCTTTGTGGGGAAGCGGGTGGGGAGCAGAGAAAAGAAACAGATTTTTATGTCAGGCTGACAAGAGTTTATTATACACATCAGCGGTTAAAATAATTACTTTTTTTAAATTATGAAAAAAAAAGGCTTTCTGGGGCCCTGTTAAATATCAGCGGCAGTTCCTCACAATGGGTTTCCTGGGGCCACGAGAGAGACACCTTGTCTCTCCAGATCCCGGTGGGGGTTTTGGCAGGAGACAGGGGAGTGCACCCCTTCCCCCCTTGCCTTCACATGTTGAATTTTGCTTGAGGTGTTTCATGTGTCCCGTTGGCTTCTCTGGTTTCTCCACGTCACGTCTTGCGTTTTGCTATTGTCCTTCCCGCCACGCACCCTCTTCTCACAACTCTTAGGAGAGAGTCCACAGGGCCCCGTGGCAGGTGAAGGTGCTGCTTGGCATCATCTTTTCATTTTCTTTGAATAGTTGAGGCTTTCCAGAAATTAGCAAAAGACCTGACAGGGAGCTGCCAAGATGGTGGGGTGAGCAGAGATCTGAGAACCCAGACCTCTGTTTTCCCACCGGGCTGGAATCTTCTCACAGGAAGCCAAGAATGCTGACGGTTAGGTTGTTCCACACAGTGAAATCTGGACACCGGGTGGCTTTTTCTTCCATCATCGGACCTTTTGTTAGATTTCTGGGCTCATCACAGAGCTTGAAAAAGCTCTAGTACCCTTGACTGTTCAGGTAAGAACCAGGAAATGATTGCTCAGGACACTGCTTGGGCCTGTGACCTATCATGTGACCACACCACCATGGTCACAGAGCCCTTCTTCTCTTCCTGGGCCCCGAACCCTACTTCCTTTTTATTCTTGACCTCCTGCCTGCCTTGGCTTCTGTACCTGCTAAAAAGGGCTATGTTTGGTGCAGAACTGAAGGCAAACCCTGTTGTGACCCCTCTTCCATTCACACCCATGGTGATACAGAGGATTATCCTGAGATCAAAGATGGATTTTTCTCTAACACTCAGGAAGATGCCTCCATATGAAGTGAAATAGTCTGAGGTACCTGACAAGTGATTTGTCATTTCAAAGCCAGTGTTCTGCCTGGGAGGGCCTGGGAGGGTCTGGGAGGGCCTGGGGGGGGTAAGGAGGGGGGCTCCCTTCTGGCCTTGTCCCATCCCTGTGGCTGCCCACGTTCTGCTTGGCTCTGAATGGTCCTGAAGAATTTTATTTTGGAGCCCCAGAGAAGTGGTCTGGCTGACATTATTGCCTTTTGTGCTCCCTAACGGTGCTCTGGTCCTTTATTGGTTGTGGCCAAAATGTGGGTGAAAGTCCATTTTCTTCTTCATTCAACCACGACAGATATGGACTTTTACTATCAAAAATAAAACAAAACTGGAGTAGCAATAGCAATCAGGGCCTTCCGACAAAGCAAAGTGAGGGGCCGACATAGAATAGGCTTCTGCTCTTAACTTGGTGGAAACTGGTTGGCACTGTCTCCAGCCTGTCTTTTTCACTCTAGACCTGGTTACCTCACCCTTCAGGTGGCTTCCTACAGGGACCAGCTTCGGCTGGAGTACCAAGGCCCTCCCTGGCCTCCATTCCCAGGAGCTGCCCGGAAGTAGCTTCCTGACTCAGAGCCCCATCCTTCCCCTGCCGGCCCAGACCGAATGCTCATACTAGCTCAGCTGACCACCCGATTCCCTGTGAGCTTTTCTGGATGAGCCAACACCCAGGTGTTCCTGCAAGTGGACAGAGTTTGTTCCCGAGTTCTCTAGTTGTGTGTGTATTTGCTTTCTATGTTGAAAGAAGTCAAGAACGTTAAAACTCTTGGAGCACTTCATTCTCAGCCAGAGCGAGTGGAGTGGAGCCTTTTGACAGAAGGAAGAGACCAGGTTCCAAAGTGCTGCCGAGCGTGTGTCAATTCCCCGTAGGCTTATTTTTCCATGTCCAGGCAGTGACGACTAGAGCGGACATCAGTCTGCGCTGGCTTTATTTCCCACAAATGCTCTGTTGGGTGCCACATGCAAATGTAACGTTTGGCTGCGTGTTGGGCAGCCCGCACTCATTTTGTGGGCAAATTCTGGACAAGTGGTTAAAAGCAGATTTTGTGTCTGATGCTGTGTAGATTTACATTAAACTGTCCAGATTCCCGGTAGGTGAGTTTGCTGGAATTGTTTCCTACCCACATCCCACATCGTATTTAGAATCTTATTGTAGCAAAGTTAATATAATCTGGCTTGATAGAAAACATACATCCATCTTCGGTTGGGGGAGTGAGAAGAAGGGGCAGCTGGAGGGAGTGTCCCTAGTTTCACGAGGGGCTATGGCTCCCTGGGAGTGAGGCTTGATTTTGCTCAGCATCTCTGTTAATGATGTGGAGTAAATGATGTCAGTAAACAACAAGTTAATGGACTTCCCAGATATGTGAGGTTCTGCAGCTGTTGCAAAGAGCAGTGAGCACAGAAAAAAAAAAAAAAAAAAAAAAAAACTATAAAGGAAGAGAGAGAGGGGAAGGTGAGAGGAAGAGAAGGGGAGGGAGGTCAGTAATGTAAGCAGGAAACAAGGATGAGATTTAGCTCTTCAAATCCAAATTCTTATATCTGGGGCATGATTGCGAGCGCATGTACCCCAGGAACCCATCTGGAATAACAGCCAATCTGAGAAAGCCCTGAGGATGGCCACGGGCAGCCATGCAGGTGTGAGTTGTCTGGGTTTCTTAGGGTCTGGCTGAGTGTGCGGAGGTGAACAGAACAGGCATCACATAGAGATGCCTACATGCTTACACCCCTTTTGAGAAAATTAACATCTATGAACTTAAAATTCACCATTAGGATGAGGGCAAAACTTACATACCACCAAGGGAGTGGTAACAAATTACGCCTTGTCAGCTCATTACAAGACCCTTTATAAGCTGGCCCCCAGTTTTATCTTTTTAGCTTCATCTATTTCTATTTTTACTGGACACCCTACACCACAGGCAAATGGTGTGGTTTGCTGTTCCCATGACATCTTTTTCTTCTCTCTGCTTGGAAGTTCTGCCTCATGCCCCCTGCCTCCTCCCAACCTCCTCCCTTACTGTCCTTCACAGGCAGAGGAGGGGCTCCAGCCACTCCCCAGAGATGTCACCCCCCCTGCAGCCCGTTAGTGTTTACTTCTGCTGGGGCATTTGCTCCACTGCCTTCTCATTTGATTTCTTGCCTGTGTCTCTCCAGAGTTAAGGTGCTGGAATGGGGGAACATGATGGATCTCTTTTTTCCCCACTCTGTCAATTCCAGTGTCTTAAATTGTCCCACGGCCACTATAGGAACCCAGTAAGAGATTGGTGAGTGAGTTATCATGAGTTGGAAGGTGAAGGATCCTAGGAATGGCCAGATGGCCTTCCTCGGTGGTGCCACCCAGAGCCCCTTGGTTGGAGGGGCTGTGGGTTGGGGGTAAGAGGCCAGTCGCCGTGCTCGGTCATTGTAGATGTGCCTCTGCTGTCCTTATCTGTACACAGGCCACACTTGCTTTAGCCGCACTGACTGTGTAAAGCTGATCCCAAGGAGGTCAGCCCTGTTTTTTGGGGTCCTGGAGGATTTCAGGAGCAGGGTGGGTGTGGTGTACGGGGTTTGGTAGGGTGTTAGAAGTATGAAATTGACTCCTCAGAACATCGTGGCTTCGAGGAGGTTGTGTTGGTGCTGCCAGCTGATGACGAAGGTGTGAAGTGAACACACCTCTTAAGACCCTGGAAAGTTCTAGGGCAGATGTTGCCTCTTGTGTCTGGTGGGAGGGAAGACACCTGTTTCTCACACTGATGAGGGCTGGGTGGGGGTGGGGAAGTGGGGGAACTTAGAGGGTAGCACTGGATGATGGCTCTCTGGTTCTCAGAGATGGCCAGCCACAGACTGGGCTGCAGAGGGGAGGCAGCAGCTGGGCTCAGCTCTTGAAGATGGAAGGCATGGGTCCCCAGGTTAATGACTGCACTTCACTAACCAGGATGCCTGGGGCCGAGCATGAAATGGTTACCTGCGTTTTCTTTCTGAGGAGCAGAGGACAAAGCTCTGAGCCCCACCTGAGTGCCAGGGCTGTGCTAAGAGTTGGGGATGCAGTTGTGAACAAAACAGAGAGGTCCTTGCCCTCTGGGGGCTCTCAGGCTGCTGGCGGAGAGAGATGTCTGTCAAATAATCCTGAAACAAATGGAAAATTTCAATGTTGATGAGGGCAGTGAGGGAGAGATAGATGGTGTGCAGAGATCCTGAAATGGGTTGCCCTGGTCTGGGAGCTGAGGGAAGGCTCCTTGGGGTCACAATGTGTGAGCCAAGATGTAAAGGAGGAAAAGGCGTAGTTGGATAAAGAAGGCACAGAAGAGGCCTGAAGCAGAGGGAACAACAGGAAGCAGCATAGCGTTGCCAGCTTTGATGGGAGACATTCCTTCAAGATATTCGAGCCCGCGCTTCTGCTTGACCTAGAATAATCTAGGAAATGAAACAGAACTCTGCCTTCACCAGGACCTTGAAGGACCACGAGGTCATCTCATAGGTGGGTGTGAGGAGTTGAATTATGTACCCCCCCTCCTACACTGTAAAGATGTGTTAAAGCCCTGATTCCCGGTTTGTCAGAATATGACCTTATCTGGAAGTAGAGTCTTTGCAGAAGTAATCAATTTATACTGAGGTCATTGGGGTGTGTTCTAATACAGTATGTTTAGCGTACCTTTAAAAAGGGAAACAAATATGGACACAAAGACAGACACAGGGACAAGAAGGCCACATGAGGGTGGAGGTAGGGATTGAAGTTATGATGCCACAGGCCAAGGAACATCTGAGGCTGTCAGAAGCTAGAAGAGACAAGGAGGGGTCCTCTTTTAGAGGCTTGGAGGGAGCACAGCACTGCCCACACCTTGATTCCAGACTCCTAGCCTCTAGAGTTACAAGAGAATGCATTTCTGTTGTTTTAAGCCACCCAGTCTGTGGTGGTTTGTTATATGGCAGCCCCAGGAAACCAATACAGTGAGGAAAGAAGGAAAAGGAAGGGTTGTGTTGAAGATTCCAGATAAATATATTTACACCTAGAACAAGGCCTGGAACATAATAGGTGCTCAGTGAATAGTAGCTATTGCTATCTTATTGGGTGGAAAACAGGGGCAGGCTTCATTTTGGTTTTTGGTGTGTGTGTGTGTGTGTGTGTGTGTGTGTGTGTGTGTGTGAGTGCGTGCCGATGTGTGGTGTTTTGTTTTGGTTTTGGAAAAATAGGAAGTATTCAAAGTTTAAATTGGGCTGCCTGATCGGTATATATAACATTGGTAGCCACTCTAGAGAATCCCCTATACTCACATGCTAAAAATAAATGCCTCCATCGATGAGACCTCCAGTCCTTTATCAGTGGAGAGCTTTAAAATGTAGGTGCACTGGGAGGTGGGTCACAGTGACCTGAAGATTCACTGACAAGTAAATGACCAATCCCCAGATATTTTTTAGGGGTAGTTTTATCTAGAGAGGGGAGAGCACAGAGCCTCCGAGGGCAATAAAGGCCTGGAGTGCAGAAGAGGGCATTCCAAAAAGGAGAAGGCAGGGAAGAAAGCAAGTTTTGCCCACCTCGTGGGTTAACCCAGGCCTGACCCTGGATGAAGGCAGAATTTTTCCTATTGGTTCAGGCTAAGAAGCGATGTAAAACACCATTTACGTTGGGGTTTTAGAAGACATCTGGATTCTTAGAGACATTGAGGAGTCTAGATATTTCCTTCCTTTCTCTCTTTAGTATCGAAATTCAGGAATCACCTAGCAGATACAAAACCAGAAGCCAAATATGAAGAGTAAACCTGACTTGGAGAGTGGCATGCTGAAACACGAAAGTGGAGATCAACCTGGTTTCAGTAGCTGGCAAGGATGCTTTGTGATGAGGCGGCTTTGGTGTCAGGTGGCCTGGGGTTCTAGGCCCAGCTGTTGGACAAGTTTTTTGCCTTTTCTCCGTGTCCGTTTCCTCACCTGGAAGAGTGGGATATAAAGTTGCCACTATAGGCAGTTCTTTAGTGGCAATCATATGGGATGGCACCTGTGAAGTTGCCCAGTCAGCTTGTTGGACGTGTTTACTTTGAGCTGTAGGATTTATGCCTCTTGAAGGCTGATATCTATCTATCTATCTATCTATCTATCTATCTATCTATCTACATGTATTTAATTGAACAATGTGATTTTTAAGGGGTGCAATGTAACGATTTAATATACATAGACTTTGTGATCATGGTAAATTCATTGTGCAATGATTCCCACAACCAAGGTCATGAACACACCCATCACTTCACATGCTCACTTTTTTTTTTTTCCAGTGAGAATACTTAAGATCTACTCTCTTGGCAAATATCAGGGCCAATATTAACCATCATCACCATGCAGTACATTAGATTCCCAGAACTCATTCATCACATAACTGAAGGTTTGTGCACTTTGACCGACCTCATCCCATTTCCCTCGCGCCCCTGGTAGCGATGGCTCTACCCTCTGGTTCTGTGAGTTGGACTTCTTAGGTTCCACATATGGGTGAGATTATGCAGTATTTGTCCTTCTCTGTCAGGCGTTATTTCACTTAGCATAATTTTTCCCGGTCTGCCCAGGTTGTCACAGATAGCAAGATTTCCTTCTTTTTTATTTCTGAATAATATTCTCTCAGTGCAGACATTTTAAAAATCCATATCCATTGACAGATACATAGGTTGTTTCAATATCTCCACTATTTAAAGCATCTAGACTTGAATGAGATTTAGCCAATGTTCTACAACAGTGGTATCCAAATTATTAATATTTTTTAGTAGTAGGAAACCCCCTCCCCTTTTCTTTTTCTAAATAAAACTCTAGGGGAACCCCAGCACGTAAAGTAAATCTAAGGAGCTTCTCTTGTTGAAGGCGGGGCAAGGACTGCTTCTTCTGTCTCATTCCCTGTCCTTTGTCGTCCCTTGGATAATACCCTCAAAGGAGCCCTTCAAAAACTTTACTCTGAGCGTAGAAGGAACTAGAAGGGGATTTTATTTTTTGCTTGAAGGAAATTAGTCCTTATTTTCAACTATAAATCTAACAAGTCAGCTGCCCTTAGTAAAGGTGGAATGTGTTGGGCCTCAGCTTCTATGTAATTATTTTTGCATTCCTAGTGACTGTTACAGGCCCCCCTATCTGACTTAGAGACCAGGCACTATTTCCTTTCCTCCTAAGTTTTATTCTCTAGCTCAGAAATACATGACTCGATTAGAAGCTCCTGCAGGGTAAGAGGCGTTTTATTTGGAATCTCCAGAGTACCTTCTACTAGAAGGACAGACAGAAGCCCTCCATTTGTAGAACAGTTTCTTCTTTGGATTTTCTTTTATTGTCCTAAGTAGAAAGCTCCACTTGTTCTTGTAAAAATTCTTTCCCAGAACATTTATTTTGCTTTGTTTTTTAAAAAGACAATAATTGGGCTTCTGTCACACTTTTTGGGAAAACTATCTTCAACTATGCAGTCTGTTCACTCACAACAAAACATTCATATTCTTTCATACATATGCTCACAGAAGATAAAGCTAAAATAGCTTCTTTTATATTACAAGTATTAAAATGACAAATATGTCTCCAAATATCAAATGATTGGAAGAGTGCAGATTTGAATTCCATCTAGATTAAGAGGCATTATTACTGAAAACATTATTATTTTGTCCATCCATCCATCCATCCATCCATCCAGCAATCCACCAATCATTGAGCTTTTACTTGGTGCAGGCCCAGAGACCCATGGGTGATACACACCTACATAGAAAAAGGCCAAGGAAGTCATGGCAGGGAGCAGTGTGTAGTGTTTGAGATTATTAGCATTGTACCTCTATTTAATTTCTTTCATTGTTTTTAGGATTACATGTAAGGTAAAAAGCCTGTATGTGCCTCTTCAGTGCAGTATATAGGAAGGCCACTACTGGCTTCCTATGTAGGGGTTGTTTTTCTGGTTTGTAGGTTCTTTACCTCATCCCCTGAATATTCCATACCTTTGGGCAAGATCCTTCCCTTTCCGGAGACGGGGCTGTTGGAGAGGGTCAGGAAAGGAGGGGGTAAGACTAACGTGACTTTCCTGTATAAAATGTGACCTGGGGTCTTTGAGTTTTCCTGAGCCTGGCACTCTGGTCTGGAGATATGACCTCTGTGAGAAGACCCACTTGATCCCTAGTACTGACCCTGACCCCCAGTTACTATCTGGCTCTCTTGCCTACCTTCTCTGAAAAAAGGGCATCACCAGAGCAGTTGTGTAGAAGTTTTGTGAGAATGAAATGCCTGGTGTGGTATCTGACGTGTGTGGGTGCTCAGCAAATGCCAGTGTCTTCCTCGTCTCTCGAATTTGTAAAGATGGCAAACAAGATAAACTTTGAAGAAGTTTTGATAATGTAGTTCAGTGCCATGTTTTAAGATTTCGTTGTAACTCCTATAAAAGGCTATAGAATTTGGCCTAAGAAGACCCGCGATCAAGAGGGTGGTCTTGACCTTAGCGAGTATCATATAACGTGACCCTATGTCCTCCTTGGCCTCTCCTTTGCTCCCATTTACCATATGTCAGATAAAAGCATGGAAGGTCCCCTCATATCCCCATGGCAGCTTTGTGGCATGGATGAGAGCCTGGGGTCAAGTATTTTGAGAAGTCTAAAGCTTATAATTGCCTGTAACTCCCTGTCTCCCCCGTGTTTGGATATGTCAAAATTAAATCTGAGTTTCTTATTCAGTTATCATTTTTGGAAGCATAACTTTTCACGCCACATTTCATGCATACTTTGCCCCTGGACCTGTGGAGAGTGGCTCCATGGAACCTGGGGCGGGGGGAGTTCGAACTATTGTTGTACTTGTAGGACATAATTTCATGTCGGGGGAGGCAGCAACCTTGATTTCACCTGCTTAAAACTCTAGTTGCAGAAAAATTTGGCTCAGACTTTCCAAAATAAACTCACCTTTGGGTTGAGTCCAGGAGTGGAAAATTTTAGCTGGAAGCAATAGCTTTTCAGAAAACATAGGAGTGACCAGAAACCAGGGCATATGTACCCATCAGAATAGGCTGGGTGGAGCCCCAGCCATCCCATCCCCTGCCCTCCCCCAGTCTAGGTTATAGGCTCAACGGAAGGAGGGAGGCAGGACAAATCTTAGGAACTGGTTGTTTTTTTCCACTGTTACATCAACCTCAAAGCTTTGGCTTCTGGAGTGATGGGTGGGCTTACTTTCATTTTGTGGGTCTGGTGGCATGTGACTATGTAATTATTCCTCTCAGCTGAATATCCCCGAATATCCTTTGACATGATGTTGGTATAGGTGGCTTTACCAGGCGTAATTCCTATAATCCGTCGAGTGTCAAAAGAAGGTACTTATTTTCAGATCAAATGCTGCTGACCTGATTAAGCTTCTGTCTTGCCTTGGAGCCAAAGATAATGAGTTTGTCCAGTGCCGTGGCTGGTGGGACCGGGGAGCTTTTTGAAAAGGGTTCTGAGACTCGGTGCTGAGCAGGGCTTTAATAACCTTCAGACAGGTCAAGTTAGATGTACGCTTTGGAGCTCCGCACCTGGCTTTCCTTCCTCTGCTCACTCTGTCCCATAGGTCATTCTAGCACATCAAGGGGTCTCTGGTCTTCCTTGAATTTTCCGTTGCTCAAGCTCTAGAGACTGTTTCTGCCAGGGGTTTGCCTGAACAGAAAAGTGTCCAGGTGACACCTTGGGGGGGAGGGGGGCGGGGAAGGAGGGAAAAGGAGGAGGATTCTGAGTTGACGCTTGGGGAGAAGTGCCCTGGGGCTGACAGGAAGGATAGTGCTTAACAGCTGCTGAGGCAGTTGGCAAGAAAAGGAGGCCGCGGAGTGAAATATTACATGGAATTGCCCTAGACTCTCAATGGAAAACTTTTTTCCCTTTCAACAGAGGAAATAAATGCACAGTAATGGTAATGAGAAAACGGGGCTCTTGAAAGTACCCTGTTTCTTGTTATTCTCATCTTTCCCTTCTTTTCCATGACTCCTGCCTGCCCTGTTTCGGGCCCCATCCTGTGGTTCTGTCAGGTCAGTGGGACCTGAAGCAGGAGCTGTCAAGCCGTCTGGAAAGGTATCTGGAAACCTGGCCTCGGCCCTTGCAGGAGTCAGACTGGAGTCCAGAATGATCTCTGCTCCTGCTTCTGCTTTGAATTAATCGTTTGCAGGTGTCACAGTCTCTGCTGCCTCATTCTGGCAGCATCTTCTCTCCTGTTTATCCCAAGGTAGGGTTTTGTGTTGGCTGCGGGACAGGTTGCCCCCTCCCCCACGTTGAATTGAATTCCAGCAGAAGGAAAACGGGGGCTGCTGTCTTCTGTGTGTGAGAGAATCTGAGAACACGGCAGGTGATTCATAGGTAAGAAACTTGATCCTCGATAGCAAGAAGTACCTTTCGTGTGAACTGTGTCTTTTAGTGACCAGAGTCTTTTCCCGCTCTGTAGTCCTCTGAGGAGGACGATGCTGGGGTCCAGGGTAGATAAGTGATTTGCTGAAGGTCCCAAACTGAGTAAATGATGCTAGACACGAACCTGTTTTGCCTTTCACAGGTCAGCGGGAGATTGAGTTGACTAGATCATTTCCCCCAAAGACCGGGGGCCTGGTCAACTGTAGAATTTTGCAATGTTTCGACTATATTCCTCACAGTGCAACAGATACCACATCGGAGTCTGCAGGAGCCAGCTTCCGATGAATGCAGGGGAAGGCCCTCGTGGATCACAGTTTGTTGTTTCACCCGCAAATATTCCTTGAGTAGAGCGTGTGTACCAGAACATACGGGGCCTGTGTCTAGCCCAGGCTCGTGCCTCACTACCCCTCTCTTATAAGTGGAGGCCGCTACTCATCAAGACAGAGCCCTAGCCGAGACTGTAATTGTTATCAAACATCTGAATTCACTGGAGAGGCAGGAAGGGTGAGTGGATAATAACACCTTATATTCCCATATAAAGTGTTACACTTTCCAGAGCCATTTAAACATTGATTATCTCATTCTGACTTCAGAACAGCCTTTATTATCTCCATTTGACAGATGGGGAAAAATAGACACAGAATCTGTCACTTGCTCAAGGTCACGAAGCAAACCAAGAGCTGTCGTTGCTTCTGGCTCTTTCCCCTGCTGGCCCCTTTGGGGGAGCCTTTGTCTGTCCCCTGAAGTCAAGGGGATTCGCATCTACATTCTCCTGGGGCTCCTGCTTTTGAGACCGCCGTGGGGGAGGGAGAACGTTTATCCTGTGGCTTCTCATGTCCGTGGGACAGAGTTCGTCATGAAGATGAAATAAAATGGAAACAGCTCCTGCTTCCTGCCCACGCAGACAAGCTGAGAGTCTGCCTCTGACGTGAGAGCTGGGCACAGAGGAGGAGATGGCTCTGGCTGTTCCCTTCTCGCGGCGCCCCCCCTCCCCGTAAAGTGGACCTGGGAATCCCAGGCAAGAAGTTCCAGTTAGTCACATTGTGGCGTTCCTGTGACACGACTCCTGCCTGGTACTCATGCACCACACTCATCGCCTTCTCCCCATTCAGCGAACAAGCACGGGGCCAGCTCTGTGATGGCCACGTGCACAGAGTGCCGGGGATGCCACAGGGAACCTGTGCTGGGGATGCCACAGGGAGCCCTGTGCAGTTCTTGCCCTCGAGTTCCCGGTCTAGGACAGTCTGTCCATGTCACTCCTCCCTGCGTGTCACAGCCTGGACACTGTGGGCCATCAGACTCCCTTTGAATCACCTGGGCAGAGCAGGTCACTGACTTAAGCTGGGCCTCCAGGCCAGGGCCGTTAAGTGCCACACAGCAAAGCTGTAAGGTGGATTGCAGCAGATGGCCTATGTGTCCACCAAAGCCCATTCTTCTGTCTCTGGCAAACAGCTGGACTACACCTCTCAGCTTCCTTTTTGGCCAGGTGTGGCCATGTGGCTGAATCTGGCTAGCGGAAGGTGGCTGGAAGGGATAAGCCCATCAAAAGCCCAGAGGGTCATTGCTCCCCACTCTGTTGGCTTGAAGCAGCCAATTTGGTTACTGTGGGGGCCATGGGTTGGAGGTGGCAAAGTCACAAGGAGGAGGGAGCCTGGGTCTCCAAATCCCTGCTTGGAGGAGAGCCCTCTTGTGCAGATGGGAGCACACGGTTTGGGCTTGGGATTGCACTGAGCCACTGAGATTTGGGGATGTACCTATTTCCCTACTATACTGGTTTTAGGGATGGTGTTGTTGGCTTGAGTCAGGAACATGGAATCAGTATGGATCGAACAAGTGACACTGAAGGAATTCCTGAGCAGCTCCTTCTGGACTAGCGCCCCGGCCGGGAGCCCCTTCTGGGTGTGAGAGCATAGGAGGCGAGGACCCCGATTCCTGCTTCCGAAAGAAGAAATCTGGCCCGAGGCTTCTAGGGACTGCCAGCGCTTGGGGGCAGTTACTGCTCTGGAGTGCCCTGGGCTGGGGCCAGCCTGGATGGGTGGCTGGGGGTGGGGGTGGGGGGTGCTGCCAGCCTACCTGGGGCGGGACCAGAAGATGCCACAGCTCCAGCAGCTCTTGGCTCTTGCTCTGTTTCCCCACGCCAGCCAGCTATGTGACCTTGGACAAGGCCCTTCCCTGGCCCTCAGCGTGATCCTTTTCCTGCTCAGTGGGTCGGGTGTGGACTAGATGATTTCAGATGATTCCTGAGTGTGCATTTTGAAAGCTCTAGTACAGACCACAGTGTAGGAGTTCCTGGAGCTCCTGGACCACTCCGCCCCACCCTGGACTGCAAAGCCTTGCCTCTGCCTTGTGTAGCTGCTGCAACATGTTGCTGAATAGTGCTTCCAACTTCCCTGTGACCCCAAAGCAATAACTTCTAATGTTAAACGAAGTCTAAACTCTTTCAAAAGTAATAGAAGCATCTCATCCCCGGCCCCCACCTCCATGAACCCGGATATTATGATATCTCACACCGTGAGATATGAAACATCTATTTCCCCCAGCCCATTTATCTTATTTAAGAAACATATGTTTAGCACTGTCTAGGTGCTGGGCAGCACGCTCAGAGCTTTTTATAGAGCAACTCGTTTAATTTCTGCACCAACCTGATGAGGTCAGTGCCTTCCTTATCCTTGTATGACAGGTGAGACACCGGAGCCCTGCAGAGATTAAAGAACTTGCCCCAAGGCTCTCAGCCAGCAAATGAGCAAGCTGGGGTTTGAACCCAGGGAGTCTGGCCTCATGCCCTTGACCACTGTGAGATGTAGCCTGTCGTCAGTGCTCCTTCTGGGTCCACACATCCCCCAGAACCTCTACTATGCCCTTCTGGGGGTTTTGCCCTCCTGCTTTGGAGTCACTGCCTTAGATGGTGTAGGCTCAGCTGAACCTGGTGAAATCATTTTTCAGTTCTGTTTTCTTCTGTCACATTTCCTGCATGTTTTCTTCCTTAGGAGGCCTGTCTATAGATAAATGATTCCATGACTAGGCCCCAGGCCAGGACTCCCAGTCCTCAGAGGTGGCAGAAGGCTCTAGACATTGAGGCTCCATCATGGCCCAGAGTGTTCCCAGGGCCTGGGGAGCTGCTGTCACAAGGATTCACAACTGTACAGAACTGACATCTTGTTTTTGCCAGGACCCATCAGTGAAGCCCAGGCCTGACTCAGATACCATTGTTTTCCACCCCCGTTCCCAGCACGGAGGCCTACAGACCCTCACCCCAAGGGATTGGGGTGTTTTGTTGCTTGGCTGGCAGGGCCTCACTTGTGTGCCAGGCTGAGAGGGGGTGCTGGGATGCGGGTGCTGCTTGACTTTGGCTGGGACACTCTGGCCCGGCAAAAACCTATTCTGTCTGCTGGCCCACTGCACTTGGTGGTTGGCCTTCCTTCCAGGTTGCTGCCCCTCCCTGTCCCCACCCCCCTTTATTTTTCATCCTTTTAGAATGAAGGGAGAGGGGAAAGCAGTTAAAAACACAGACTTTGCAGGGGCACCTGGCAGTTGGTTAAGCATACAACTTTGGCCAGGGTCGTGATCTCACGGTTTGTGGGTTTGAGCCCCATATCGGGCTCTGTGGCTGACAGTGCAGAGCCCACTTAGGATCGTCTGTGTCCCCCTCTCTCTACCCCTCCCCTGCATGTGCTCTTTCTCTCTCTTTCTCAAAAAAAACAAAAACAAAAACAAAAACAAACACAAAAAAACCCCACAGACTTTGCAGTCACACAGACTCAGGGTACAGTTTGCAACTTCATTACTTACTAGATGTGTAACCATGGGCAAAGTATATGTCCTCACTGTCTCAGTTTCCTTATCTGCAAAGCAAGATTAAACATGCCTACCTGATAGGATTATTGTGAGGACTGAAGTAACAAACAATGGCTGTAAGGCTCTCACCACAGTGCTGCACTGTGACAAGCAAGAGTCATGGACTTGCGTAAGAGCAGGGACCCGGGGCCAGACAGCCTGCATGCAAACCACAGCTCAATTACTTACTGCCTGTGTGACCTGGTGTAAGTTACTTAACCTCTCTGTGCCTTCATTTCTTCATCTGTACAGTGGGGATAATAAAAGTTCACCGGATTGTTAACAAGGAGAAAATGGACTAGTACTGGTAAGTGCTTAGGACAATGCCTGGTGCCTAGCAAATGCTAAGTAAATGGTCAAGTACAAGTACTCAATACTTGTTGGCTACTATTTTTATTGTCTTTCCACTATTACTGAGAACTTCATCATCGTCCTGTAAACGAGGACAAATACTATGTATATGCTCTGTGGGTAAAGGGTTCAGTGATGGAGACAGATCCCCTGTTTAGCCCCCCACTGTCACTTGCCTTACCAGTTGTGTGTTGTCCTCACTGGTCTCTGTGCTCCCAGCTGCCCCTGGTACCCTCTCGCCAACCTACTGCTTGTCTCATCCTCCTGACACCCAAATCTGATCATGCTGTCCCTCTGTTTGATGCCCCCCACTGGAGACACATCCTACTGGTAGCCTCCAGGAAAGGCTCTCCTCCTTGGCAAGGCCCGTGAGGCTCTTGGCCAGTTGGCCCTGGCCGATCGCACCTGACGTTTGCAGTCCCTTCATGATCTGGCACACCTCCAGGGTCTGAGCAAGCTGTTCCTTCGGCCCAGAGCGGTCCATTGCTTCCCTCCATGCATCAAAGCCCTTCCTCAAGCTCCAGCTCAGATGTCCCCTTGTCTTTGCTCCTGCAGATGGAGTTGAGCTGTCCTCCCCTGGGATCCCAGCCGCTTGACTCTAGGGTTCTATTCTCTGGTACTGATTTGTTGAAGAGACAGCCAGCTCCTCCAGTACACATCCCTGGCCTTCATGGGCAGGGATTGTGTGTCATTTATCTTTGTATTCACCCCCGCGTCTACCTCCTTGAGTCCGGAAGCACATGTGGCAGCAGTAAATGCTCCAAGATTTTGAATGGATGAATATTGATGAGAGCCACAGCACTGTTGCCTTGCATTTCCAATGCACATTATGACTTCAAAGCTCTCATGCCTCTGCATTTTTATCCTCATCCTGATCTGGAGCTGACGTGTAGCATTGCAAGAGCATCTCTCCGGGCCTCAGTTTCTCTACCTGTAAAAGATCTGCAGTCACATCCATCCCAAGGATCTTGTAAAGGTGAAGTGGATGCTTATTGAAGAATGTGTTTGGCATGGAGCTTCAGACATACAGAGGGCGTCATTGTTTTGCACATCTTGCCCTTGGACTCCATAGCCAATCACTTTGCCAGATGGGAACAGCCACGGGAGAGCCCAAGCCTGGGGGTAGCTGATAATGTGTATTTTTCTGTGCCCTACATAGTTGTGCAATGCCTGGTGGAAATGGATAGATGGAAAGACTCATTATGTCCTGGATAGCTGCAGGGATATACGTCCTTCTCCTGCATTACTGACCGAGAGGTCAGGCCTCCAGGGAGCCATACGGTGCTCAGGTGAACCCTGTTGTAAGAAAACTCACTATATGAACATCCAAATCAACAGAACAGTGGGGAATTATTAATGCTAACAAAACTCGTTCTTCATTTGAAGAAAGGGTTCATCGGCATTTCCTTAATTAGAAACCCACGAATGTTTATGTGTGGAAAAATTAAAACCTACGCAATAAAGAACTCGGTAAAGAAAGGGGGAGCCAGAAGAGCCTGAGATGTGATCTTAGTGGCCACTGTTGGTGAAGGATGAATGAAGATAAAACATCTCTGAAAAAGTGAGTTTCTCTGGAAATAGATCTGGATTTGTAGATATTCCATTTATAAGTACCTGTTTCAGGCACCTCTTAAAAGCCTCTGGTTTTGGGGGCATCTGGGTGGCTCAGTGGGTTAAGCATCTGACTCTTGATTTGGGCTCAGGTCATGATCTCATGGTTCGTGAAATTGAGCTCCATGTCAGGCTCCACACTGACAGCATGGAGCCTGCCTGGGATTCTCTCTCGCCCTCGCTCTCTGCCCCTCCGCCGCTCACATATGCTCGTACGTACTCTCTCTCTCTCAAAATAAAAAGAAACTTAAAAAAAAAGCCTCTTGTTTTTAACAGAGGGACCCTCATAATATTCACAAAAGGACTTTTGTTCTGTAAAGCATTGGTTGCAAACTTTTGCATTTCTTAAAACGATAAGATGTTTCCTCTTCCCACCACCCCTGAAAAAGAGGAGGGCACCAACCTAGAGTTAAGCTCTTTTAATTTTTCCAAGTAAGAATTTGAAGAATAGATTTACTACCATAAACAAGTGGCATTTTAATCCAATGATTGAATAAGCATTTATTGAGAGCCAGTATGTCCCAAACACTGTGCCAGGTAGTGGCTGTGGAATGGCATGGGCCCTGCTCTGCTAGGACTTAGAGCGGGGTGGGGGTTTGGCATGAGATAAGCCAATAAAGAGGTGCACATTGTAAAAGGGGTTCTAAAGAAAAACAGGAGGCTAAGATCAGGGTGAGAGAGGAAACTTGCCTCCTCCAGTGGCATGTTCAACAAAGGCCTATGGAAAGGACAATTAAACTGAGACACAGAGGGAGAGAAGGAGCTGGATATAAAAAGGGAGATAAGTATTTCAGGCAGAGGAGACTGCATGTGCAAAGGCCCTGAGGTGGGCAAGGACCTGGTATGCTCAAGACTGAAAATAGAAAAAGTAGGATAGACATAACTCAGAATAAAGGATGACTCTTTAAACACATTCAGCTCTATGAAAAACTTACAAGGTATTTCTATCTTCCTTCCAACCTGTCTCATTTTGCTGTGACCTAGTAAAAGGTTTTCTTGGCCCAGCACTGCTTCGCCTATTAAAGAGGTGATGTCCTTTCTGTGTGCAGTGGACAGAGTGTGTGGGGAGGAGTGTGGGTGATCCTGGTCAGACTTCATGAATGCCTTTCCTGACTCAGGCGATGGGCCTCGAGCCTGTTGAGCCTGTCCCGGAATCTCTCAGTGCGCTTGGCAGTGTGATTTCTGTGTTTCTCAGAACCAAGGCGGACCTGAGGTGCTGGCCATAGACCCGAGAGTATTAATAACTGTCACACATGTGAGTAAGAGTGGGTTGCAGCCCCGCGGTCTGAGTGTTTGGGCCGAGCAGACGACCACAGGGCGGCTCACCTCTTGGCCTCAGGGTTTCCATCATTTGCAGGTCCCTCCCCAAGCTTTGTTGTTTTCCCTGAAATAGGCTGGAATTGTTCCCTGGAAGAAAAGGAGACTGGGCTCCACAGAGCTTTTCCGCAGGCAAGCAACTCAAAGATGTGAATTTAATGAGTAACTCATTCACTCCACGAATATTTCTCGAGCACCGACTGTATGCAGGGGTGGGTGTTATGGTGCCGTCAGATGCCCTTGGTCTGCACTTGGTCATCTTTTGCCATGGACTGTCCCCAGTGTATTGGGCTTAGGACCTCTGCCAGGCCTAAGCTCCTGGTGGGGGAAGCTTCTCTTCTCCTTCTCTTCTGACCCCCTCAGCACCCAGTGTCCCTTGACACCCTCAGCAGATGCTAGGGAATCTTAAGTTATGTCACCCACTTTGGTTCTTTTCCCTGACCAATTTCAGCTCGTTCTCTCAGAGGAAACCCCTCTCCTCCTACTTTCATCCATCTATTGTCCCTTATTGTCATGGAGCTTCTGAGGAACAAGGGAATCCTGCCATCCCTCCCAAAGACTTGGCTTCTTCTGGAATTTTCTACAATCGTTAGTCTATTGTTTCCATAGAAACAGACTAGTATATTCTCAGGAATCAAATCCCTCTCAGAAATAGTTTGCATGTGGTGAGGGCATCAAGAAGTGGGGGAGGGAAGGACCGTGCATGGATGGATTCTGAGAGCCCTCTGCCTTGTTTGCACCACCCTGGGCCTCACAACCCAGGGAGAAAGGCATCGTTGCCGCCATCTTGCAGAGCTGGAAGCTGAGTCTTGGGGAGGAAATCACCTTGCCTGAGGTCAGTCAGCTTTGTGGTGGCCCCAGGGCTCGAGACCCGGTCTGTTGGCCTCCAGAGCCTGTGTGCATGTTGCCACACCACAGTGCCTTGTTTTCTGGGCTGACCTAAGTGCTCTCGCTGGTTTGCGGTGAATAACGGCATTGGGGTGGGGTGCTTTTTTCCTCCACGTGGCACAGGTCATCTTGTTTCTTTCACTTGGATCTCTTGACTGCTAGTTCGATTTTTATTTTTCCTTCTTGCCCTCTCTCTGTACCACATAAACTGCCTTTCTCTGCTGACTCAGGTATTTCCTCTTGCTCCTATTTTTGGGGCAGGATGGGGTCTAATGGTTTGGGACCGGTTGAGCAGTGTTAGCTGAAGGCAAACTGAAGTCCACAAAGCCTTGCTTGTCCTCTCTTTTCTGCACCTCGCCCCTGGAGCCTGTCACCTCAGAGCACCCCTGATCCCCTCCCTCCTGGGTAGAGGCCCAAAGGTCTCTCCTCCCAGTGCCATGCCTCCCAAGCTTAGCTGAGTCCCACCTGTCAGAATCCTGTTTTCAGTTCGTAACCTGGAAGGTGCCTTTTCAAGCCTGCAAACACTTGCCCTCCCTCCTCTCTGTGTACTCCTCTTTTATTCACCCACAGTTGTTAAATAGGGGCCAAGGCAGAACTTGAATCCTTGGGAAGGGTCATTTCTCCAGCTTTCAAAGGTCAAGGCTAATGCCATGGTGAGAGTCCAGCTGCCCCAACCTGTTCAAGGGCCTTGAGTGAACGGTGGGGCTCCCACTGTGTCTGCCTCCCCCAGAGGCTGGGCCCTGGTGAGGGTGACGTCACGCCTGTGAGGAAGGCAGAGCTTAAGCCTCTCATTAGCTACCAGAGTGCAGCTTCTGTGGCTTGCAGGTTGTTTGTGTGTCTGTCTCACAGAAACTCCCCTAGGATGGAGAGAAGGACGTGTGGGTTAAGGAGCAGAACTTAGATACCAGCCACTTTGTAATCGTGCAGTCAATCAATCATCTGTGTGTCCACTCATCATCCATCTTGTTTCATCTATTTATCCACACATGGGCACATGTGCTCAAACACAGATATGTACATATTTGGGAGAGTTTTGCTTGCACAAGGAAACCCTCCTGGGCTCCCCTCTAAAGCAGAACTCATGCTTTGTGCATACCTGCGGGTCCCAAGGAGCATAATGTGTTCCTTTTATCTGAGTTCTTTAATCGGTCTTGACTTCAGAAGTCAAGTCTGTGGCCCACCATCACACTCCATCACGGAGGCACCCGTCCCCACCATAGGATACCCTCACCAGCAGTGCTGGGCTGGGCAGTGTCATTATTATGTTTTGGGACTTCTCTCTTTCTTGACTCTTTGCTGGTTCACCCCGCCCCACCCCCCACTCCAGTCCCATTTCAGCCTCTGATTTTCTTTTTGAGATTATGTTAATGTGTTAGTAATCTGAGATCTAGTCTAAGTGATGGACTTTTCTTATTTTTGCACTGATTCGTTATTGTGTTCTCACAGTTTTGGTCTCAGAGGGCAAACTATGTTTCTTATTTTGAAGTTTTTTCTTAAGGAGGATCCGTGGAGGCCCAAGTCCTGACATCCCTTCAGCCCATATCCCCAGGGGGTCCTGCGGGCCATGGGAAGGACTCTTTGGGCATCCCCCCACCTTCATTCTATCCAGCTCATTCCCACTCTCGGGAAAGCAGTGGTGGGCAGTGGGCCCTTGGGAAATGTGTACTCAGTGGGTGGTGGGATCAACTGATGGTGCATCACATTTGAAAGACAGGGTCAGGGTTTTATCTAACAAGTATTCCAAGGTGTGGTACATCTGACACTTATGTGCGTGATGCATCGTACGTAGCTGTTCAGCACATGGAGCATGTGGATATGGCTTGGGAGAAATTTTTTCTCCCTCCTTTGCAATCAAGATCAAACAGAATTGTGACTCCCCAGAAAACAATTAAAATATTCAGATCGCCTGTCCTGAGTTCACACACAGGGGCTTGTTGGCTAGAGTCCCTTCCCAGGGATTACAATCCAAGGCGGTGGAATCCACATTCACACGGAAAAAGCATTCCTTGGCTGCTTCCTGTCTCTCCCTGATGGAGCTGTGGGCTGTCTGCCAGAGAGAGAGAGAGTGAGGAAGAGGGGTTGGAGGGATAGAAGAACTGAAGGAAGGTGCTCTAGGTGAAGGAGACAAGCTCGCAAAGCTGGGAGCAGCCACTTTCCTACCCTTCTGGGGAGCTGAGATAAAGTGATGTGGACACTCCATCATTTCAACCTGTTAGTAAGAGAACTGCCTACCTGGGAGATTGGAGGAGCCAGCATCTCTCCTAGGGATTGGGGGATACCCTAGAGACCCCCAGGGATGGCTGGGAAGAGACAATGGGGACCCTCTTCTGTGAGCGAGAAGCTTATGCTGCTATGTACTCGGTGAGGCACCACCCAGGACAGGGAGGTGGTAAAGTTCATGTCTGAGATAGAAATCTGTGGCACTTGGGTGGACGGAGACTTAGGCATGTCCCCGCCTACTAGATGTCAATAATTCCTGTGCACTAAAAGCCAGTAGCTCTCTGCCCATGCTCATTCCCCAAAGTCCCCTTAGGAGGGCATATTGCACCCTGGTGAGACTCAAACTTACATATTGATTCATGCATCATTCACTCACCTAATAAGTGCAGGTGATTGTTAAGGTCATTTCTGCCTGTCATACCAGCACACTTGGGAAGACTGATCAGCCTCCTGCATGCCAGCTCTGTGCTTGGTGCTCAAGATTGTTATAGCAGTTTGTTCTCAGAGAAATCCCCGGTTAGGCAATGCTGGAAAAGCACCAGGACAATAATGCAGTGGATGTCACAGGGCGATGTTCAATGAAATGCTAGGTGATATAGAACAACTAGTCATTAGGGAAGATCAGAGGGTAGAAATCTTCAGAGGGCGGGATGATGAGGAAGATTTAGAGGGCCCTGAAGGATGGGTTGGGTTTGATGGGCAGAAAGGAGCAGAGTTACCCAGATTTAGTTCCTTAAGAAGCACAGATGGGGTGCGATCACCGTTCTTTTTTATGACCTAGTGGTTCTCAAACTTTTGGGTCTCAAGGCCAAAATTTCAATTACTTAAATATTTTAAAATTATTGGAGACTCCAGAGAGTTTTTTGTTTACCTGGACTATATCTATCGATATTTAACATATCAAAATTAAAACCAGTACATTTAAAAATTAAGTAAACATAAATCCATGAGGGGTGCCTGAGTGTCTCAGTTGGTAAGCTAAGCATCCGGCTCTTCATTACGACTCAGGTCATAATCTCACAGTTTGTGAGTTCAAGCCTCGTGTCGGGCTCTGTGCTGACAGCTAGGGCCTGCTTGGAATTCTCTCCCTCTCTCTCTGACCCTTCTCTGCTTGCACATGTGTGCGTGCTCTCTCTCAAACATAAATAAAAATAAATAAAAATAAATGTTAAAAAAAAATCAGAGTGCCTGGGTGGCTCAGTCGGTTAAGCATCTGACTTCGCCTCAGGTCATGATCTCACCGCTTGTGAGTTCGAGCCCCACCTCGGGCTCTGTGCTGACAGCTCGAGTCTGGAGCCTGCTTCGGATTCTGTGTCTCCCTCTCTCTCTGCCTCTCTCTCTGCCCCTTGCACTCTCTCCCTCTCAAAAATAAACATTAAAAACAATTTTAAAAAATCTATTACATGTTAACATAAGAGCATGTTTTTATGAAATACAACTACATTTTCTAAGACAAACATCTTAGAAGCATGGCATTATTTTTATAGTTTCACAAATCTCTTTCATGTCTGGCAAGGCAGAAATCAGCTGGATTCTTCTGTCTCCTGAATTCAGTCTGTTGCCATATCACATGTAGTCATGTAGCCCCTGGAAACTCTACGGTACACTCCTGAGTGTATGGGAGTGAAGAAAACAAAATAATGAGTTAATGTTATTATGAAAATAGTTCTGACTTTGCAGACCCACTGATAAGGTCTCAGGGACCCTCAGGGGTCCCTGGCCCACACTGGCTGTGAACCAGTAGGACTTAATGTAGGACTTAAATGTAGGACTTAGTGTAGGCAGTAGGACTTAAATGTAGGCAGAAGACGGTGCTGAACTTGGGATATTTATTGGTCATGGCGGGTCTCCCTTAGGAAGTGGGAGGAAGAAGGAAAGCAGATTGGACACTACCCTTTCAGTTTGGGAATGATTGTGTTTGGTCCATCTCTTGAGTCTATGTGTCCTAACCAGATGTGATGCGGTAGTGGTGACAGACTTGGCCTGTTTCCATTTGGAGCTCTAATCTCACCCTGTGTATGTCTTGAAGGCGCCTCATGGCTCCCTTCGTAGAAACCCGGGAATGTATTGTAGTAGGCCAGGGGATAACAGCATTTATTCCCCATTTCCTGATAGCGGGTAACAAGTAGAGTATGAGATACAACTTTTGCCCTCTCGGAGCACTCAGTCCACCTGGTTTACACATGTGGCTGTTTCACCCCTGGAGACTCTTGGTAGCAAATGCTGTGAATCTTCCCTGTTAAAATATGCAATTGGGGAAGAGAGGCGCTGTGAGCCCAGGATCTGGTTCACATGTGTTTCCAAGGTAGTAGTACTTAGAGGCTGCCTGCAGTGGAGCCCCAGGAATCTTCCAGGGCCTGAGGTTTAAGTGTTAATTATCAACACTGTTGTGCTTCTGGGCTTCTGGGCTCTAGGTTAAGTGTGTGTGGCTTGTTGCTGTTCACGGGGAAGGTGCTGTCCTTTTTCCTAACAAGTTTGCCCTGTTGATGGCCATGATTCACCATTCCCTTCTGCCCACTGTGGATTTTCTGCTACTCAGGACAGCTCACTGGTTTAGGGTCTAACATTCCAACACATGTTCTTTTAATTTCTTCATGCTGTCATGACATGGCCCATTCTTGCATTCTTTTAGAAGATCCCGCTTTTAGTTCTTGTTTTCGAACAGCTCAAACAGTCTAGAATCTCTAGTTACCACTGCCTGGCTTCAGGTTCTGGATGGTGCGCTGGTGTCCCCACTGCATAGTTTTGAGTCTCAAGATACATTTTTCTGAGACAAAATAGTGCTGATTTAAGGAACCAGATTTAAGGAATCAGAGCCTCTGGCTTCTGATGGTATCGTCTTGTGCTTCAGACCTCCTGTTCTCCTAGTTGGCATAGAGGGCCTTGGAGGGTGGCTGGAGGGTAAGGGAAGCTCTATTCAGTTTAAGATTTGGCCTTAGAGTTCTTATTAATAGACCTGCCATTCACCGAGCATATTTTCTAGGTGAAGATGTATGCCTGATGTTTGTCATAGCACAGTCCCTTCTCTGCCCAAAGTGAAACTGATGCTGTGCGACTGGGAATAGTAGGCCAATGGTGCAGTCTACTCCTGAGGAGAAAATTGTGTGTATCATGAGAATGGTTTACTCACCTGTTTAGGCCACAGCTATTTATTCAGTGTGAGCCAAATGCAAGGTGATATGCAAGCACTTTGGATGTCGTTTCATGAAAATGAGGCATGTAGTGAGGACAGAAAACAAGCTTCAGAATGTTCTGTATGTCCCGTGAGTGTGTGGCAGTACATGTGAATGGGTATCCCCGATGGGAGCCACCATTGGGCGCGCGGTGCTATCAGTGGAGGCTTCCAGAAGAAGAGGGGTTTGAACTCTGCCTTGCAGGCTAAGAGGATTTGGACCAGGAGGGAAGGCATTTCCAGTAGCTTAGAGTATTTGACTAAGCTTTTGTGCAACATCTGTCATTCTGCCCAGATGTGCCGGCTATCATTTGAGTCACTGATGACTCTATTTTCTTGCCATCGCAGTGGTCTCTGCTTCTTGGCTCCACATTTAGGGCATGTATTTTCATGCTGTACCAGAACTCTGGGAAGTGAGGAAGGACACCAATGAAACTAACGCCCTGTTGGTCTAAACTAAGCTGAGGGAGGCGGTGTATTATGTTAACACTATGCCTGTCTGTTTGAGTGTATTTTTTAAAGTGTGACTTCACATTCTCTCCAAAAGCCTTTTGTAGCCCATCAAGAGAGTAAGATGATGGCTGAGAAGTTATTCTTTGTAAATTAAAAGGTGCCTGAATGGCTCGTCGGTTAAGCATCCGACTCTTGATTTTGGCTCACGTTTGGTGGGATAGAGCCCCACATTGGGCTCTGCACTGACAGCGTGGAGCCTGCTTGGGGATTCTCTCTTTCCCTCTCTCTCTCTCTGCCCCTACCCAGCTCGCATGCATGCTCTCTCTCTCAAAATAAATATTAAAAAAAATAAATAAAATACAGGTACTATCAGTTTTGACTTCAAAGGGCAGAGAATCATGGTTAGAGCAAGGAGAAATCTCTCCCTCCTGATACTAGGGAAAAATTTAGAAATAAGACCCTGGGGCACCTGGGTGACTCAGTCTGTTAAGCATCCAATTCTTCGTTTCAGCTTGGGTCATGATCTCACGGTTTGTGGGTTCGAGCCCCGTGTCGGCCTCTGCCTCTCTCTCTCCCTTTCTCTCTTCCCATTCCCTGCTTGCACGCTGTCTCTCAAAATAAGTAAATAAACATTAAAAACATAAAAAATAAAATAACAGCCTAGTTGCCTGCCTGGTACCTAGATGGCCAGAAACTTCTCTGGAGGCTGGTCTAGTAAACCAAAGAAAAACAATATAAGCAATGACAGTTGTGGTTAACCACCCCCTTTCCCACCGGCGCCCCTCCCCCAACACTCCCACACCCACTCAGTCTTCACACTAGCCTGCTGTGCACGTAGCTTCCTTTGATGGTGGCGAATGTGCTATTGGGTGTCATTTTATATTACAGTTGTAATAACCACATGACATTTTAGTCTTTAGCTCTTAGTCACAGACTTCTAGAATATCTGAGCTGGAAGGAACCTTAATTATAAGCCCCTCATTTTAAAAATGGGGAACTGAGAACGCAGATTGCCCGAGACTCATCCAAGTTTCTCATCACCCAGTTCGTGATTTTCTTCAGTATCTGAGAAAATAGCAACACTACCACTTACCGAGGCCCTGTGCGAAGTGCTTTATTTCTTTTAACAGCTGTATGAAGGAAGTGTTGTTATCATTCCTCCTTTAAGGTCAGAGGGGTCGAGGAATATGGTCCCAGTCAGATGTTAATAGGTAGTGGTGCAGAGATTTGAACGGAGAATGCAGTGGGTGCTGTAGAGAACCGGCTCTTAACGGGTAGGCTGTGCTTGCACCGTGTTTCCCAAGTTAGATCTTCTCTCTGCTCTCACATCTTCGCCTGGTTCTACCCCTCACTCCTCTCCCCTGTCCCACCGGGACCGTCCTCTCTCCTATAGTATGAAGGTAGGATTCTGACCGCGGCCACCATGACGACTCAGGAGCCCGGCCTCCTTCCTTTGGAGCATTTTCAATGGTTCAGAAGCCTTATCCTTATCCTGGGGACTTAAAGGGGCTGAGATCATATCATTGATTCCAGGAATCCTTGGCTGGTTAGGGCAGCAGAGGGCATAATCCTGTCCCTTCTTACATTAGCTTAGGAGAGACTGAGCAAAACAGAGTAGAGAGAGAGAGCAGATGGAGGGCTCTGTGAATCCCATCCCCACCTCAAGCAGGGGTCAGCCGTGTCATCTTTATCATCAAAGGGTATGTTTCTAATACGGATGGCCCAGGATGTACCAGTACAGATGTGGTGGCAAGCTAGCTGAGGGGCTCCCACCTGAGGTCTCTATGCGTCTGTGTCTTACTCATATGCGTCTGTGTCTCTGCCTTTCACTCTTCTTTTTCTGTTTTCCTCCCCCACTTCCTATACCAACAGCCTGAAGGATATTGCTTAGGCCAGTAAAGCTACGATCACTGCCCTCTGGCTTATGTGAATTTTTACATAGTAGTGAAGGGATCTGCAGGCTCTAGAATACAGCTGCTTTTGAATCTCTCCTAGAGGTTCTGTGCTGTGCCAGAGGCTTCCTCCTCCATGGGGGCTTATTTTTCAAGTTTGAGCAGAAAATATTCCAAGGGACACTGGCCATCTAAGTGGTCAGCCTGCACGCCAACTTTGATGATGCAGGCTGGAGTGGGGTCCGAGGGATTCTCTGGTCCTTCTTTACAAGGGAGAGACTGGTACCTTCACCTCACTCCAAGGACAGCAGACTTAACAACAGCTTTGGAGCCCACCAAATGGGAGGCAGGGTTCTAGACCCTTCTGGGGTTTTATGAGAGAAATTAATCACTATAGAGGGGATCTTTGGGGCATGTGCATATTTTGCATTGCTTTTTAAGGATGCAGTATCATAGTTTTACAGTTCAAGAGCACTGACAAGAATGGATGATTTTGAGTCCCTTCATTAACCTTGCATTAGTAAAGAGAAAGGAAGATGGAAAAACGTCATATCAGAAGAACAGCACTGAGAGAACAGTCACGTTGCCAGGGACACTGAGCTGGAATTGTTATTGGGGTCTTCCCAGAGTGCAACATTTAAAAAAAATTTTTTTAACGTTTATTTATTATTGAGAGACAGAGAGACACAGAGCATGAGCAGGGGAGGGACCGAGAGGAGAGACACAGAATCTGAAGCAGGCTCCAGGCTCTGAGCTGTCAGCACAGAGCCCAATGCGGGGCTCGAACTCACAAACTGCAAGATCATGACCTGAGCCGAAGTCAGACGCTTAACCGATGGAGCCACCCAGGTGCCCCTGGATCACAACATTTTTTAACGGTCAAGGGTTTCGGCCCCACCAGGTTTTTGTGTTCTTCCTTCCTTCCTTCCTTCCTTCCTTCCTTCCTTCCTTCCTTCCTCCTTTCTTTCTTTCTTTCTTTCTTTCTTTCTTTCTTTCTTTCTTTCTTTCTTTCTTTCTTTCTTTCTTTCTTTCTTTTCTTTCTTTCTTTCTTTCTTTCTTTCTTTCTTTCTTTCTTTCTTTCTTTCTTTTTCTTTCTTTCTTTCTTTCTTTCTTTCTTTCTTTCTTTCTTTCTTTCTTTCTTTCTTTCTTTCTTCTCTCTTTCTTTCTTTCTTTCTCCTGTCTCTTAGGAGACACTTCTCCCAAGAAACAGTTCCCACTTAAAAAAGAAATCGACTCTGTGTGTCAGCCCGATGTATCATGGGAGACACAGAGCTATTATCTGTAAAATGTTTTAAAAATAAATTTTAACATTCATGGACTATGAAAATGATATTCCCCAGGTTTACCTAAAAGGAAACCCAATCCCATTGGTGTGAAACAACATGTGGAGGCTGTTAATAAAAATGTTGAGCTGTAGGAAATAGAAATGTGGAAGATAGTGGAAGCTTGGGTGCTTCTGAACTAGGAATTAGTCTTAGGCAGGAGGCAGCAGCTAGGGACAGTCTGGGCCTGGGAAGAAGGTGAGTTTTAGGGCCAGTTGATAACTGTGATTAGTTAGCACTCTGCTTTTACAGAAGAGGATGATTATCACTGCAACTTTCAGGGGAGCACGGTGTGACTAAACTGAGGGACACACCATCTTTGCTTGTGATGGACCGACACATGTTGTTTTCATGTGGTTTCAGGACGGAGGCCATTTGCCGAAAAGATCACCTGCCTTTTACAGCTTACCCTTTTGGGTAATTCACTTAAAGCAGACCCATTCTCTGGGGTTTTACAGCTAATATTTTAGGACCATCAGTTCTATGGCTTATTGGGTCTGATGTAGAAATGTGTGGCCCGGAAGCGATGCCCAAAGGGGTAGAGAGGTGGACTTTTCTTAGAGCAATAATCATCTGTCTGGAGATTTTTTCATTTACTGAATCCCTTAAGTTTTTTGTTTTTTGTTTTTTTTTTAAGTTTTGGTAAGACCACTGAACACGATATCTACCCTCTTAACAAGGTTTTAAGTGGACAATAAGTGTTGTTAACTATAAGCACTATTGCCTTCCGAACTTACTCATCTTACGTAATTGAAGCCCTATACCTACTGAACAGCATCTGTGATCCCATCCCCCAGCCCCTGACACCCACCATTCTACTCTGTCTTTATGAGTTTGACTGTTGTAGGGACCTCATACCAGTGGACTCATGCAGTATTTCTCATTCTGTGTCTGGGTTATTCCAGTCAGCATAATTATTTCACTCACCAGGCTTATCCATGCTGTCACATATGGCAGAATTTGCTTCTTTTTAAAGGTCAAATGTTATTCCCTTGTGTGTGCGTGTGTGTGCGCCGCCTTCTCTTTATCCATTCATCTGTCCGTGGACATGGAGGTTGGTTGATCCCACATCTTGGCTGTTGGGAACAATTCAGTTTTCCTTCTCTGCTGCTCACCTCATTCTGTGGATGAGAGAAGGAGAGAAGGAGGAGGGACATTCAGGATCTTGGTCGTGATCAGGGAGTGTATCATGGATTAGGCAGTTAAATGGAAGACTGAAGCCTAAAAACAGAGGTCTTCTGAACTCCTGCCCTTCTCTCCTGCAGCAGACTGCCATTAACAAGGCAAATCAAGCATTAGGGATGATCTCCCAGTCCACAGATCTGTCCTGCCTTCCACCACAGTCCTTGAAAATCTTTACCTTCAGAAACCTTTAGAAAGTCTTACCTGTAACCTACACCTTTTTATGACTAGGTTAAAATACAGATGTTCTAGAATAGGACCACACCATCTTATCAGTCATTTGAACATCAGTGTAAATGAAATTTATGAAAGCTTTACATGGCACTGACTGTCATTGGAGGGGACGAGAGAATATAGGGCCCTGCACATCCCAGGGCAGAACAGAGCCCCACATGGGGAGGTTGTAGACAGACAGGTCTCGGGAATTCAGGTTTCTCTATAGGGCGCCCTGAATGCCATTATCATTACATTCTACCCAGACTAACAATGCTGAAATCTAGGATATTTTGAGGTTCTTTGTGTGCTGATATCAATTCACAAGGCAGCTGTATGCTTCAGAGAACCTGTCATACAACCAGGAGATTACTAAATAGTCAAATACAATGTTATTGATCATTACCCATGTTCTATGGGCTTATTACATCCATTGATAACCACTTCTTTGAAAAAAGGTTTCAAGTCAGTCTGTATTGTTGTTTTTTACGAATAGCTGATTTTGGGCCGTAGTAGTGGTGGGAAAAATAACAATAGTGTTTTACATGCCACTTCCTTCAGGAGGCTTTCATGGATCCTTCAAATCGGGCTACGCGTGCCACTGTCTGTGTGCCTCAGTAGTATCTTGTTGTACTTCCCCCAGTCAGCAGTTAGCACGCTATTTGGTATTTTCCCGTTTGCTTATGTGTCTCTTTCAGTATCTTTCTCAAATAGGATCCCTCAAATGGACCATGGAACAAAAACATGACATGAGTGACTATTTTCTCAGTTCTCTCGTACGTAACTGGTACGATTGTGGATGACCAGGAGAGATATTAATTCGTGATAATTCATGGATGCTCTAGATCAGGGGTTGGCAACTTTCTGCCCCAAAGGTCCAGAAAGTAAGTGTTTTTTGGCTTTGTAGGCTATACAGTCTCTGTCAAAACAACTCAGTTCTGCTGTTGTCGCACAAAAGCAACCAGAGACAATACAAGTGAATGAATGAATGAATGAATGAATGAATAAATGCCGTGTTCCAAAAAAGTTTTATTTACAAAAACAGGCAGTGGCTGGGATTTGGTCCCAGAGGCGGTCCCAGAGGCTGCAGTTTGCTGACCCCGTGGCTTGGGGCATGAGGCTTTATCTCTCTTTCAGAACCTTTGAGGAAGTATTAGACCGACTGTGAGCCTGGTGAGGGCAGAGAGTCTGGCTGACTCACTGCCTGTTCCTTGATAGCTGGCCTGTCTTTGTATATAGTAGGTGCTCGAGAAATCTTCACATTCATTCATCCATTCATTCATCAAGTATTTATTAAATGCCTGCCATATTCCAAGCATTCTAGGAGCTTGTGATGCCTCAGTACAGAAAACAAAGATCCCTGTTCTCATGGGGCTTACATGTTGGCAAGGGAAAGCAGATAATAAACAAGAAGCAAAGTAAATATTAATGATGCATGATGTGCTAAGATCATACGGGCTATGGAAAAAGAAATAATACCAAGCAGGGTAAGGGACATTGGAATGCTCCCAGGTGATGTGGGGGTGGCAGGTTGCAGTATGATTTAGTCAATATTTTATTATTTATTTATTTTTAAAAGTTTATTCACTTATTTTGAGGGGGAGGGGCAGGGGGAAAGGGAGAGAAACAGAATCCCAAACAGGCCCCATGCCCAGCACAGAGCCCGATGGGGGGCTTGACAGGGGGCTTGATGGGGGACTCCACGCAGGGCTCGATGCCCGCCTCGATCCCCTAACCACAAGATCATGACCTGAGCCAATATCAAGAGTCAGATGCCCAACTGACTGAGCCACCCAGGCGCCCTTGATTTAGTCAATATTTTAGATAGTGAGCATTGGCCTTACTGGGAGGGTGGGACTTGAGCTGAGTTGAAGCAAGTCATGGGGTTGGCCAAGTAGCTTCCTGAAATGGCCATTTGTCCTCCCTCTCACATCTTTGTGGGTCATTCTTCTCTGTGTCCCAAGGTACCACGGCAGGTGAAGCCTGGGGTTTGGGGAGGCCTGTGCTCCAACACGACTCTGATGATCACCCTGTGGTCTCTTCCCACTCTGCCGAGTAAGGAGCCACCCTGGGCCTGCCAATCCCTGCCTTCTGAGAACTCTGATTTCACTTCAAGCCTGTACTTCCTGAGATCCAGCATGGATCCATCCAGGGTGGTCTTAGCGTCTCAGAAAAATCTTCCTGAAGGCAGGGACCATGTCGTACTTTTCATGTGTACCGTATGGCACGTGGCACAGTGTGGGTTGGGCCTTTGAGGCTGAGTCATTGTGAATTGGTTCAAAGGTACACAGTTTAGGCTGTTTGGGTTGGAAGTCCAGCCCGATGACATTCGTTGTACTCTGACACTCAGTTCCATGTCCGTAGTTGAACTTGTTTTGCATAATGATCGCAATCTAGAAAGGCAGCGTGTTCCTCTGTGTGCACGTGTGGTTTCCTGGGTTGAGCAGCCAGAGTGTTTGGACACGGGCAAATGTCTGGAGGACAAGAGCCGGTCTTCTGGTGCAGTTCGGGAGTCAGGCAAGCCTGGGTGGTGATGAGCTGCCCAGGTCTGGGGCAGTAGGACTTTTGGTCTTGGCTTCTAGCACCTCGAGATAATCCCTGAGCCCGAGTATTGTGGTGGATGGTGTGGTGCACAGACCCCCCCCAACTCCAGGCCTGAAGCCTTTATTTCCCCAACCGCTGGGACTGTAGACGCCAGGTTGCTTTCAGTCACAGCAGACCTTCCTGCCCCGCCTGCTACTCTCAGCTGAAGAGAGCCTTCTTGCCCAAGGTCCCAACCTTCCCAGGGAAGTGGAACGACCAGCTTCTGGGGAGTAAAACGGCCCTGCCCCTCCCCCCAGTTTGGGCCAACTCTGTAAGGCCATCTTACAGAGGACCTTGCACAGGTCCCCTTAGGGTCTGCTGAGGCCTTTAGGACTGTGTGACAGTCCCCCTCTCCTTGCCCCACCCTGTTTCCCTCACTCCTCCTGCAGGGGTTGGTGTTGAGAGTGGTCCCCAGGAGACCTCCTGCATACAAAAATTCATCTCAGAGTCTGTTTCCCAGAAACCCAACCTGTGACGCTAGGCCAGGCCAGCCCCTGGTGGAAACAGTAGCTTGCGGTGTGGGCAGATCCCTCGGAGCCACAGGGACAGACGTGAGTGCATCACTCTGTGTGGCCCATCACCTCTGTGGGGTGGTTTGGGTCTCTGGCAAGGCTGTCTGCCATATCTGTCATCACTGGAGATTTGTATCTTTGAGTTACATGTTGTCCTTCTTCCAGTGGCCTCTCCTTTGGCTCTCTGCATTCTTTGGGGACTGTCACCTCAATATGAATGAATATGTCAAAGCGATTTAGTCCCTGAGAAGGGCAATCAGTCTAAAGCAGCCGTGAGACACGTGAGGTGGTGCAGTTTGGGGCTAAGGGCTTAGAATTTGGATCCGGACTGCTTGGGTTTGCATTTCAGCTCCCTTACATGTTAGCTTTGGTGACCGCAGGCAAGTCACTTAACCTGTCTTCATCGCCTGCAAAATGGTGACCACCTCACAGGGTTGTTTTGCGGATTGAGTGAGGTAGTGCCTTGAGGGCACTTCCCTGTGAAACCGTCGGCTCTTAGAACATTAGTAAGAGACAGGCGCTGGGAGGGGATGGCAGGTGGCACAGAAGTAAAGTGTTGGGGGGGGGGGCGCCAAGGCGAAAAGAGCTCTTAGAACGTGACCGTTTGGTGTATTTTGTCCGAAGATGCACGTGGGAATAGATGGGGAGGGCCGGCCAGCCCCTTATGCTGAGGAGCATGGAAACAAGGACCAAAGACGCTACTCACAAAGGCCAGGGCTTGGATTCTAGAGCTGGGCCGGGGGGTGGGGGTGGGAAGGGAGCCAACGCTAATTGGGCACCTACTGGGTGCCAGGTGATGTGTCAAGTCCTACCGTATGTTGTGCCATTCATTCCTTACCATATCCGTTTGACATGCGTTTTCATCACCGCTTCACAGATGGGAAAACTGAGGTTGGGAGACATTAAGTTGCTTGTGAAAGGTCAGAGGTGTTCTGTGACAGGCGGGATTGGAAGGCAGGTCCGTGTTCTTGTGGCTAGATCACGCTGCCTGAAGCATTTTGACAGCACTAAAGTGCTGTCGTGGGCCAGGGCCAGAGGGGCGTGGGAATAAATCAGTTGCTCTCACACAAATCAGTCTGTTGGGCAAATCAGACAGAGAAGCCACCTCCTCCAGGAAGCTTTCCCTGAGTGCCCTGGGGTCTGCCCCTTGCTCCGACTTCTCTGTTGAGGCTCCTCTCCCTTTCTACTTGGTGTTGTGGCAACTAGGGGAGCTGTTCTCACTCCCGTTGGAGTCAAGTTTCTAGGGAATGGAAGGGCTGAACCTCTTCCCCTCCATAGCCCTGCATGTTGCCTTTCCTTGAGCATCCTCCAGTAGGTGTTCAGGAAGCTTTGTGGAAGGCATGAACAGATATGAACACAGGACAACGGTAATAAGTGACCTGCAGCTTCAGGTGCTTTAAAAATCCGGTGGAGATAAGGTTCATTTTGGCGAAGGGTGGTCACGGGGGGCTTTGCTGAGGAGGAGAGGCCCAGACCCAGAGGTTGGAGAACAGGAGAAAAGGGGTCAGGTAGGGCAGAGGGCAGAGGGGCACGATCTATAGGGGAGCTGCTGCCTTTGGGAGCGGTGGGATCCCCAGTCCCGTGTACCTCTCCTCCTGGGTGTGGTCAGGCCCAAACCTGGTGGCCAGTGTCTCTCCCGCGGCACAGGGGACTGGATGGTTCCCCCAGGGGAGTGTGGATATGCCAGCCTTGCCAACTTGAGACCAAATGTTCTTCCTACACAGCTGTCTTCAAAATGAAATCCTTAAGGGAGGCGGGTGAGCAAGCGGGCATGAATTACCCCCAGCCCACGTCTTGGCTCGCTGACAGCCTGCCTACTTGCTTGAGCTTTCTCTCAGTTTTTAGATAAATCAGGAACTCCCAACGCTCCCCATGGAACCATCCCCCCTCCCTGCCCTGCCTTGAGCCTGGCGGAGTCAAGGCCTGCCAGCCATGGGACCCTCTGCGCTCTTCCTCGGCACACTCGTACGCACGTTACCTGTCCACCTTTCACATGGCCAGCCCAGGAGGCGGGGCACGAGGCAGTGTGTCCATCGACTTGGCTGGGGACTGAGGTCCGAAGTGGGGGCCGATTCGTCCAAGGCTGTGGCTCCCCCGCCCAGCTGCCTCACAAAGTCATACTGGTTCTCCTCTGACTTCTCAGCACTTTTTCTGCTCTTTCACGGGGTCTCCCCTTTCATCCCTGACGTGTACATATTCTCCAGCATTTGCCATCATGAACCCCCTCTCCTCTGGAGCCATGAGATGTAGACAGTCAAGGTTAGAAGAGTCAAGTCCAGCCAGGTGCCCTCTGCTGATTCTGCCCGCCATCCCCTCTTGAAGGTTCTCTGTGTTCTGCTTGGAGAACCCCCTCCGCCCCCAGGGCTTCCTCTCCTCGCTCCGGGTCTTGAGGCTTGCCCCATCTGCTAAGCGATTTGTATTTCCAAAGCTCCTTGGGTATCTCAATCTGGACATTACCCTAGCGTCCCAGCTCAGCAGGCCCAGGAGAACACTTACTATCCCTCCCCTCGACTTGGCTTCCCTTCCTGAAGATGACAGCATGGCCATTCTTCCAGCCTTGTTGACTTGTGTGTCACTCCCCCACCTTGTCCTCCTGGTGTTTCCTGACAGCCTCTTGAACCAAGATCCTGCCTTCTCTCCTCAGGCAGGTGTCTGTGACTTGTTTCCTCTGGACTGGTGTCCCTGCTCCAGTCTCTCTCACCTCCAGGCCCAGCCTACGTATGATTACCAGATGTATAGTTTTCATTACATTAATGGCACTCATTAATTAACCCAGTTTTAATTATGTTCCTGCTCAAATCTTTCAGGGTTTTTCTCTTTGCTTTGTAATTAAATAATGACTTCCTGCCTAACAACTAGAGTCTCCTGTAGTATTGACCTAGCCTTTCTGACTTAATTCCTTTACACCTGTTGATAAACTACACCTCAGCCAAAGGGTTTGTTTGCTGTTTTATTTTATTTTTTTAATTTTAACTTGTTTTATTTTTTATTTTTTTAAATTTACATCCAGACTAGTTAGCATATAGTGCAACAATGATTTTAGGAGTAGATTCCTTAGTGCCCCTTACTCATTTAGCCTATCCCCCCTCCCACACCCCCTCCAGTAACCCTCTGTTTGTTCTCCATATTTAAGAGTCTCTTCTGTTTTGTCCCCCTCCCTGTTTTTATATTATTTTTGTTTCCCTTCTCTTATGTTCATCTGTTTTGTCTCTTAAAGTCCTCATATGAGTGAAGTCATATGATTTTTGTCTTTCTCTGACTAATTTCACTTAGCAAAATACCCTCCAGTTCCATCCACGTAGTTGCACATGGCAAGATTTCATTCTTTACGATTGCCGAGTAATACTCCATTGTGTGTGTGTGTGTGTGTGTGTGTGTGTGTGTGTGTGTGTGTATATATATATATATATATATATATATATATATATATATACCACATCTTCTTTATCCATTCATCCATCGAGGGACATTTGGGCTCTTTCCATACTTTGGCTGTTGTTGATAGTGCTGCTATAAACATTGGGGTGCATGTGCCCCTTCGAAACAGCACACCTGTATCCCGTGGATAAATGCCTAGTAGTGCAATTGCTGGGTCGTAGGGTAGTTCTATTTTTAGTTTTGTGAGGGACCTCCATACTGTTTTCCAGAGTGGCTGCACCAGCTTGCATTCCCATGTTTGCTGTTTTCTGAAGAAGCTGAGTTTTTCCTTCCTCCGTGCCTACCTTTGCTTCTGCCTTGCCTTCCCCTAAATGCACATCCTTCTTTTCTCCTTTGTTTGAAATCTCATTCTCAAATAACATGTCTTCTGGGTCTTCTGATTTTCCCAACCAGATGCGTTTTCTCTTTCCTTCAAATTGCCTTTATGGTAAGCTATAGCTTATTAACTCTTATCTAACCTCAGATCCTAGCTTTGTTCCTGTTCTCCGTCAGTGTTGGCTGAACTGCACTGGATAGTAGCAAGTTGGGGAGAGCCAGCATGAGTCTCCAAGAAGACCTAACCACTGCTGAGAAGTCTTGGTGTGTTTGGCTGTCATATGTGGTGTAAGAAATGCCTTGCCTTTGGCCTTAGAGTTACTGGAAATTAGGATTGTGCTCTTAAAGGCACAGGATTGGGAATCGTGTTTCCAAAGCCTGAAATAGATGCATTTTAACATCATGTATCTGTGTAGTTTACATGGCTCTGCCTTAAGTGTTATTTTATGATCCCTCCAATATCTCTGAGCCATGAGGTTGCTCCTGTATTATTTGTATTAAGCAAATAAAGGGTCTGTATTGGTTCATGTACCAGTCCAGCGATAGATGGAAATCAAGTTGGATCAGCACGCTCATGTGATGTCATCACATTGATATCTTTGTCCCTCCAGACTGCTGTCTTTTGGCTGGTCATATTCACAGACACATTTTTCCCATGTGGTGGTGGAAATGGCCACCAGCAGCTCCATGCTTAAACTCAACTACTACTATTTTAGAAACCCACAGAATGACAAGAGAAAGTGTCTTTACTGATAGCTTCAGCAGAAGTCACTAGGAAAGTCTTTCCTCGAGCTCATCATTGTGGCCAAGGAGATGTGATACTCGGATTGGCTGGGTCTGGGCTTCGCTGGACAGGGAAGGAAATTTGAGCCTCAGAGAGGCTAGGTGACTTACCCAAGGTCACACAACAGACTCAGGTATGTATGCATCTTCTGACCAAAGTTCGTGTTTTTTGAGTTACCATAAGTTGTTCCTGGACAACCAGTGTCTTTTATGTCTATGTGTGAGTCATTTTTTAGTTCAAGGCAGCCCCTGGCCCACTTGCAAAGGTAGCAGATTGTATTGTTGGGGTGTCTGTTTTCCTTTCTCTGGACCCTTTTACCAGAGAACTCAGGTAATGTCCAGTTCCTTCTAATTCTTTTTTTCCCATCCTTTTCAAAAACCTGATATGGAGCTCAAAAGCAATATGCTAAGTGAATGAAACCAGACTCAAAAGGCTATATACTGTATCATACCATGTATGTGATGTTCTGGAAAAGACAAAACTCTAGGTTTGGAAAACAGATGCCAGGAATGAGGTAGCAGTGGAGGATTGAGTACAAAGCAGCATGGGGGATTTTTTTTACATAATAGATTGTTTTATATCTTTTTTTTTAATGTTTATTTTTGAGAGAGACAGACAGAGCATAACCGGGAAAGGGCAGAGCGAGAGGGAGACATAGAATCCAAAACAGGCTCCAGGCTCTGAGCTGTCAGCACAGAGCCCGACGCAGGGCTCGAACTCACAAACTACCAGATCGTGACCTGAGCCGAAGTTGGACGCTTAACCGACTGAGCCACCCAGGCGCCCCTAGATTGTTTTATATCTTGATTGTAGCGGTGTTTACAAGACTGCATATATTTGTCAAAACTCACAGAACTGTACACTAAAAAAAAGGTGGATTTTATGGCATGCAAATTATACCTTAATAAAAACAACAACAAAAAGCCCTGATCTTAGATCCCATTCAGGCCTGAGTGACAACGGGATTTGCATCTTCACGAACATCACAACTGTAGGTTGTGATGAACTAAGGGGCTTTGCGATATCCCCATAATCTCATAGGGAGAACGAGAAATCACCAAGTATTGGAATTGTTCAAGAATAATTACTCTCTTTTCCCGGGAAGTGAACAAGCCCTCCCTGAGCTCAGTGAATCACACGCTCCTTCTGCTGTTGCCATCTGACTAGAGCAGTGTAGCTGTGCCCCAGCTGCCCTCCCTTGGGCTGAGTCCGTCCGGTGGACGCTTCCAGGGAGCTGGGGAGTCTGGGATTGGTGCAGAGGGCTGAGGGCGGGGCATGGGTGACAGGGCTGGTGTGTTGGGAGGACATGGGAGAATAGGACTGTTCCCAGTATTTAGCATTCACCCCTCCCCCCCTTACTTGGCCACCCCTGCCACCCCGTGCTGTTCTTTAGGACCCACTCAGGTGCCCACGTCACCCACCCTACCACAAGCATTCCTCATACAGTACTCTCTGTCCTTGGCTCCCAGCGTCTCCCAGGGGACTATCTTTTCTGCCCTGTCATATGCCAGTCTCTGTATTCCCTGTGTCTCCCCGGTCCCGTCTGGTTCAACCAGCTGCAATCTGGGCCTTTTGCTTTTTCATTCCTGTCTGATTCTTCACGTCTGCACCCACAAATGCTTTGATTTCTCCTCGGCCCACCTTGGCTCTACCTGGTCTCATCTCAGACCACAGCTGTTCAAAGGTGTGGCATCGCGATAAGATACTGCATGCACATGTACAAATCGCATAGTGCTTTCTGACATGTTAACGGTCTTCTGTTCAATGTCTCTGCTGACAGGGAAATAACAAATCCATCCAGTTGTAGATATCGATTGCATTTTCTGATTGAAAACGTCTGATTAAAAATATGCATAAGCTGCAAGCATTTTTACTTTTTCTGAAACAACTCTCTTAACCACCCCCGCCCCCAAATGTTGCTCACCAATTACTAAAACTAAAATAAGGAAAACTCTGGTGGTAGACTTGAGGCTTTAGGAAGTGGGTCACGGCAACCCCAAATGGGGTCACGTCTATCTGTGCCTGTAAAGGAGTCACCGGATACGGAAATAGGCTGTGCTGAGCTATAGGTAGGATCTGGGGTCAGGGGAGACTGTTCCATTTCAGCAACTAGGAGTTTTTTGAGTTAGAAAATCAGATTGAACAACATGCCCTGGAAACAAGTTAGAGATGAGACTCCAGTTGTAATAAAGCTCACAGGAAACATTTCCTGGAGGTTGTTTATAGTTGTGTATGCAGTCTGACACTTTCTGGCCTTAAGTTGCACAGAAACAATCAGTGGTGATCAGGGAGTGAGACAGTGTCTTGAGCCCTTTGGGGATGAATATCAGGGCCTGGCTTTGGCAGGGAGAGAGAGAGCAAGGGGTCCTCCGGGGGAGCCAGCACTGCCTGGGTGGAACGCGGCCTGTTCTGCTCTGACAGGCCCCAGCCGGGGTCCACCGATCGGCTCAGAGATCTTGCCAGCCCAGCCCGGCAGATGGGCATGCACACGTTTTGGGCCCGTGCCCGGGCTGGATGGCATTGCTGACAGGCTGCGGGCTGTGGTCTCGAAGGGCAGGTTCAGGAGGGAGCTCGGTGCTAATACGGCCTGTGCTGGATTCCCCGGGAAGGCTGCCAACCCCACCGCCAATGCGGCCAGGAGCGCAACAGGGCAACAGGGCTCGGCTGCTCCAGCACAGTCCTCTCAGTTGGGCTTTGGGGAGGCCAGAGACGGGAGGGTCTCGCAGCTACTCCCCTGTAATGCTCGGCCTCTGACAGCCCGGAGTGAGCGCCCTGTGCCTCAGCAATGTTGGAATGACAGGCCACGGCGAGGCACGGGTGGACTTGTGGGGCCTGCTTCCAGGTGCCCTCCACCTACTCTTGGGATTGGAAACTGGCCTCCTTCTCGAACAGGTGCGCCCTAAATCACCTGTCGGAGCTGTGCCGCTGATGGACCTGGGCGCACCTCTGGGCCTGCCTCCTCGAAGGGATTATAGACTCAGGCTGGAGGGGGTCTGAGGGATCGAAAGGGGACTGCCAGCTGGCAGCTGGGGACACAGCCAGGGCTCTCCTGCTCTCGAAGAGACAGCCTTAAGTTATCCATGCAATGAAGCACAGGACAATAGCTTGAAAAGACTTTTTTTTTTTTTTTCCTTCTTATTAACACTGGCCAGGTTAAAACTTTAAGAGTTGGGATAAAGAGTCGGCCAAAGGCGAAATGGTGGAGGCCTTTCTCCTCTCCTGCTGTTTCCTACCCTCACAGACAGGTCCAGGAACCTTCCAGGCTAGACGGATGCTTTTCTGCCTTTGAAGCTGCTCCGGAGAAAGGAACCGGGAGAAGCTGATGTCGGAAGTTAGCTCATCCCTTCCCACTGAGCCAACTCTGGTTTATCTTTCAGATCCCGCCCTGCCTGGCTACATCTGTGTACATTTACTTATTCCTCACATCCGTATTGTGGGCGTGGGTATTCCCCACCCCACCCCACCCCCACTGCTTCTTTTCAAAACCTTGCCCCAAGCATGAGCTTTCTTCGATTCTGTTCAGTCCAAATAGTTTGAGCCAACACACCCACATGAGCAGACTCTACAGAGAGCTTGGTTCCGGCCCCGGTCCCCTACAGATGTTCTCTCAGCCTCTGGGCCATCAAAATAGGAAGCTGGCCTGGCCAGAGAGGGCCCGAGTGCCAGAATGACCTCATCACTGGGCCCCGGTGAAGAGTGCGGAGACCTGAACGTACAGGAAGAAGCCTGACCCCTAGAAGCCAAGAGGACTGTGGCTTTGGCTGTTGTTTTTCTTTAGATAGTGCATCTAAAAAATGACGTGTGGCAAAGAGGCAGGTGGCTCTGGGTTCAAATCCTGAGCCACCACAAGCTGGGTAACTTTAGGTAACTCGCTTCATGTTTCAAGCTTAGTTCCCTCATCTGTCAAGTGGGAATAATAATACCAGCCGTGTTGTTTGATATGAGAAATAATGGAGACAATACGTGTAGAAACACAGCTCAGGATGGGTAATGGAAGGGGCTCTCCATCAACGGTAGTGATTGTTATTAATACTGTCTATCAGCTAGGCAGTCTGCAGTTTTGCTTTCCAAAAAATTTCCGACACCAGGCAATATGTTCTCCTCAATTCTGGGCACACAGTAGAATCATATAGAGTGGTTTAAAAAAGGCACTTGCCTGGCTTTTCAGTTGTGGCAATTCTGACTCGTGAGTCTCCTGTGGTGCCCTAGGTTCTGTCATTTTTGGAGTCCTCCAGGTGATTCTGATGTGCCTTCTGCTCGAACCCAGAGGAATTCATTGCCCTGAGTAGAATTTTAAACGTTACTGTGGAGTGTGGGGTGTGGTGTGGGATTGCCGAGGGAAGGCTTGCAGGGCGAGGAGGGCTGCTTTCTCAGGACCCTGAGATGAGTCACCTCTTACACTCGTCCTTGTCTGTTAGTGGGGGTCCCGGAAACCACTGCATTCTTCCTGCAGCAGATGGTGGTGGACGTGGGGAGCCCCGGTACACAGATGCCCCAGTCTCACTGTGCTCTGACAGGCCAACCACACCTCTCCCTCCAGCGGTCCTGGAACTTGTGCCTAGAATCGTGGCTTGCTTTCCTATTCGCTCTGGTGAGTCTCCCTTTTTCATCTCTGCTAAACAATCCTTCTTTCCCACTGCCCCGTCCGCAATGCACACTCTGCCCCCGGGGAGATCTGACCTCTAGATTTCAGAGGAAGTTCTCTAATTTAAGCTGCGAGATGTGGGGGCGCCTGGGTGGCTCAGTCAGTTAAGCGTCTGACTTTGGCTTGGGTCATGATCTCACAGTTTGTGAGTTCAAGCCCCATATCAGGCTCTGTGCTGACAGCTCTGAACCTGGAGCCTGCTTTGGATTCTGTGTCTCCCTCTCTCTCTGCCCCTCCCCTGCTCATTCTCTCTCTCTTAAAAATAAATAAACATTAAAAAAATTTAAAAAACAAATGAACTGCAATTTATGAACATTTTGCTTTTTTGTGTTTATGGTCTGTACGGATAACTGCCCCCAAATGGAAGTGGGTATGGTATTAAACAAAATTCCAGCTTCCCTTAATAATCTCAGGCAATTTTGTTTCTCGTGGTTAATGGGGTACCTGGGGAGGAGAGTGGGCTCTGACCAGCCTTCTCAGTTTGTCTCCCAGGAAGAGCACAGATGGGGACCTGCCGCTTACCGTGTCCCCATTATCTGAACAGTGTGAGACAGGGAAGTCAGAGCAGCACCGGGGTTCTTTCTGAGAATCAGAGTTCCAGTTTCTGGATTTCAGGGTTTTTTTTTCTTTTTTTTCTTTTTTTAGCATCCAGTTCTTTCCTGCCTTGTCTTAACTTCATCCTCAGTCACTGTGCTAACGTAAATGGGTGGCCTAAGAGGTCATTATAGGTGAAGTCACAAGCTTATGGACTTTTGCCATACTAGATGTCCTTCCCTTTCGTCAATGAAGATGTCGATTATCAAGTGCCTGTACGCGATAGCAAAAAGAAGCCACGCAGTGGAACTGAAGGAAATTAGGCAGCAATCCTAAGTACGCTTGTCTCTCCTCTCTGAGAATTTCTCTTTCCTTCCTCTCCCTTCTGTTTGTATTGGGAGGGAAAGCGACCAGCCACCTCCAGTTCCACGGCTTCAGACGCTTCCTATACTGCCAGTTGTTAAATTTCTCCTTCTGTCTGAACTTCTCCCCTAAGACTTCTGTATCCACCTGCCTGGGTGTCCCATGGATTGTCACACTTCAGGTGTCCGGACCTGAGCTCCTGGTCTTCCTGCCCAGATCTGCTCCTTGTGGACCCTTTCTCATCCTCAGCGTCCAGAAGAGTGAGTACCGGCACGTAGTCGGTGCTCGATAAATATTTGTAGAATGAAGAATAAGAAAATGAAGAGTTCACACCTTTATGCTTTGAGTCAAGAGTGGGTGCCTTCCCTACTCGATGGCTAATGAGATGTGTGTTGCTTCCCGACCGCAGTTTCTACCCCACTAAAATGTGGGTATGACTGAATCTGTGGCGGACGGTGTCGGGACGTAATGAGAGAATGGCTCTCTATTGTCGCAAGGCTTCGTGTTGCGTGCCTTCCCCAGAGCATTCAGCGTCCCCCTTGTGCCTGCTGCATCATGTGGGCATTTTATGCAGCTTTTATTCAAGACTGCTTTGCACATCTCTATCCTGTCTGCCCAAAGGATTTCTCCACACACCCCTTTTCTCTAAGGAGGCAGACTTCCTCACTGTCTCAGGGCCATGTCCTCACATTCCTGCTTCTAGGTCTCCTCTCCTGGTCCCAGGCCTGGAACGCTGTCCTCTATGTCCTCAGCCCTTCCAGACTCTTCCTATCTTTCAGGGCCTCAGTCCCATCCTCCCCCAGAGTACCCCCCCCCCCCGCCCTCCGCCCCTCTGCAGCTGCACCGATTACTTGGTGCTCTCATTTCTCCAGGACTTACCCACATTGGTTGCACCCTGCCTCCCCCGAATGTTTTCATGTCATTTCGCCAGAGATTGTCACCACCTGAGGCCAGGGCTTTTGTTTCTCATTCTCTTTCATCCTGTAGTACATATAGCATGAAATAACTGTGTTTTTCAAATTTTCAGATTAAAAACAATGGCCGGAATGTCTTCTTTGGAAAAGTGTCTATTCATGTCTTCTGCCTATTTCTTCACTGGATTATTTGTTTTTCAGGTGTGGAGTTTGGTGAGTTCTTTATAGATGCATAGGGGGACATGTGCCCCAATGTTTATAGCAGCACTTTCAACAATAGCCAAATTATAGAAAGAGCCTAAATGTCCATCAACTGATGAATGGATAAAGAAGATGTGGTTTATATATACAATGGAATACTACTTAGTAATGAGAAAGAATGAAATCTGGCCATTTGCAGCAACATGGATGGAACTGGAGGGTATTATGCTGAGTGGAATAAGTCAGGCAGAGAAAGACAGATACATGTTTTCACTCATATATGGATCTTGAGAAACTTAACAGAAGACCATGGGGGAGGGGAAGGGGAAAAAATGTTACAGAGAGGGAGGGAGGCAAACCATAAGAGATGCTTAAGGACTGAGAACAAACTGAGGGTTGATGGGGGATGGGGGAGAGAGGATAGTGGGTGATGGGCATGGAGGAGAGCACTTGTTGGGATGAGCACTGGGTGTTGTATGGAAACCAATTTGACAATACATTATACTTAAAAAAAAAGAAAGAAAAAATGGCGGGGAAATACATGTAATGTAACATTTACCATCTTAACCATTTTTACAAGTCAAGTTCAGTGGTATTAAATACATTGTTGTACAACCATCACCACCATCCACACACCTCCATGATTCTTTTTGTCTTATAAAGTTGAGATACTATACCCATTAAACAATAACCCCCATTCTCCCCCTCCGCCAGCCCCTGGCAACCACCACTCTACTTTCTGTCTCTACGAATGTGACTACTCCAGGAACCTCAGATAAATGGAATCGTATAGTGTTTGTTTTTCTGTAATTGGCTTATTTCACTTAGCATAATGTCCTTAAAGGTCTATCCATGTTGTAGCCTGTGTCAGAATTTCTTTCCTTTTTAAGGCTGAATAATATTCCATTCTAGATGTGTGTGTGTGTGTGTGTGTGTGTGTGTGTGTGTGTGTGTATTTAGTTCATCCATTCACCCAAGGACACTTGGGTTGCTTCTACCTTTTGGCTATCATGAATAATGCTGCTGTGACCAGGGGTGTGCAAATATTTCTTGGAGAGCCTGCTTCCAGTTCTTTTGTGTATATTTCCAGAAGCAGAATTGCTGGACAATGTGGTCATTCGTTGTTTAACTTTTTGAGGAACCACCATACTGTTTTCCATAGCGGCTACTCCATTTTCCTACACGGTGCAGGAGAATTCCAGTTTCTCCACATGTTCGCTAGTACTTGCTTTTGTTTTTGTTAGCAGCCTTCATTTGCGTTTCCCTAATGGTTAATGATATTGAGCATCTTTTCATAGTTATTGGCCATTTGTATATCTTCTTTGGAGAAATGTTTGTTTGAGTCCTTTGCCTATTTTTTAATCAGATGATGTCTTTTTTGTTGTTGTTGAGTTGTAAGAGTTCTTTATATACACTGGATATTAACCCCTTGTCAGATACATGATTTGAAATAACTGGGTACTTTTTTTTTTGATAAGGAACTCATTGCTAACCAATGACCGTACTATAGGAATCCACACTTGAAGGTCCTGAGATGCCAGCTGCCAAATAATTTGAAAGAATTAAAAAAAATTTTTTTTAATGTTTATTTTATTTTTGAGAGAGAGAGACAGAGTGTGAGCCGGGGAGGGCAGAGAGAGAGGGAGACACAGAATCTGAAGCAGCCTCCAGGCTCTGAGCTGTCAGCACAGAGCCTGACACGGGGCTCGAACTCACAAACTATGAGATCATGACCTGAGCTGAAGTTAGACGCTCAACCGACTAAGCCACCCAGGTGCCCCTAGAATTTTTTTGATCTATGGATATATGCCTGGTATTTTCCATCCTTGATCTCATGCAGAACTCCCAACAACCCTGGAAGGTGTGAGGTATCACTTCCATTTTACAGATGAAGAAGCTGAGGTTCAGAGAAGTCCAAAAATTTCCTCAAGGTCCTCCAGCCCAAGAAGTGGCAGAACCGGGATGGGAAACCAAGCCCTTCTGACTCCACTCGCCTCCTGCGCCTTCAGACTGTGTGTGAGAGCGTGTGGGCAAGCTTCACACATGTGTTGCTCATCACTCTTGTTCTCTGGATTTCATTAAAAAACCCCTGTGACAGGCAAGCAGGCCACTGCCAGCACCCCTGACTCTGCAAAATATGATCCCATTCCACCTTTGGCTCTTGGTGTGACTCAAATACCTGGTGTTTCTTTACTCAACCTGCATCGGGAGGGCAGATACTCTGGCTTTTCAAATCTATCATCTCTGCCGTCCTGCTTCTGGCTTGGGACTTCTCAGAGCTGCTCACAGGCAATAATCGATTCAATTCAACAGGAAGTTTGTGTGGGATTGGGGGAAGGGAAGACAGTCCCTCCCCGAAGTAGTAGACACTACAAGGGCTAGACCAGGCAGCAAACACAACCTTAGAGCAAAGAGAGATGTTGCACCTTTGAAAGCTGAGTAAATGGCGTAGTGCAGATTGTTAAGGCTCCAGGAACAGAGAGGGAACAGATTTTACATGTTTCTTGACCCACCATGGATGTGTGTTCTGCAAAGCCCACCTGTCCAATGCCATGCTGAACCAAATATACTCAGGAAGGAAATATGCTACAAAACAAATTGTACAGTGTGGTCAGAGCCAAGAAATGCCATCTTTGGATTTTGCATTTTTCTAGCTGCCTGGGCCCGGGTTTAGTTGGGATTGAATGTCTACCACTGAGTGTCGTTGGCTTGTGGCTTGCAGTGCATGGGATGTAGTCCTGCTACAGGACACAGACCAGCTATTTGCATGAACGCGTGTCATGAATGAAGGGAAGTCGTTACGAGATGGCTCCACCAGCCTCAAAGTGGGAGCACACAGTTCCAGGTATAGAGTGGCATTCATATGATGTGAATTACATATTTTAGCACTTATAACCCACATAATGAGCACTTAAAATACTTTATGAATACAATCTCATTTATTTTTTGTAAAAATCCTGTGGAGTGTAGGTACTATTATCAGTGAGGCGAAGTGAATTCTCCATAATCTTACAACTGGTGGATGATGGATTCTGCTTCGTTTCTTAAATCTTTGCTTTCAGATGCCATACTAAACCACCTCTCTGTCTCACATGCTATTGGAAGATAGGACATTGGTTGAAAAATGGAAGTCAATATAAATGCCTTTTACCTATGCCCACAGTTAGAGACAAATGTCCAGAGACATTTATAGGGGCCATGAGTCAGCTAAAGGATGAGGACTTTTTTGGGGAACACATCTTTTCTGTACTAAAGGAAACCTTACTTGTCTGTAGCCCGAGTTTTTACAGCATGGCTGATTTTCCTAGGCTCTTAAATCTGAGCAGCAAAGAGTGTATCACCGTCTACAGTTCCCTGCTCCCCACACCCAAAGGGTTGTTTTGTCCTGCTAGGGCTTTTTAAAAAATGGGTAAAATACACACAACATAAAATATACCATTAGTGACATTTAGTACCTTCATAGTTTTGCGCAGCCTTCACCACTGTTTAGTTCTAGAACGTTTCCATCACCCCAGAAGGAAGCACTGTGGCCATCAAACAGTCGCTCACCATCCCTCCCCCTTCCAGCATCGGGCATACGTTAATCTGCTTTCTGTCTCTACAGATTTGCCGACCTCAATATTTCATGTAAATGGAAATTTACAATTCGTGTAAATGAATGTACAAACCGTGTGGCCTTGTGTACGTCCCGTTAATTTTGCCACTCAAGGTTCTCCTTTCAGTACCAACATTCACAGCCTCACGGCCCCCACGGAGAGCTGTGACGCCAGGTGGGTATGGCTTTTGGATCAGAGAGACCAAGGTGGGCAAGTGAGGTGGCCTCTCTGAGCTGGTCAAGGTGGTTGGAGGATTCAGTGAGATGATGTGAAGCTCCTTGTTCTGTTCTTGACCTTGGGCAAGTTGGTTAATATTTCTCTGCCTTGGTTGTCTTCCCCTGTAAGATGGGGATTGCATCAATATCATGGGGCCATTCTGAGGGTTAAGTGAGGTAATACAGGGAAGCACCTAGAACAGTGCTTGCGTACGGGAATTGCTTTTTATGTGTTAGAAGCACGTGCTTGGTTTGGTGGCATGAAATGAGACTGGGCCCTACAGCACCCCCTGGGATAACATTAGAGGCCCCTCAGTGGCCCGTCTGCGCTCAGAGCCGGTCTGGATGTCGTCACCCAAGCAGCACTGGCCACTTGTCATCTCAGGAAACTGCCATGACTCTCTGCCGCCTAGTGTAGAGAGTTCTCGGTCTTCAGCTTGGCATATAAGGCCCTCTGCCTCTCACTCCTTCCCTTTCTGGTTTCTCTGCCCATCCTCTTCCCTGTGAGCCTATTCCCAGCCCTGCTCTGGGCCACCCTCGGCTTGCAAGGTCGCCTGGGCTTGCCAGCCTCTACACCTTTGCTCCTAGTCTTCCCTCTGTTGGGAATGACTTTCCACTCGCTGTCACCTGGCAAAGCTGTGCTCATTTCTTTCCCTCAGCTTTTTGTCCTCATAATAGTGCGTACATCACAGGGTTGTTCTGAGGATTATCTGACATAATACACAACGAAGATGATACATAGCACGTAGCAATGTCACCTGAGATGAAAAGCACACATGTGGGGGACAGCTGGTAATTGTTTGGGACGTGTTAGTTATCTTCGTATCATTACATCATTCTATTAAGACTGTTTGCACACATCTGCTCTCCCAAGTAGGCTGCAAATTCCTTGAGAATAGGGTTGTATTTTGTAATGTTTGTATCCCCACTTGTGCCTAGAGGGGGCCCTGCGAACAGAGTTTCTATAGCTATTCTTTTTTTTTTATGTTTATTTATTTTTGAGAGAGAGAGACAGAGAGAGAGAGGCAGAGATAAGGAGACAGAGGATCTGAAGCAGGCTCTGAACTGACAGCAGTGAGCCCGACGCGGGGCTCAAACTCATGAACCGTGAGATCATGACCTGAGCTGAAGTCGGATGCTCAACTGACTGAGCCACCCAGGTGCCCCTCTACAGTTATTTCTTAAATTGAATGAAAATGAGAGATCTTCTTGGTTATTCCCAGCCCCTGCTTCCATCAGGGAGAGGAAGTCACTTGAACTCAGAGCCAGTTGGCGCAATGGGCTGGCTTTGTTTCTCGACCTTTTAGGGTCCCAAAACGCTGCCTTGGAGCTAGGGTTGCCGCCCAGAGGCCCTCTCACAGGGCTGCCCTAGCCAGGCCCCTTCTGTGCGTTAGGCCTTTCCCTGCTTCCGCCCACACTTCACAACTTGCCTATTCTATGCCCCGTCATTCGTCCAGGACTGTGGTGGGTAAAGGCCTGATTAGTCTGACCAATTAAAGCCAACTTGTGAAGAGGGGCCCCGGCGCTGCAGACTAACTGTGTGAACTTCAGCAAATGCCTTCATCATTCTGACCCCAAACTGCTTTCAGATGCTGTTCGTGCAGATTGCTTGTCCGTTCCTGGGCCGTCTTCCTTGCTGTCTTCTGTACCTCCCCACGCCCTCTGCGCTTTGGTTTTCCCTCTTCCCACCTCCTCCATGGGGACTTGCGGTCTGTGACCACCTTGCCTTTGACTCTGTCCTCTTCCCGAGTGTACACACATACACACGTGTGTATACATATGTATAGATATATATAATCGTCCCTTAACATCACGTACTGATTTGTTTCCTAAACAGTTTCTCGTTTCTCTTATCAGATGAAAGAAGTCAGGTCCCTGAAGGAGGGCCTTCGACTTCGTTTATTCTCTGATCCTCTGTAGCATGTAGCACCAGGTCGTGCAGACAGAATAGGGTTAACACGTACCTGATGAATTTCATTAACTTTAAAAAAATTACCAAAGCGGGGCGCCTGGGTGGCTCAGTCAGTTGGGCATCTGGCTTTGGCTCAGGTCATGATCTCGCGATTCATGACTTCGAGCCCCACGTCGGGCTCTGTGCTGACAGCTCAGAGCCTGAAGCCTGTTTCAGATTCTGTGTCTCCCTCTGTCTCTGCCCCTCCCCTGCTCATGCTCTGCTTCTCTCTGTCTCAAAAATAAATAAAAACATTAAAAAATTTTTTTAAAAAAATTACCAAAGCAACGTTAGAAATTTTTGAAAATATGAAAATGAAAATTTCCTGTAATCCTACCTCTGATGTTACCCACTACTAACATTAGAACCAGTTAATATCGTACATAGTACCTAATATTTATTGAGTGCTTGTTATGTGCTAAGCCCTTTGCTAAGTGTCCATCTGATTGGACTCATTTATTCCCACCATGATACAAGGGTTACTAGTATCCCTGTTTTAGAGTAGGAAACTGAGGCACCAAACAGGTGCCTTGTGCAAGACCATAAGGCTTGTAAATAGAGGAGCTGAGTTTCAAACACAAGCCATCTGGCCTTAGGGTTTATACTCTTCACTCTGTGCTAAACTGCCTCCCCTCCTTCCCACACCCACCAACATGTACCTCCTCCCTGCCTCATGTTTAATGGACAAATCAGAACTGGGACTTAGGGAAGCTGGATTTTCTTTCCCCTGTGCGTTCACCTGTTGTGAGACCTTAGGACAATCATTTCACCTCTTTGAGCCTGTCTCCTTGTCTATAAATCTGGGAATTGGTTTCCCCAATCTCTGTTATTCAGCTAGAACGTTCCATGATTTTATGAATTAGGCACTGAAGCAGGGAGTTGCTTTCCTGCCGTGTCTCCCTGCCACCGCTCCCCCTCCCCCCACTGCCCCACTCCCCATCTGCGCACCTGCAGGCATATTATCTTCCATTCATGCAGGCAAGCAGTCAGGTCACCCTGACCCAGGTACCTCCCCGCACCTCAGTGTGCTTGGAGAAGCTGCCAGCCAGCCCGCCCCTCTCAGTGGGTTTTGCCGAGCGTCTGGGATTTAGTGGGTTATGTAATCCATTTACGATCCGTTTTAATAGAGTGTGCATCCTTTGAACTGCAGATGGGTGCCTGCTGTTTATGGGGCTTCCTGGAGCATGGACTTAGGGGGAGGGTCCTCAAGGTTTATAGGCTTCTTACAGCGCATGCATAGAAAGGGGGCTGTGCCATTTTGATTCTTTCCCTGAATGGGTTTTACTTATTTATTTTTTTAAGTTTACATATTTATTTTGAGAGAGACAGAGACAGCACAAGTTGGGGAGGAGCAGAGAAAGGGAGAGAGAGAGAACCCAAGCAGGTTCCACACTGTCAACATAGAGCCCGATGCAGGGCTCAAACCCACGAACCGTGAGGTCATGATGTGAGCCGAAAGCAAGAGTCAGATGCTTAACTGACTGAGCCACCCAGGCTCCCTCCCCTGCCAGCTTTCTGATCAGGGCAATGGGTGGAGCGCAGGGTCTGAGCACTGTGTGTACGTGTTTACACCTCTGCGGTGTATACGACAGGCTCAGAGAGATGTCTGCTTTACCTAGCACCACAGATTGAGGTGCCCCGGAATCCCCTGAAGGCTTGTTCAGAGCACAGCTTGCTGGGCCCCACCCGGGAGTTTCTGATTCAGGCCGTCTGGGGTGGTGCCTGACAATTTGCATTTCTAACAAGTTCCCAGGTGATGCCTAAGCTGCTTGTCCAGGGACCACACTTTGACAACCACTGTGCCAGAGAATTAAAACTTCCCATCCTTTTAACAACGAAACCAAAACTGAAGCCCTTCTGGCTATGTGTGTAGGTAAAAATGATTCACTTGTATTCAGATATACTGAAAAAAAGAATCGAGTATCTTTTTTATATAGATAGTCGTAATTATGACTGTTCATGATTATGGTTGGCTGTAATTGGGGGTCTCCGGGACCCCCTTGAGGTTACTCCAGGCTGTTTGAGTTGTTGCTTTGTGTTTTACATTTTTCAACCCTCCCCTGGAGGTCTGCCGGTCCGCCTCATGCTGGCTGGTATACCTGTAGTTTCCTTTCCTGTCCAGAGCTTTTGAAAAAGCTTTCTTATTAAAATGTTCACACCTATAAAAGTAGAGAGAGTAGGACAATGAATTCCCACATACTCATCATCTGGATTTTTAACATTTTTGCTTCTTTTTTTTTTGTAGAACTATTCTAAAGTCAATCCCAGACATCATAACATTCCACTCCCAAATATTTCTGACTGCATCTCTAAAAAATAAAGACATTTCTTGCCTAACCACAAGACCATTATCACAACTAACAAATCCGACAGTAATTCCTCAATATCATCTAGTACTGAAACTGTCTTCCCATTTTCCAAGTTGTTCGAAAAAGTCTTTCCAGTTGGATCTGAATGGAAAAAAGGTTTATTTATGTCCTCAAAGCTTTTGATTGTTAGGTAGCTTACCTTCGAATTTGCTACTTGGAGGTGGGGGGCATGGGGTCTGCCGTGAATTGGGGAGAGATAATCACCACTGGTTACCCAAAGCTGATGATGTGCATTTAAAGTCGGGAAAACGGGTTTCAAGTGACAGTCTGTAAGGAGAGCGCAGGTCTGGTTCAGGGGCTTGGAGACATCTCTGTTGTCTGCACAGATGTTCTTGTACTTTCTTCTATTTTCTTTGATCTGCAGAGGCAAGGAGACCAGGCGTGTGACTTCTAGATCAGTGAGTTGCTTTCATGTGGGAGTACGTATCCGTTAGGATATGTTTGGAAAAGCAGCTTGGTTGCCCAGGCTCGGCAAAAGGAGCTCTTGGCCCCGAGGACTCTTGGCTGTGGGTGTTCTAGAGTGTCTGGGATGTGTGTTTTATTCTCCACGGGCTTTCCTTGCTCCCTCTGTTAACAATCCAGCCTCCATCCAGGCTTCCCGGAGGGAAACTATTCCTTGGAGTTCCCAGCCCTGAGAGCTCCCGTGCACACCTAGTCCCCTTGGGTGGCCTGGTTTCCTGCCAGAAGTATGATAAATAAATATTGATGTGCGGTGCCGGGCCCCCTCACAGCCCTGCCTCCACACTCATTCTTCACGTAGGTGTTGCAAACATGTTACAGGCTTCTAATTTAGTTTCCCCATCGAAATCAAAGGTCCCTTGCTGCAGTTTAAATGCCACAGTGTACCCGTGGCTGGGGCTGACGTGGATCGGAGAGCGAAGCATCAGCTGTACTGCCATATGGCCCGCAACGCGGTGCTAAGAGGGGTTGCCAGCTTCAAGCGTGGCTGAGGATGGAAACGTGAGGCTGCCGAGAGGGGAGGACTTTCCTGAACAGGGGCCTGAGGGTCAGGGGACTGCTGGGGGCTTTCCATCATTGGCTCAAAGTTGAGGGAGCAGCACCCTTGAATGACCCAGCAAGAGGACCTGGAAGAGAGGAGAGAGTGAGTGGCTCACGGCCACACGTCAGTCCAGCACAGTCCCCTGTGCCCCCTGTCTGCCCTCTTTGTGCCGCTGCTGTGGTCCCATCAGGGCAGCCACCACACTGGGCTCTAAAGAGCTGTTGCCCTGTCCTTATTCTCCTTTGTACTAGAAGATCGTCAGGGGCAGTGATGTTGACCATCTTGACCTTTGGTACACAGTGGTACTCAGCAAATTCATTGCTGCAGCCCAGGAAATGGAGGGAAGGGACGTGTCTTTGTGGTGAATTAGGTTAACCACACAGAACAAAAACAAATCAGGGATGGTTCTGAATGTCATAGAACAACTAATCTACCCAAGGTATGGGATTTCATTGGAATGTGCCTGCTAATGGCTACTGTTTTGCTGAGAAACCCTATCAATGTCCTGTTCCTCACATTTTCCTGCCTGGAAAACCCCCACTACATTGAGCTCAGATTTCTCATGGCAATAACCAGGCTGCTGAGAAATATTTCACTTGTAACCATGTCTTATCCCTAATCTAGACTGCATGGTGTGTGATGAGGGCAGCATTTACACTTGGTTTCTCTTCCCGTCCTCCTTAGCCCTGGCACCATGGTCTACACATAATAACAGAGACTCCAGTCTAGTTGCCCAGTGACACTCAAGGCTGCCGTGTTTGGTGAGTGCTGAAAATGGCTCAGACGGTGGCTCTTTTTGAGTTCAGATGAGGGGGATCTTCCTGGGCACTCGAGTCGTCAGGAGAGCCCTCCCAAAGGAGGCTGGAATGGGCTGGCACGGTGGAGAATTGGGCAGGGTGGACGGGAGGAGGAGGAAGAGGAGGGAGAGCAGGTTCCGTGTTGGCAGGATCGGAAGAGACTTTGCATTTGCACTACTGGCTTAATAGAGAGGTGCGGCTAATTAGTTTGGAACCACTGGCTTCTGGGTGTTTGCTAGACACACTATGAACTGCCAAGAACTCTACAGACTGACCACAGGGAAGGGTGGCTACAAAATTCTTAAAACGTATGCTCACTCCAGTTCCTGGGGAGACTGATGGGGATGAGTCAGGTTAAGACAGAGATAAACATTTGCTTATCAGACAGAGATCCACCCTATTTTCTAGGTTCTTGGACTTCGAAAAAGCATGTCCCCAAACACCAGATAATGGGGCAGGAAGGAAGAGGAGGATTAAGGGCTCTGGCGGGTTAGCTGGAAAAGAAACACTTGGGTTGGAGGAGATGGAAGCGTGCAAAGTTTCAGACTGAAAACCGTGGTGATGGTACAATTGCCTTGGAAAATAGTTTAGCAGGTTCTTTAAAAGTTAAACATAAACCCACAATGTGATCCAGCCATTCCACTCCTAGGTATTTACCCAAGATAAATGAAAGCATATGTCCATACAAAGTCTCGTACAGGAATGTTCATAGCAGCTTTTGTGTGTAACAGCCCCAAACTGGAAACAACTCAAATGTCCATCAAGAGACAAGTGGGTAAACAAACTGTGGCGTGTCCGTACAATGGAATACTATTTGGCAATAAAGAGGAATGAAAAGGATAAATCTCAGAATAATTATTCTGAGTGAAGAAAGCCAGATGAAAAATAGCATTCCATTCATAGACAGTCCTTGAAAATGCAAACCAATTTATGAGCAGACTCTTGGAGCTGAAGGATGTCTCTTCTCTTGATTGTAGTGATAGTTCCACAGGTGTCTATGTCAGAATGTGTCCAAGTTTACTCTTTAAGTGGGTTCAAATTATTGTCTGTTAATTATACGTCACCAGCTGTTAAAAATTTTAGACATTCAGTGTAGTTCATTAAAATAAGCCACTATGGCAAACGTATTGTGTTCCCATCCCTGAACCAGGATGAATTCATTTCAGTGGAAATGAATGGAAAAAAAAAATGGACAGCCTCAAAGAGCTTAGGATGGCAAAGAAGGGCCAGTGTTAACACCAAACACAATTAAAGGCAAGCCTTAATGGAAGCGAATACTGGTGAAAAAGGCACTGCCTTTGAGGACCTGTCAGGAAAATCTCTGCGTGGGTGTAGAATCACACATGGACTTCATGGAGCAGAGAGCATGTTAAAAGCAGGGAGGTGCCAGGGCGCCTGGGTGGCGCAGTTGACTAAGCTTCTGACTCTTGATCTTGGTCATGATTTCACGGTTCGTGAGATCGAGCCCCACGTCAAGCTCTGTGCTGACAGCATGGAGCCTGCTTGGTATTCTCTCTCTCTCTCTCTCTCTCTTGCTCTCGCTCTCGCTCTCGCTCTCTCTCCCTCCCTCCCTCCTTCTGCTCCTCCCCTGCTTGCGCTCTTGCTGTCTCTCAAAATAAATAAATAAACTTAAAAAAAAAAGCAGGGAGGTGCCAACTGAGCAAAGCCTAAAGATGGAGTCAACAGCCGAGTTGAACAACAAGAGGGAGGCAGGTGCAGGGAAGACTAGGGTGAACTTTGAGAAGGGCTCATATCAAGAACTAAGCTGGATGGATGCTCGATGAATCCAGACTGCCTGGGTGTGTGTCCTGGCCGCACCACTTAGAAACTGGGCAACCTGTGTACCAATCACCTAACATCTCTGTGCCTCGGTTTTCTCACTGTAGGATGGGAACAGTAATAGTCTATGCCTCATAGGGTTAAGGTAGACAGTGAATGAATTAACGTACAGAAAGTATTCAGAATCATATCTGGTAGATACTAAGTGCTCAACAAATGTCATTGCTGCCATCACTATCATCATCATCACCATCATCATGTACTATTGGGCAGGACCTTGAATGCCAGGATCATCAAGAAACAAGCAGTGAGAGGAAGAACTGCCTCTAGCTTGGTCCTACCACGGGACCTTTGCTCTTGCTGGGACAACTCTGCTTGGGACACTCTTCCTTGAGATGTCCACCTGGTTGCTCCTTGACATCTCTCACATGTATCAGGTCTCTGCCACCCCATCAGAGAAGCCTTCACTGACCACCACTTTGAAAAATAACAGCCCCCTCACCACTTGCTACCCAACTTCGATCTGTTTGCTTGTGTCTTCCCTGTCCCCGACCAGAACGTAAGCTCCACAGGCACTGTGCTTTGTCTACCGCCCTATCCTCTGAGGTTGAACACTTCCTGGAATGTAGTAGATGTTCAGTAGATATTTGTTGGCTGGCGGACTTCTCAAGGTGTATCCTGAGGTAAGTCGTGTAGCTTCTTCAGGCCTCAGTCTCCTCACCCGTAAACCTATCGAGCCCTCCCAGCCTGAAGCTGCTGTGCTTCTGGGGGAGTTGGGTGTGGGGTCTCAGCGAGGGGTGATGTGATGCAGGGGCCATGAGAGAGTGTTGGGGCTCACGAGAGAAGAGGGTAAGGAGAGAGGGCATCCAGGAGGGATGTGGCCCTGGCCCACTGGGCCGCACTGACGCGTAGAAATGTAAATCACTTCTGAGGCGCCTGGGTGGCTCAGTCGGTTGAGTGTCCAACTTCGGCTCAGGTCACGATCTCACGGTTCGTGGGTTTGAGCCCCGTGTCGGGCTCTGTGCTGACAGCTCGGAGCCTGGAGCCTGCTTTGGATTCTGTGTCTCCCTCTCTCTCTCTGCTGCTCCCTCACTCACACTCTGTCTCTCTCTCTCTCTTAAAAATAAATAAACATTAAAAAAAAATGTAAATCACTTCCTTCTTCTCATTAGTCAGGGCCCTGTTGGGCAAAGATTTGTATTCAGGCCTGTGCTTAATATTATGGATTCTAAGGAGAGAGACTCCTTCCTGCCCACAAAGTACTTGTGGTCGAGGCCAGTGTTGCCTCTCCCCTCCCCCTCGTCTTTTCATAATGGCTTCATTATACCGTACAATTCACTCATTTAAAAGGTACAGTTCAGTGGTTTCTAGTATATTCAACAGAGTTGTGCAACCATCACCTCGATTTTTAGCTCATTTTCACCACCCCCAAAAGAAAACCCGTACGTGCTGGGGAGCAATCTCTCTCCCCAGCCCCATGGCAACCACTAGTCTACTTTTTATTTCTTTAGATTTGCTGATTCTGGACATTTCATGTAAATGGAATCATCAAGTAGGTGGCCTTTTGCGTCAGGTTTCCTTCCCTTTGTGTGTCGTCTTTGGGGTTCCTCTGCGTTGTAGGGTGTATCGGGAGAGTTTGGGTCCCCTTCGTGGTTGAATAGTATTCCGTGTGTTGGCTGTAACTTCTGTTTCTCAGTTCACCAGCTCATGGACATTTGAGTTGCTTCTACTTCTGGGCTATGATGAATAATGCTGCTATGAACATTTGTATGTTTTTGTCCCTCTCCTTTAAAAAAAAAAAAAAAAAACCTCCTATTTTTGGAGACTTAAGTGCCTTCTGCTCTTGATGCCTTGTTTGAAATTGCAAAGCGAACCCAGTCATTGAAAGGTAATTTTGAATACGATGTTTCAAACTCTCTCCTCTCTCCACTGGGCTCTGTGCTGTCTCTTGCCAATGCCCTGCATTGGGCATCCTGCTCCAGACACACGTGGGCGACGAATGTGCCAGAACCAGGCAGCGTCGGTAAATGCCAAGTGAGTGGTACGTGGGGTCATTGTTTTAATATGTCGTGAGCTGTTCCGTTTTGAAACGGAGCCGACTTCAGGTTCTGGGCATCAGGACCGCATTAGGCTGAGGGGGCGTGGAGGCTGGGAGAGGGGCTGATACATGTGTCAGAAGACGAGCCAGCCAGATGGCTCTGATTTTTCCGTGTCAGCGCATGGCCGGGAAGGAGCCCAGGCCGGCCGGGTGCTGCCGCGGGGCTCCCAGGCTGCTTGGCCCTTGGGAGGCTGGGCCTCCGCCCTCACACCTGAGCCCCTTGGGGAGGCAGGGGCCCCAGTGGCTGGGCGACGCCCCGCTGTTCCTCAAGTTCAGCAATTAGCGTCATCTCTTTAAGGGCAGACCTCTTAGCTCCAATCTGAAATGTCAGTTATTACACTCTTGGAATTTAAGTATAGAAGCACCTCGGTTATGCTCTCAGGAGTAAGACAGAAATAGCTAGTCCGTGTGGGTGAGTAATCTTCTGAAAGATTTCCCAGGGATCGTCCTTGCCATGGCGTTATGTGCTGTTTAAAGTTTGAGTGAGTGCTCAGGCACCCCACATTTACAGTTGGGGGGAAGGGAGGTGGAGGTCTCAGGGAAGCCCTGGCTAAAATTCCTCACAGTTTCCGTCCTGGGTGACCCGCCAAGCACCTGATATTCTGTGGTCCCCACCGTGTGACTGCTTAGATTTTATGGGCAGTACCAAAAGCGCAGGACACAGCCCTTGGGTCTTAGGGGCAAAACCTCCGCGCAGGTTAAGAGGATACATTTAAAAGTGCCATGTGAAAGGGACCGTAAGAGCCCCTAGAATCTGGGGACGGGGCGGGGGATCACTGTGGACTGGGGTAGTTAGGGAAGGGTTCCTGGAGGACGCTGTATGTGAGCAGGTGGAGACATAAGGGATGGAATGTTTGGCTTTCACTTGATTCTCCACCTGCCTTTGTCTCCTAAGGGTGGAAGCACCTTATGCCAGAAAGTTAACAAGCATAAATAAAAAATCGAAGCCACAAAAAGAAAGAATTGGCTAATTTACTTGCTGTGATTGAGTGCTGCGTTTGTTTTTGAGCTTCTTGGCAGGCAGGACATAATGAAAAGCAGGTTAATTACACAGCTCTCTTGATCAGAAAGGGGAGGCAAAATTCTTCCCGGCACATTTTTCTAAAATTATTTTCTCATGTAGCAGTTTATACAGAGGACACAGGGGTATAATGGCTATTGATCCGTCAGCAACAAAAGCTTTGATAAATGTGGAGGATTGAGCACCAAGGTGTGACAACATGAAGGTAATTGGGCCAGTGGCTAAGCTGGCAGGATCCGGTTACGTGGCTTCGGGGGCTCTGACTTGATGCAAAATGAACTTAGGATCATCCGCCAGAAGAGTAGACAGAGGAGAAATCCCTGATGGAGCCTTTCTAGGGGGCAATTCAGAAGGGAAATCTCCTTGGCCCTGGTAAGGTTCTACCCAGGGAGAGGCTGTGGATGTTCCCTCCCTCGGTCCCCACTCTCCATCATACAATTAGCCTGTCTGGGGATCAGATTTGGTGCTGGGTGTCCTGGCAGCCGGGGGCATAAAGGAAACACGTGTCTGATTCCAGGGTCCAGAACTGGTCTTGTCTCTGTCTCTATCACCAGCATTCCTTAGTACCCCATTCCTATGTTTCTGTTAACTGAAGCCGTGAAGCATGTGCAATCATTCCTGACAGGTTTTCAAGCAGTTTGAAGTCTAGGAGGGATAATTTTACTTGAAAAAAAAAAAGCTAGGTCCAGGTACAGAGGAGATTACACGCTAGTAAGTTGGCTTTGCAATGATTCGAAACTATCAACAGCTGCTCTTTGTTGAGCATTATTCTGTCCTCAGCACTTTACCTGTATTATGTTTATGTCATCCGTTCAACTTCCAAAAGTATGTGCTGTTATCGTCTCCATTTTTTTTGGACAGACTGGGGCTTGTGGAGATTTCAGTATGCTCTTAAGCCTCCAGTCTGAGGAAGATTCCAGCTGGCCTCACCGTTGGGTCTGGTGGAGCGAGTCTTGGCTCCTTGTCTCTCCCTGGTCACGGATCTCTCCGTCTCCTGTCTCAAACCCCTTCTCTCTGGCTGTGTTTGTCTGTTTCAGGCTTGCCCTGGGGCTCTTGCAAAACCCTGGCCTTTTGTATGAGATAGGCACTTGCCCATCTGATCTCAGACATTCTTCTTCTGGGCCCCACGCTGCTGTGTTCCATCTCCAGAATCACACCCTTCCTCACCCTTTCTGCTTCAGTCAGTAATGCCTGCATCCCATCAGTCCCTTCCAAAGATCATAAAAGCGGAGTCCAGGTCTCCTTGATTTTAAAGCTCGCCTTCCCTTCAGGACCACCCAGCAAGTTCCACAGAGGATATTGCCAAGTCAGGGGTGGACAAGGGTCCGTTCCATCCTCCCACGGCGTTCCTCAGGCTGGCGTTCTGCTCCAGCCACTCTCCAGGGGGAGTGGCTGCCACGTGCCATTGTAATTTTATCCCATCAAAAATATTTTAAAACTACATTGGGTTGATCACTGCCATCAATAAAGGAGGAGAAAGGCATTTTGTCAAGCTCTCTGACTTCTGAAGGATTTGGGATTCTTCCTCCCTTTGGACCCTAGGATCCATGTGCCCTTATTCCTATGTGGAGAGATTGCATATCTGGGGATGTTGCCAAATTGGTCCCACTGTGTTGGGAAAGCTGGTGACCAGCTGAGTAACTCTTGGGTTTAGGCCGAAATTCCTGCCTTTGTCCCTGCTCCATCTGTCTTTTGCTCCCATCTGACCTTTGTCACCGGAAACTGGATGGGATGAGCTGGGTGGCCTCAAACGCACGTTTGCAGAGACTCAGAGGGAAGCCCCTTTCAGAACAGGAGGGCTTTTTTTTTTTAATATTCTTTGGCACTTTTGATGGACAGTATTTTCAGTGGGACCAACTTGGCCTCTCATATTGGGCTGTGTCTGCAAGGGCTGGCCTGGAAAGGCAAAGAAGGTAGATGTCTAAAAGGTACGTTGTGAGCAACTCCCTGGAGCACACATATGAATGCGCACTGATAGCTTCATTTCTTCCATCAACATAAACTGCTCCCATTTTTTGAGTGTGTGTTAAGTGCTTTAAGTGTGTTACTTATTTAATTTACACAGCAACCTAATAGATATATGTTAGCCCATTTTACAGATGAAAAAGTGGCAGGACCAGAATGTGAACCACCATGCTGTGGGAGATCCTCAGGTTAAGGCCCCGAGTGGCCCAAGATCCCTGTGAGATGGTCCCCTCTTTGGCCCCTCTTTGGAGATCCTGGATGTGCTTGGGCTCAGGCCTGGAGAGAGGAGAGGGGTTTTCCCCTCAAATGAAGAGCCCTTGCAGCACAAAACAGCAGAGACTGGTTGGTGGAAGACTGAGCCCAAGCTTTAGGCCAAAGGGCAGGGGCTGAAATGGTTTCATATCAGTCTTTGTCTCCATTATCTAAATCCAGACGTAGTGCTTCACAGTCAGGTGCAGGAAATGTCAAGTCTTCACCATGTCCCATCTAGTCTCCCCTGATGTCCTCTTGAGACGACGTCAGCCCTCGTTGATTTCTCCTCTTCTTGAAAGTCTCAGCATTTGGATTCCATAATATCCAAATATGGCTCGATTCTCCAGTCTTCCTTTTTTCTCATGTTGCTTTAGGTGTTGGGGTCCGGCTTCCACTCTCTTTTGCCACCATCCTGCCCAACCTTGGTGAGCTCTAGAGTCGGGAAGGACCTAAGAGATCATGTTTTTTAATGCACTCACTTTATCAGTCTTTTTTGTGGTGGAGCTTTGTGTATTATTTGCTTTGGTGGATGCTTTCCTGAATGCTTGGATTTCTCCACTTAGATCTGAAATCCTTTTACTTAATTCATCCTCAACCATGCCTCCCCACCCCCCATCTTGCTTATGTTTTAGGCTATTTCCGATGTTTAGTATCAAATCACAGAATCTCTATGTAAGATTGTATAGACAAATAGCGACAATTTTACTTCTTCCTTTCCAATTTGGATGCCTTTTATTTCTTTGCCTAGGGCTTCCAGTACTATATTGAATAGGCGTGGAGAGAGTGGACATCCTTGCCTTACTCCTGATCTTAGAAGAGTTGCTTTCAATTTTTCTCCATTGAGTATAATGTTAGCTGTGGGTTTGTCGTATATGGTCTTTATTATGTTAAGGTATGGTCCTTCTACATCCAATCTGTTAAGGGTTTTCTTTTTTATCATGAAAAGATGCTATATTTTGTCAGATGCTTTTTCTGCGGCTTTTGAGGTGATCATGTGATTTTTATGTTTCGTTTTATTGATGTGATTTGTTACATTTGTCGATTTGCATATGTTCAGCCATTCTTGCATCCCAGGCATAAATCGCACTTGCTCATGGTGTATGACCCTTTTAGTGTTCTCGAATTTAGTTTGCTAATATGTTGTTGAGAATTTTTGTATCTATGTTCATCAAGGATGTTGGTCAATAGTTTTCTTTTCTTGTGTATCTTCATCTAGTTTTGGTATCAAAGTAATGCTGGCTTCACAGAATGAGCTTGGAAATGTTCCCTTCTTCTTGATATTTTGGAAAGAACTAGAAGAAATCTTTGAGGTCATGAAATGCTATTCCTTCAGAGAAAATGCTTTAGAGTATCACAAAATTCATTCTCATTATTCTCAAGGAAGGCTTATGGGCACCCACTATTAGTCACAGTCCCCCAGGAGTTCTTGTTATTGGTGAATCTTTGGAGGAACCACGAGTCCTTCCACACCAAGAATAGTTGTCTTGTCCTGTTTTTTAAAATGCTGATCCTCTTATTTTGAGTGTGTTAAGGCGAAGCCCACTTGTAAGAATGTCGATGGGTGAAACTGTTGACCCACTTAAGTTATACTTGCTCAATACAAGATGGCCACAGTTCTAATTAACTTGAGGAAATTCTCACACACGTTTTACCAAGAGCTTGTAAATGAAGGCAAACAATTTTAGTTTAAAGAAGGAAGTGATTATGGTCCACAATAAAATCCAAACTAGCATTTTAAGAAATAATAAAATAATCTGCTAACTGGTTTCTATTGCAACCAGGGTTCAGTGTTCAGGCACGATCCATATGTACGTACGCGTGTGTGTGACAGTTAAGTCTGTAGCATAAATGCATGTAGTGGGACAGTCATGGCCCTGAAACCCAACAAGGGAATCATAGGCTGAATGATGTGAGATCTGAGGCTGAATGAAAGTGGTGGTTGATGGCAGGGTTTGACTCTCCAGATTTCTCTTTATCCACTTCCCACAACTGGAAAGTTGAGAAAAATTCATTTAGTAAGGCCGCCTAGAAGTAAATTCAAATTATTATTTCCGTGCCAGAAGGTAACGGCATGGGTTTATGATTATTTTTGGAATGGAAAGAAATTGCCATTTGTTCTGTTGGAGATGAATTAGACTACATTAAAAAAACCACTAAAATCATATATCAAAAATATTTATAATTCCTGCCTTTATTCTTTGAGATCTTGCAAAGTGGTTTGACTTGAATGCCTTGGGGACAAAGGGAACTCTGGTATCTTTTGGATCTCTCTTTGCCATCAGCAGTGGGCATGCTGAATAATGGGGATCCGACTTAAGCTATAAGCCTTCCTCCCTATGGCCTTGGCCTGGGGCAGTTCTAGATGTCAGACCCTCAGAACCCACGCACTGACACAGACCTCGTTTTCAGCAAACGTTCAAGCCGGTGTGGAGGGAATGCTTTTCCCTTAATGTGTTCTTAAGCCATGTGTAACTTTAAGAGAAATTGAGCCATGTGTTTCTAATTAATTTTTACTTAATTCCTCAGTGTTTTTTCCTTCATTTTTAGAAAAAGAAGTCACATGGTGAGGAAGCCTGGAGATTAAGCTTTCTGAAGAGGTTTTATTGACAATAACAAAAATATGTTTATTGAAAGGGGCAACTCTAATGGACAGAGCCTATTGAAGGGCTACGTTGGGTTCTCAGGTGTGACCTGTGGATGGAGTTCTGAAGAGGGGCTTCATTTGAACTCGCAGATGCCTCAAAGCTGCAGGGTATTGAGCTCCAAACTGACCTCATTCTCAAACCCTCCTTCTTCCCTACAGGGTCACCTTGCTGTGTGACAATACCTTTTGTGGTCTGTTTCCACAGCACCGAGTATTTATGTCTGGCCACAGTGTGGTCCTCCCCTTCTACTTCTTTCTTTCTCTCAACCCTGCTCTTCATTTTCATTTGGGGGAAAGGGCTTATGAAAAGAGGTCAAGTATCTTGGCTGAAGTTTTGATGGTGCTGGAAATAGAACTCTGGACCATTGACCCCCCACCCCAGGCCTAAAGATGAGACCACCCAGCAGGATCCTGGGCTGCCCCTAGAGCTGCTTCCCAGAACTGGGCTCTTGGTGGAGTTTGCCTTCTAGAACACAGAGGATCCCTGCATGGAAGGGGATCTCCCCTTTCTCTTGCCACCCTCCCTGCTCTCACTTCTAGCCAGAAGAGCTGGTCTTGACCAAGTTTAGGAAAAGGGAATTGCATTAGGTAAATGTGGGTAGCAGAAAGAACTAAGAACTTTATTGCAATGAACCTGCATGTCCAGAAGTTGGTTCCAGCCTGACCCCCTGACCCTTACCTCAAGGTGGAGACTAGGAAACTTAAGAGATACTGGAGATGGGAGAGATTTTTTTTCAGGACTCTGGCAGGCACAGCAAGCAGGTCGCTTGTGTTGCTGGCAGGTACCTAAGTTTATCTGTGTTTTTGGGGATTTGAACGTTGAGCTGTGGCAGATAAAAATATGTAGGTCTGTGGACTCTATAACCAGTTAATTTTCCTGCTCATCCAAAAACTTCAGGCCAAAATAATCAACTGGGAGAAGAAAAAGAGAAGACTGCTTATTAATCTGAAGGACTTACACCAATATTCTATTCCCTCTTTGGTTCAAGGTTCTGTGTAGATCTCTGTTCTGAAGGAAGAATTGAGCGAGAAGCCAATCTAGCACTTTATGATGTAAGCGCGAGAGAGAGCCCTGTGGCCATTTGCAGGTTGGCTCAAACTCTCTTCTTTTTCTCCAGCTCGTGGACCTTCTATTTTACTTTGAAGAAGATCAGAGAAAGTCCTAGAGAATTAAGATACAGAGACAGGCAGAGAAGCGGTAGTGAGAGAAGTTTGATAAGCAAATCACAGGAAGACAAAAAAAAAAAAAAAGAGCCTATAGTGTAATTTCTTAACTCCCAGTAGTAAATCTTACTGGCGGAATTTTAGATGCTAGCATGGGCTAATGGATGGGGGTTAGTTTTTGGTTGGGGTGAATGTCATTGCCTGAGTCCCCTATGTCACATCTCCTAGGGGCCTCTTCACTTACATTCAAGTTCCTAATGGTGGGACAGAAGAACAAGTCTGACTTCCTTGAGTAAATGTGGGAAAATGACATAGATTTTCATGTTTGCCTCCCATATAGATGTACTTTGTTTTTTCTTTTCTTGAAGGGATCGGAACAAATAATTATCACAAAAATCAGATGGAGGCAGTAGTTCTCTTAAAATGTTCTCCCGAAAGGAGGGTGGAGAGGAATTATCTCACCTTCCTAACCCAATACATTGCTGTTCTTTGTGAATGTTTAAAAAAAAAAACAAACCGGTGCACTGGGGTGGCTCCGTCGGTTAAGGGTCTAACTCTTGATTTCCATTCGGGTAGTGATCTCATGGTTCGTGAGTTCAAGCCCCAAGTCGGGCTCTGCACTGACACCACGGAACCTGCTTGGAATTCTCTCCCTCCCTTTCTCTCTACCCCTCCCCCGCTCACATGCGCTCTCTCTCTTTCTCTCAAAATGAATAAACTATCTTTTTTAAAGAACAAGAAAGTAAAAAGCCTGCACAGCCACGTCCCCTTTTCAGAAGCCTCCTAACAGGTAATTTTTAGCACTTTCAGAATTCGGCAGTGTTTATATCAGAAATTGGCATCCTTGTGATGCTGATATGAAAGTCTCGGCCTTCCTATCTCTTTGCATTCTAAGGGCATTTGTTTAGAAGGAGGGTATATCCTCAGCCAAGTTCATATCGCAGACAGCATTTATACAGGAGGACTCTGGCATAGCCTTTGTAATCCTGGAGGCTGAACACATGGAATATGTTTATAATCCGGCACACTCAAACTACTTTTTCTCTCGTTACTGCCCTCAGTTTCTATTATGGGTCAAAGAAACAACCTCAGAAAAAAAGTATGCCTTCCCTCCTCGCAGAATTTCTGTTGACTTGCTGTCTACCCAGGGTGCTGTCTGCCCTGTGTCCCCTGGGTGGAATCTTGGATTCCTTACTGGATGGTTTTCCTGGAGGAAGGCATAGGGCTTTATTTGAGGCACTGGGGACATCTCTTGTCCTACCCTTCCTGGTGTGACAGGTGTTGGCCTCCCAGAGAGAGCTTGGTGAACTAGAAACACTGAAGGATAGAAAACATTTGTGGGAATAGTGGATCCATGCAAAAATACCCCGAAGAGTGGAAGTTCGCCCAGCACCAAGCCGAGGAGTTAAAGCTCTGAGAGCCGAGACTCCAGAAGCTTTCCAGAGAGGGGCTGTTCCTCGGCAGCAATGCCCATGCCCTGGTGGGAAGCAAAGCACTGGCCAGGACTTGTGGGTGGCCACCCGAGCCCCGGTGACTGAAGTCATGGAGGAGAGACTCTGAGATGGCCAAGCTTTTCACACCTCTTCCACCCACATGTGTTCGGATGAGTAGAGCCGACCTCTGAGGAAACTGTCCAGTTTTGTTAATAGAAAAAAAAAAATCAAAACAATGAATGAACCTCAAAAGACAGCTACATTGCTACATGTATGTTTTGGGAGTGCTTTTTTTTTTTTCTTGGTCCTATCCCTGCCTGGCTCTAATTATTTACAGAGACATCTGATTAACTCCAAATGACATGCTCCCTGCGCGAGTCCCGTGAGGATGGGTTTGGGAAGGAACAGTTGAGAACCATATCGCGTTTCATTAGTTGGGTCTCTTCCTTCATGGCACTTTCCAATTTGATTGAGAAATGAAAACATTTTAGTTTTCCCTTCCCTCTTCTCCTTCCACAAAAGCTAAAATAAATGGGGGCAAGGGAGAGTTAGAAGGGACAGTCAGGGCTGAGAGACAATACTAGATAGTTCTTTTTCTTCTTACCTGGAGCCCTACCTGAATAGTGGGCCCAACGAATGGGCCGGAGAATGGAGGTGAGCAGTTATGCTGTCTTCCCTCTCTCTGTTTATCTGTATCCTCTGTGCCCTTCACATGCCAGATAAAGGAAAACTCACCCCCGCCTCTCGTTGTCTGTCCCTTCTCTGAATATCTACAGCAATCACAGTCTTTTCTACCCAGTTTAACATGATTTTTACACCTACTTCTTGGCTACGCTTTCTCTCATTCACACGTATGTCTGCTTAGCCGTAGGTCACTTCCTGGTGGCCCCGAGCTGATTGGGTATCTCTACGTGCCCGCATCTCCGGGACAGGGCTTAGCCACGGACACTTATGGAGCATCTGATGGTCCCGCCACTGCCCCGGTCGTCTGATCAAACCCTGCTCTCAGTGTTTGGCGGATCTGGGGCAATTTTGGCAACAGAGCCGTGGGGCAGGATTTATGTTATTTGTTCCCATTTATTGGTGAGCTAGGCAATCCATCCAAATTTAAAATTCTCTAATCAGATTAGCTCATTTTTAATCATCTGGAGTCTGGCTGGGTTTGTTCTGTGTGGGAGCCAGCGAGGCCCAACTGTTGCCCTGACTTCCTTTGTACGCGCTCCATGCAGGTCTTTTTACCCTCGCCCACCTCGCGCCTTGAAAACTGTGAGTCAAGCTGCACTTCCAGGAGCTTTCTCTCCTTCCTCCTCACCCGTACTTCGTACTTGCCGTTTTCTCTTCCACCCCTTTTGTTCGCGTTTATGGCTCCACGGTTGTGCTGCCTCCTCTTCAGCAGGGCTGGAAGGAGTGTGTGTATGTGTGTGTACGTCTGCACTTGTGCGTACACTTGTGTGCACGCCCATGCACGCTTATGTATGCGCATGTGCATGTACCCTCCCCTGTGCACACACGCACACGTGTGGGCTTCTGTGTGTGCGTCTCTGAGTATCGTGCCTGCACATAGCCCTGCACACGCGCTGGAGCGCAGCCCCTACGTGAGTACTACGGCACCGGAGAGGGATCCGGGGCCCTCACAAAGTGAAAAAATAGCTTTTTGCCTCCACAGGCTATTGTTTATTTCTCACTGACATTGTTTCAGTGGTGTGATTCCTGTGATACAGAATTGTGGAGGGGTTCTGTTTCCTGAGTTTGTGAGTTCTTTTCTCTTCAGTGGGCCTTAACCAGTTGCCCGTCAGCATGAAGTTTGTATTCTGTGCTCACGTAGTTTGGTGTGCTTTGCTACTTGGGGTCATACCCAGGCTCTAGGATCGCCGAACCTGTGGATGCGTGGCCTTCGCTCAGTGAACACTTGTCTCCAAACCCTCAAATTCTCGCATCTTGGATACAACCGTAGGAGGAGAGGAGAGGGACAGATAGAAGCACACACACAGCCCCGACCTCCGTGGGTCCTTGCTCTCTGAGGGTGCAACAGGCACGTGCATAGCCCGTACCCAGTCACTCGGTCACTCACATCCACATCCCTGGATGCCCAGCTGAACACTGATGCACGACCACCACAAAGGCTTTGCAATTCTGCAAGAGGTAGGCTATGAAACGCTCTCCTTCCCTTGTGCTTGCAGGTCTGCTGTCCCCTCTCCTGGGCGGTTCTTGTAGAGAGGATGCCAGGCATCGGCTTGGGGGTGAGCTCCAGCCCACCCTCAGGGTCCCGCTCGGTGACATTCTGCTGCTCTCCCTGTCCGTGGAATCTCTTCCCCGGGGCCCAGCCCTGAGGAGCCAGGCACGAGCTGGAATTACTACACAGATGCATCAGGAAGGTGGAAATCCTGCTTCCTGTATCTGGAAAACATAACACTTGCTGTGGCTTTTTATTTTAAGAATATGATACCGCTCTTCTGTTTCCAAGGTATGAGTATTACTCAAGCTTTTCATATTCACATAGATTGTAGCGTTTGAGATGTATTCTATCTTTTTTTTTTTTTTTTTTTTTTTTAGAGAGAGAGAGAGAGAGAGGGAGAGAGAGCACAAGCTGGGGAGGGGCAGAGTGAGAGGGAGAGAATCCCAAGCAGGCTCCACACTCAGCACAGAGCCCGATGCGGGGCTCAATCTCACAACTGTGGTATCATGACCTGACCTGAAATCAAGAGTCGGGCACTTAACCGACTGAGCCACCCAGGCACCCCGAGATGTGTTCTGAGATTTCAGACGTGTGGCGTCCCTTCCGCAGCGCTGCTGGGCCTTCCCAGAAGGCGGACTGACTGTCTGCCCGGCAGGATGACTATCACTTTAGCTTCGTACCTTCACAGGAGGACCAGGCTGGCACAGCCATGGGCCCACCCCCAAACCCACAAAAACACCCTGTGATTTAGGCAGGCGGTAGTTATGGCTATCTTAACTGCATAGGTGGATGATGAAATTAAGACAGCGAGAAGCCCTGGGGCCAGGGTGCCAGCTCCCTAACCGCACCCTCTCTCTTGACCCGTAGGGCAGCAGGGGCCGGCCCCTGCACGGCACATTATTTCTTCCTTCCTAAAAATCCAGGCTGCTTCTTGCCATGAGGAGACAATGAAATCCTGAACCAAGGGTGAAAAAGACCAACCAAATCAAAACAAACAAGGGCTTTTTTTTTGTAACACTTTTCTTAGGAAGTCATTAAGGAATTATTGAGCTGATTAACGTGGGTGGAAAATATTTAAGTTTGGTCATTGTTGAGGCTGGTCAGTTCGGCTGCATTAGGAACGGACTCTTAGAAACCACCGTCCTGTTCTCTCTACATGTTCTCCTTGCTCCGGAGCGCTCTGGGACTGGACCGGGCACCCCCCGCCCCGCCCTGCCCCCTACAAATTCAGTGGTGACGAGGGACGCCAGTGTTCTGGGGGGGGGGCCCTGCTGGTGAACAGCGAGCCGGGTGGGAGAGGCTGGCCGTCTCATACTTGCCCAGGCTGACACACACTTGCCCTGTGTTGGTAAAGATGGAGGTGACCTCGGGGAATCGGAAGCTGGGAGGCAAGCAGAGGGCAGGGCTCCGGAAGAAGGCGCACGGAAAGGAACAAGCAGAATCTGTTTATGTAGGCTTGCATTAAGCAGACCCTTTTCCCGGCAGACGCTGCGAGCAGTGGGCTGGGGAAGAGCCTAGCAGACAGCTAATGAGAGGTTCCTCCCCCAGCGTGAGCCGGACACGGGGAACCTGGTGGCCTCAGGGTGACCTCTCCCCACAGCTGCTGTCTCCTCTGAGGTGCAGGCGCCGAGCAGCGTGTGCTCTGTGGCCCAGGTTTTGCCTCCTTCTGAGAGCCGCCCTTTGTGACGCGGACTGAATCCTGGCCATCTTCCCCTTCCTCCTCCTTTGTCTTTTCTCAGAACTTTCGTTCCGGTTTTACCCTTGCCTAAGACCCAGGGGAAGTGGAGGGGCTCTGTTGGGGTGACTCTGTAACGGTGTGTGTGTGAGGGGGGCTGCCCTCCATCAGTGGCCACAGGCTGTGCCCCTTCCTCTCCAGCGGCCTCCAGCCTCTTCTGGAAACCCTTCCCTATGCTCCCGGCTCTTGCGCACGCTGCTGGGGGTGGAGAGGGGAGAGTGGAGCCAGAACCATGCGTGACTCCAACTTCCTGGCTGGCATGCTCACTCATTGCCGTGAGGGCCGAACCACAGCCCCCTCCCCTCCCAAAGCACACTGCGGACGGGTGGAAGGGGCTGGAAGGGATGGGCGGCCCCTTGTCACGTCGTTTCATTCTCCCAACAGCTTTTGGAAATGTGATCGTCTCCATTGGACAGAAGGGGAGACTGAGGCCCGGGGGATGGAGTGGCTGATTTAACCAGGCGAAAGCAGGTAGTTTGATTAGTAGAGTCAGAATCAGCACCCAGACATGCTGGTGCCTAATGTAGTGCTTCTTCATAAAGCCAGAGAGCGAAGGAAAAGCAAGGGAAGTAAAGGTGACCAAAGAAAAAGGGGAAACAGAGCAGGGGGGTGGGTGAACCGGAGCAGGGGTGGGGCCCTGGTGAGGGACGTTCTCCCACCCACCTCCAGGGGTCACTGAGAGGAGGACAGGCAGGGGCTCCCTCCCCGGTGGATGCGGGTCTTGCTAACCTGTCCTATTATTTCTCCATCACTGCCGGCACGCAGTTGCTTCTTTATGCTTGTCGGTCATCTTCTGGTCAGCGTGCCTGGTCTTGGACCCTTTGGGGACACTTGAGACTGGGAGAGACAAGCCCCAGTGAGTTCGTAGCCTATGCCGGGCCAACACACTTGGGAGCACTAAGTAAGGCAGCAAAGGGCTGTTGACCGAAGAAAGGTGTGTTGAGCATGTGCCGTGTACCTGCCACCATTCAGGACCAAGCTGTGAGCTCCAAGTGACCGACTCTGAGTGGGGACGGCAGTGAGGGAGGGGGTCTCGGTGGGGGAAGAGAAAGCTGGAAAATGTGCCCGCCCCGCCCCCACTACCCTGATGTGGAAGGACGCTGGAGAAATGTGAAGTGAGCCGCGCTCACCTGGCCACCTGTGACGCCCAGTGAGTGCCTTTTTGCTAGGTGTTTAGAATCTAGCTCTTGTGAACCACGGTGACAGCAGGTGGGGGTGGGGTGATGTATCTGGGCTGGATAAAACTGACAAGGAGGAGCTTTGTCGTCCCCAGGAAGGACCAGAGCCCCACCCACCAATCTGCTCCTGGCTCCTCTGTCCCCTTTGGGTCTCCTTGGGCACGGGCTGCCTAACGCCTATGAGGAGCTTTCTGAGCAGGAAGGAAGTCCCTCAGGGTAGATCTTTCAAGACCCCAAGTCGAAGAAGATCTGCCTTGGGAGAAGGGTGCCCGGGCTGTGGGGGGCAGGGCAGAGGGGGAGTGGTGGGCTGAAGGAGACCTGGATCCTGCTTGCTCCTGGCCAGCCGTGTAACTTGGGTGAAGATGGCCATGGTCACTACTCCCTGTGCCTGGCCTTGCGCTAAGCACCAATTGGTCCAATCCTCCCCACAGCTTAGGATGGAGGTGCTATCCGTACACCCCTCGTGCAGGTGAGGAATCGGAACTTGGGGAACTCTTGAGCGCCAGGAGGCAGAGCTGGGATTTGAGTCTTCCTGGCACCCAAGACCTTGCACTGATGATTAGGGCGCTCTGCCTCCCCAGTTATTACCCCTGGGCCTCTCTTTACTTGCCTGCAAGATTAGGACTTGAGTGAACTGTCTGCTCAGGCTCCCGTGCCACTGTCATTCTAGCTGTTTAGAGAGGAGGTATCCCAGGTGGGCAAAGACCTTGCGGACGGTGGTGCTTCCCAAATGTTGGGGAGGGGAAGAGCCAAGCAGCTGGGCCTTTGCTTGTCCAGTAGTAGCTGAGTGTCTACTTCTTGGCTCCTTTCTCCCCTGGCCTCCTGGAATGAGCATGCCTCGCTGGGCTCCCTCTGAGTGCCCCTGGGGTTGTTGTCCCCAGAGCCACCAGGCCCCAGAGAAGGCACACCGGGGGATGCCCGAAGCCTCGCCTCTTTGGCGGCTGGGCCATTAGCACCATCCCGCCAAGCACAGCTCACTACTCAGAGCCCTTTGCTGCTATCCCCCACCCTGCAGCTGCTGCTGACAGCCACATCAGGTTAGAAATAGAAGTTTCCTGCTGGGCCCCAGAGCCCTCCCCTCTGCCGCAGCTCATCTGGGGGACCCACCTGGGTGCCTTGTTGGTGGGGCCTCCCTCAGAGGGGCAGGGGGCTGGAGGAAGCCAGGGGCTTGTCAGCCTGGGAGTTCTAGGGTGGCCCTGCTGGAGTGCACCGGGGGACCATCCCTGTGGTCAGGGCCTGTGGCTGGCTCTCAGGCTTCAAGGCCTCCCCTCTGTCCAAGCTGCTTCACCAGTGCCCAGAAAGGGATCTGACACCAGCCTGGCAGGGCGGCTCACTGGGCCATCTGTAGCTTCCAGCCTTCCACTGCAGAGGGTCTCCCTACATACGTGTTGAACTGAGCTGTGAACATGGCATGGGGCAGAGTGGAGGCAGGGGCCTGTAAAGGCAGCCTTGACACAGCTTTAGGGACTGAGTGCTTCTATGTCCTTCTTTTCACTGAATTCCCTTCCCTCCCCATCTGTCCTGTCTTCTTCCCATTGTGCAAAAGCACTCTGTGCTCCCCGTTAATCCCCCCTCCCATGGTTGCCTGTCTCGGGGAGAGCTGGGTGTTAGGAGTCAGATGTGGATTGCTGTGACCCTACAGAGGCAGGGCAAGGTGAGGAGTGGTGTTCCACCATGGGGGTGTTCTCAACACCCAGCAAGACATGCTGGCCTTGGCCTCTGGCACCGTCTGACCTCCCACCTTGCCTCTGGAGAGGCGAATCAGGCTGGGACTTCTGGTCACCCTGACCCTGGCTCCCTCCTGGAGAGGGCTACCCAGGCAGCACCCTCCCCTGGAGCTAGCACCCCCTTTCCCGTGTGCCTCCGAGCACTAGCCCTGCTCCTCCCATTCCTGAGGCTGTCTCCAAGTCCAGGGTATCATGCTGACCCGAGGAAGCACAGTGACATGGTCCCAGCAGGGTGTGGTGAAGGAAGTTGTTTTTCTCAATGGTAAACAGGATAGTAAAACAACAATAGCAGTGTAGACACTTCTCAGTTATTTACAAGTGGGTTCATCTGCATTCTAGATAATCCACAGCTTTCTCTTCCCAGGGTGGGAGGGGTTCCCAAAGGGGTTAGCAGCAAGGAAGGAACTAAGATATATTGAGACTATATTATGTGCCAGACATTGTGACAGGCACTTTGCCCACATTTGTTCATGTCCGTGTCCCCCTGACCTCATCTCTCCATGTTTTTATCCCATTTGCTCATAAGGAACTAAGCCTTGTGGTCTTAGCCAAGCTCCTGACAGGTCTGTGCCCCTCCATGGCTGTCTTCCTACTGAGTGTGTGTGTGTGTGTGTGTGTGTGTGTGTGTGCGCACTTGTGCACGGGGCTGTGAGAGCAGACATATGGAAAGACAGACTCCATGCAGACCATCCATCCCTATGCTTCGCCCAGTTCTCATGGCATTGGAGGCTCCTAAAATCCCTCCACCAGCAAGAGTTTATTCATACTGCTGTGACTTTCCAGGGGCATTTTATTTATTTTTCTATTTTATTTTATTATCTTTGTTTTTTCTAATGTTTTTTTTTTAATTTATTTTTGAGACAGAGAGAGACAGAGCATGAGCAGGGGAGGGGCAGAGAGAGAGGGAGTCACAGAATCTGAAGCAGGCTCCAGGCTCTGAGCTGTTAGCACAGAGCCCGACTCGGGGCTCGAACTCACAGACTGTGAGATCATGACCTGAGCTGACACTTAACTGACTGAGCCACCCAATCATCTCCAGGGACATTTTAAATCTAAGTGGCCCCAAACATTTCCAGATGGTTGTTGCTTCTCACTTACTTTCATACATGCCTGGAATATGGAAAGGGGTGCAGAAACTCTTACAGACTGGGAAATTGAGGGTCCAAGAAGGAAATAAATCCTGAATCCGACCCCTCCTCTGTGTGTCGACCATGATGGTCTGAGCCTCTAGGTCTCCTGCCCGGACACTTACAGTTGCCTCCCGACCGGTCCCCCCTGCCTCTATCCCTGCCCTCTCCCTGCTGCCCTAGCCCACCTGATCTTCAGATTATGTCATTCCTCTGCTTGGAATCCCACCAAGGGTCCTCATCATGGGTGAAAACCAAAATCCTTAGAGTGGCCAACAAGGCCCTGCACCCTCAACCCCACCTCTCTGATTTCATTTTGTATTTTTCTCTCCCAACTCATTCCACTGGTCTCTTGCTGTTTCTAGAACAGACCGAGTACTTTCTTTGCACTGGCCATTCTCTCTGCTTGGATCACTTCTGATATCGGAAGCTTGCCCTTCAAGTCTTTGGTCCAGTGACCTTACAATGGGGTATACCCAGAACATCCTTAAGTATTCTCAAATATACTGAAAACCACCAACCTCTTCCCCCGCCCCGATGCTTCTCACCCTGCTCTCTCTAGTCTTTTGTCCAGAGAACTTGTCCCATTCTGAAACATCATGCAATTTATTTATAGCTAGCCTGCGGGCTCAGTAAAGACAGTGATTTTTTCCCCTTGTCGGCTCACTGACACATCGCAAGTACTTAGATCAGGGCCTGGCACACAGTGGGCACCACAGTAAATATTTGGTGAATGAATCAAATCACAGATCAGGTCAGCGAGGGACTCATGACCAGAACCTGGCATTTTACTCCCAAGCTAAAGATTCCCTCCCACCAAGTGTTTTATGTTAGAAGAAAACAATTCGATTTATGGAGAGAAATCAAGACGTAACAGGGGCATAGAAAGCCTAAGTGTACCAGAGTGTACCGTGCATGAAATATGTGCCAGGTGCTGTGTATGTGTGTGGATCATCTCATGCTGTCTGCACATCTTCCCTGAGAGGGGAGTGGGACTGAAGATACATGATGTGCCCACGGTCGCAGAGACTACTCAGAGACTGAGCGGGGTTTCACCTTGGGAATGCCAGGCCTCCCTGGAGGAGACAGCACTGACAGCCTGGCTGTTTGCTCCCGACTTTCCTGCTGCCTGTGGGGAGAGCCAGACCTGATGCTGAGCTCACCTGGTCTGGGCCCTGCTCCCCTCTCCCAGGATCAGGAGGGCTGGCCCTTGCCTCCTTCTCCTTTCCTGCAATGCCTTAAGTGGACTTGACTGCATCCCTATGGGCACCTGTTAAGAAGGTGCCGGTGCTTGCCTGGGTTCCAGCCAGAGTAAGCCAGCAGGTTGCAAAAAAGCAACTGTAAGGTTTGGCTACTCATTGAAGGGTGTGTTGGCTACCGATTTCCAGAGCTGGGGCACTGGTAAGCTTGGTCATTGGTTCTGTGGAGGGAGCGTGCAGGGGACCATGAGGAAGACCACCTTGCTGTTCTCAACCCCCTGCAGGCTCCTCCCCAGTATGCCCTTCATGCTGGTGTGTCAAGCTGTTGAGAACCAATAGGAAGCCGGTGTGAAAGCCTCCCCAGATGAGCGTGTGCGCCTCTGTTTTAGAAGGACCCGCTGTCCAGATCATACAGTGAAAGGTGAATTCATTTTCACTGAGGCGCTTCTGTTCTACCCAGATTAGACACACTATATAAAATGACTAGCACAACAGATCCACAAAGCAGAAACACAAATATAATACGTGAGCCACGTGCTGGGGACGTTTCCTTAATTGGGAGTTTGGAAGTGAAAAGCACAACACGTATAAGGTGTTCCTAAAAATTCAGAGAGAGTAGTGTAGGCAGTATGGCAAATAGAGTCGGTCTCCACGTAGGGCAGGGGTACCACCTAACTGTGGGGTTTTTGCAATGGGGTGCCATCATCATTGAATATGAAGAGTCAGGACACCAAGATCAGCCCTGGGTTATCATAGGTCATACTCACCACAAGTAGATATCCATTTTGTCCAAACTGGCCCGGAAAAAGCCCTCCTGTTGACTGATAAGAGGGGAATAATTAGGAACACTGAGTACACCTTACAGAACATTGGGTGCCAATGAAGTGAAGGTTTGGAGAGTTGCCATGGAGACGGAAAGGCTTCGCTTAGGCTTTGGGTAGTCATTTAAGGGCATTTCTCATCCTTGCCTGCTCTCAGGTACTAAGGGACCCAAGCTGCTTCACTTCCCTCAGCCTTGGGTCCTCGTGGGCTGTGGAGAAAGTTAAAAGGGTTATAACGGAAGGGCACCTGAGTGGCTCAGTCGGTTAAGTGGCCGACTCTTGATTTTGGCTCAGGTCATGATCTCGAGGGTTCGTGAGTTCAAGCCCCATATCAGGCTCAGTGTGCTGACCTCTCGGAGCCTTCTTGGTATTCTCTCTCTCTGTCTCTCTCTAAAAAAATTTTTAAAAGGGTTATAATAGAACCCAATAGGATCGAACTGGTTCCTCTCCCAGCACTTGGATATCAGATCTCATGACTGCCTGGGGCACCGGGGACTTCTGACTGGTGCACGCTTACTCTTTCTGTGTCACTGGTCACCTGCCATTACTTAGTGTACTTTTCTGTAAAGATATTCCAATTCAGTGCAAAGTTAAGAAGAAGAGAAAATTAAGCAAGACAATAATAACCACCACTTCAGGGGAGAGCTTCTTTAGGGGGTGAGGGAATGTGGGAAGATGGCATTGGAGAGAAGTGTCCTGGCAGCTTTGAGTTTCCATTACTGTCTTTAGGTTGGATTATTCGATTCATTAGAATTCTTGTTATGCTTCATAATTCACATAATGGGTTATAATTCTGCCTTCCAATGGACAATGAATTCAACACGTAACACGGGACAGAATAGCGAAGCTTCTGAGAGGAAACAATCCGATGGGGCCCTCCACACCCTGCTAAGGCCTAATTCCAACTCCCCACCTAAACCCCTTCTCCCACAAGACATTCTTTCTTGACCACCAGATGTACCATACCAACTCCTTATTTTCTGAGCCATTGCTTTGGCATTTTCCTTGACGTCAGGGCTCAGACATCATCATTCGAATCCTCTGCGAACTTTGGCCCTTGTACTCACCCATATTCGATAAACGCCGGTTGACTTGAGAGGAACAGAAGCTGCCAGTGCCCACTGAAGAGAATAAATTACCAGGAACTTGCAGATTAAAGGGCGAAGGGTGGCTTTTCTCAGGACATCTGAATACACTGACCAAGCCTAGTATCTCATCCACATATTCTTGCCAGCTTTTCCCCGGGGGACTTGAATCTTAACTCCTGCACCAAGCTCAGTAGTTTTCAGTAGGTGGTCTGTTTGCAAACTTACTTGCTTTTACTCAAGACCTGGCTGTGAGAACTATTAATTCAGATGATCCAATCGAAACCATACATGACACTTTTATGATGCTCCTCTCCCCACTCCTCCCCACCGGCCATTGCACTCTGACTCTGTTTAAAGCAGTCCAAGTGTGGTTCCAGAGCCTTGGAGAAAGCTGCTGGATGAGGCCAGCCACAGGTGGGTGGACAGCCCCACTGGCTTTTTTTTCACAGGTGACTCTGATTCTTTTCTGGACCAGAACTCTCCAAGCAGACTCCTCCCAAGAGCCCAGAATGCCAACCCTTTCTGACGACTGAGCATCTTGTCTGTGAGAAAGACCTCAATCTTGCTGTGGACATTTGCATTTGATTAGACAGAACTAAGGAGCCCTTAGGATTGGCCTGGCCCAGCACTTGGATATCAGATCTCATGACTGCCTGGGGCACCAGGGACTTCTGACTGGTGCACGCTTACTCTTTCTGTGTCACTGGTCACCTGCCATTACTTAGTGTACTTTTCTGTAAAGATATTCCAATTCAGTGCAAAGTTAAGAAGAAGAGAAAATTAAGCAAGAGAATAATAACCACCACTTCAGGGGAGGGCTTCTTTGGGGGGTGAGGGAATGTGGGAAGATGGCATTGGAGAGAAGTGTCCTGGCAGCTTTGAGTTTCCATTACTGTCTTTAGGTTGGATTATTCGATTCATTAGAATTCTTGTTATGCTTCGTAATTCACATAACTCACATATATATTATAAATATTCTTTTATGTGTAACAAATATAAAATAATAAGCTACATAAGCTAAATATTAAAAAAAAGATCCTGCAGGTTCTATGGTCGAATAGAGCAGGGTTTGAGTCTTGCCCCATCACTTACTGGAGTATGGGTCTTAGATGAAGAACATAAACTCTTGGAACCGCAGTTTGCTCATCTGCAAAATGGGGGTTGCAGTGCACAATGAATAATTGAGTTGACATTTGGGGTATGTATTTCAAAGCAAAGTATGTGGTCTTGTGAAAGCATAAAGCAGGGAGGCTGAACCTAGTTGAAGAGGGGTGGGGTGAGAGTGGGGGATGTCAGGGAAAACTTCCTTGCGAAGCTGATGTTTGTGCTGTGTGTTGACTGAAGGCTAGTTTTATTTTTAATTTTTAATGTTTATCTAGTTTTGAGAGAGAGAGAGAGAGGGGGAGAGAGAGAGAGAATGGGGGACGGGCAGAGAGAGGGGGAGACACAGAATCCCAAGCAGGCTCCCGAGTCTGAACTGTCAGCACAGAGCCCGACATGGAGCGGGAAGGGGGGCTCGAACTCGTGAACCACGAGATCATGAGCTGAGCCAAAGTTGGACCCTCAGTCGACTGAGGCATCCAGGTGCCCCGACCGAAGGCTAGTTTTAAGTAGGTGAAGTCAGTACCTGGATTCATCTCCCCTCATACTCATATACTAGGTCTTTTGGGGAAGGGGGGAGATGTGTTCCATAGAAGCATGGATTTTTCAGAGGCGCAGTGGACTTCAGAGAACACTATATAACCCATCCTCTCCTACCCTCACTCCCCCTGGATTTTGCCAGTGAAGAAAATGAAGCCCAAGAGATAATGTGACTTGTTCGGGCACCTCAGCTGATAAGCAAAAGAACTGGGAGCAGAACACAAAGCCGCGTTTGCCGTTGCATGTGGCGGACACACTTCTAGTGCTTTGCATGCTTGATATTTAATCTTCACTAGCAGCTCTGTGCAGTGAGTACTGTTATCGTTCCTTGTTTACAGATGTGGAATCTGATGCTGAGGGAGGTTAAGGAACCCCTTCAGAGTCACATCGCTCAGAGTAGGGTCAGGACTGCAGAGCCCCCACATTCCTAATTATCACCCTGTACTTCCTCCTACCATAACCTCGGTTTGCAGTATTTCTGCTGAACCATGATGTTTTGTCTGCCCTCACGGAGCTGTGGTCTTTCTGGAGAGAAAAGTTAGTAATACAACATAACACAACACCAATGGGAAAACCAAGCCGAGTGGAGGTTCGGCTTTGGGGGTAAGGCAGTTCACCTCTTGGGCTTTGTGTTCTTCTTCAGCAACATTGAGGAACGGTGAGGGTGGGTGATAGAATGTCCTCTGAAGTCCACTGATGGGTAGGGGAGGGTCAGACCACTGCTGATGACTCTGTCACAGGGTAGAGTTCAGACTTTGTCCTGAGGTAGCGGGGAGCCAGGGTGAGGTTGTCCGTAGGGGGACGCGAAGAAGAAAGTATTGCTTTAGGAAAGTAGAGCCTGAGAGGCCTTTATCTGACAACTATGTTTCTCTAGAGGCTGACTTCCCAAGGGGACATGCCTGGCCACTTAGATCCGCAGAGTTTGTGCTCTAGGGGTCCCTCACGGGGGGATCCGTTACGACTGTTCTCATTCATGTGCGTTTTCAGATGAGGAAGGTTGAATCATGGTTTGGACTTCTAGTAAGTTCTCACTCCTGACTGGAATCCCCTCTCTGAGATGGAACCTCCACTTCATCACCATCTCCTCCGACCCCCTTTTATTTCCCAGAGACACAAGGGATCCTTGATGGGATCTCATCATTGGTGTTACTGGACGCTCTTCTAAGTTGGTGCATTATCTCACATCAACCTCTCTTTCAGTATCATGGGGAAATTGATATAGACATGTTCTCCTTTGTATCAGCCTCAGAAAAAGGTTTGTTTTCCCCTTCAGGCCCGCCCCTCTATTTGCATAACAGCAAGAAAACAACACTGCCACCTAGTGGGAGTTCAGAGTGTGACCTTCAGAGGTCCTCCTCCGGACCCCAGTGCATTATTTCTGTTATTAATAGGTAAACTAATGGGCAGCTCTGAGTGCAGTGTTCTTCTAAGTGAGCAGATCCAAGTGGATTGTCAGGTCCGTTTTCCATTCTCTTGCAGGGGTCAGTGAGGTGCAGACAGTACCTTTGCAACGGGTGCGGGGAACTCTACCTCCTGTCCCTTGACTAATTCTCACAGCAGTTCGATGAGGCAGGTGTGTGCAGCCCCATTTACAGATGAAGAAATCAAGGCTCGGAAAGTTGGGTAACTTGGCACTTTACTGAGCACCTGGCATGCACTCAAACCATGGCATGCCAAGAGGCCTCCTAGAGGTAGTATGTGGATTACAGCCTGTTTTCCTCCAAAACTGTACTATCCAGACACACTGGCAAAGCACTGTCAGGTCCTGGCCATCTTGCACAGTTGGGGAGACGCTGTGCCCTGAAGTAGCCCAGCAGGACTACCCAGATAGAAGAGGTGGGTCTGGGATTTGGAAGGCCTCGTGGGAAGAGAACATTTGATAGATGAAGGCACAGAGGTGGCACAGGAATGGGGAATGTCTGTGGGCAAGGAAAGGCTGCCTGTCCAGGGCCAAGCCTGGTGTCATGCGTACAGGACCAGGATACAGAGCTTTGAGAGCTAGGCTGGGGGCTCCAGGGAGTCACCATGTCTTCTCCCCTGCTACATTGGTAAATTGGTGAGGAAGACATGCTTGGTGAAATTGAAATCGAGACAATGTAGAAGTACATAAAGTAAACAAAGTGAATGTCTCCCTCCACACCCGCCCCCCATCAGGAAATAGAACTAATAGTTAAAAGTTTGGTGCATACGCTCCCCAAAGATTTCCTATTCCTGTAAAATTATATAGACAAATAAATACTTCCACTCATATGCACATAAATATGTGCACGTATAGTGTGAGTTATTTTAAATTGGATTATTTTAAACTACAATTTTATAATTTCCTTGTTATTTAAAAAAACTCAGGAATATATTACAGCCAGCTTCTTAAAAAATCTTATTGTTGGGGCGCCTGGGTGGCGCAGTCGGTTAAGCATCCGACTTCAGCCAGGTCACGATCTCGCGGTCCGTGAGTTTGAGCCCCGCGTCAGGCTCTGGGCTGATGGCTCGGAGCCTGGAGCCTGTTTCCGATTCTGTGTCTCCCTCTCTCTCTGCCCCTCCCCCGTTCATGCTCTGTCTCTCTCTGTCCCAAAAATAAATAAATAAAACGTTGAAAAAAAAAATTAAAAAAAAATATATAATAAAATTAAAAAAAAATCTTATTGTTAAAAATGTGAACCAGCTATAAAAATAGAATACTGTAATAAATCCATTCTCCCAGCTTCAACATTTGTCAATACATGGCCAATCTTGTTTCACCTCTGCCCCTCTTCCTAGTGTCCTCCCAGCAGGATTAAAAAAAATTTTTTTTTAATGTTTATTTATTTTTGAGAGAGACAGAGACAGAATGCGAGTGGGTTAGGGGCAGAGAGAGAGGGAGACACAGAATCCGAAACAGGCTGCAGGCTCTGAGCCATCAGCACAGAGCCTGATGTGGGCCTCGAACTCACAGAGCTGTGAGATCATGACCTGAGCCGAATCAGACGCTCAACTGACTGAGCCAACCAGGTGCCCCCTCCCAGCAGGATTTTTTAAAGAAATGTTCAGATACCATACATTTTGTCTGTAAATAGGTCTGTATCTATCTCAAAAGAACACTTTTATTTTAAATGTATTTGTTACTTTTGAGAGAGAGACAGAGTGTGAGGGAGGGAGGGGCAGAGAGAGAAGGAGACACAGAATCCAAAGCAGGCTCCAGGCTCTGTACTGTCAGCACACGAACTGTGTGATTATGACCTGAGCTGACATTGGACACTGAACTGACTGAGCCACCCAGGTGCCCCTCAAAAGAACTTTCAAACAAAATACAGCCACAATGCTATCATTACATTAAAAAGCATGAATTCCTTCATATCACCAACTATTTAGTTGGTGTTCAAATTTTTCCACTTGTAACAGCTGATGTGTTTGAATCATGATTTAATAAGGCCCATAGATTACATTTGCTTGATGCTTTTTAAGTCTCTTTTTCTTTATAGATTTCTACTCTCTCCTTTTCCTTTCGTTTTTTGCCATTCATTTGCTGAAGAAACTAGTCATTGGTCCTGTAAAGTTTTCCACATCCTGGCTTTTGCTGATTGTATATCCTTGTAGTGTCTTTTAAACTATTTCTCTGTCCCTATATTTCCTGTAAGCAGGTGGTTAGTTCTAGGAGCTTGAGCAGAATCAGATTTGATTCCTTGGCTAAAAGGTTGGAGCTGCTTAGGCAGGGGAGTGAAGTGACCAGGAGCAAACTTGGTGGCAAAACTGGCCAGGAAAGAAAGGGACACTTTACTGGCCTTTCCCAACAACCCAAGGGGACTGTCCCCAAACCTTTGTAGGGTTGGCTTCAAGGATGCTCAGTTGCTGGGGGTGGGGGTGGTTCTCACCTCATCAGAACCTTCTGTAAGGGGCCCCTGGGGCCATCTGACCCCACCATCTGGTCAGCTAGAGCTGACCGGCAGCTGGCTCTCTCAAATGGGAGCCTATGGCTTTCTCCTCTCTCGTGGTTTTGCACTGGCTTCCTTCCCTTCTTCCCACAAGTCCAACATCTCCACTTAAAAAAAAAGAAAAAACACCATAAAAATGCTTTTCTCTCCTCTTCCCAGCAAGTTTATCCCGATGACACTGCTGAGCCACCAAGGACAGCTTAACTGTCTCAGCTCAGAGCTAGGAGAGATCTGGACAGTGTTTGCAGAAATTACTAGTGCTCTTGAAATGCCTTACACTTCGTATCACACACTCCTGTAGAAGAATCACTTAATTTTGAAATTATATGACTAGCTCTGAATCTGACTTCCTACCCCATCCCTAGAAGCTCATCTTCAGCCCCGTTTTTCTTAAACAATCATTCCAGTTTTTCAGTACTTTTGGCTAGCTCTCCCTGCCTCCACCATGGGAATAAGGGGCATTTCTTAAAGATAATTTGATTGCTATTTTCGATCAATCAAAGACTTGGGCCCAGAGTTGCTCATCACCAGCAGCAAATACAAGGTCTGTACACTAACATGACATTAAAGCAACGAAGGTTGATAATTTAATTTGCTGTGTAGTCTTATCTCAGTGAAATGCGTACCTTTCTTTGGGCCTTTTGAAAGATTAAAAGTCTTGTCTTCACTTTCCTGAGCTCCTAGGAGTCTGGGCTACCACAGGGTTACTTTTCTTAGTTACTAGATTCTGCTAGAGGGGACCACAGAAGATAACCTGGTCCAGGATTCTTCTGTCTGATCCCTTGCTCCCCAGGCCTTCACTTAAAATTAAAAAAAAAAAAAAAATATATATATATATATAGATATATATATATATAGATAGATATAGATATATATATATATAGATATATATCTATAGATAGATCTATATAGATATATCTACAGATATATAGATACATAGATATCTATAGATAGAGATATATAGATAGATATATAATCTGAATCCTAGATGAGTTCTATCATTTCTATCATGAGTTCTATCATTTCTCAGAGTCAATCAGTAACAAACGGAAGTGAGGTTTGAGCCTAGTCTTCGGTTATGTCTATTTGAGTTTTGTCAAAATCCTTGTATTTTTTTTATGATTTACCCACAGAGGTAAAGGCCATAGTGACAGGCATCCTTCATAGGTGCAGTCTGTGAGTCCTTAAGTCTGTTGCATAAACTCTTTTGAGCTAAGTTAGGGGGTGAGTGCTTTCCTGATTGAGCTACCAAAATGCTTCACCACGTCTCTTCTTACTGTCTTTTGTCCGCATCCTTCTTCCAACTCTGGACTGACAAATACTCACAGGCTCAGCTGCACACTTCCTGGGAATCTGTGTTGATTTTGGAGACCGTATTCCTGTCCTTTCATGGAGACGGGTGGTGTAATGAAAGAAATCAAATCCTCCGTCCCTATTTGGTAGCAGGGTGGTGGTTGGGCAAGTCACTTAGATAACCATCCTTAGTTTCTTCATCTTTAAAATGGGCTGACAATCTCTATCCCAGGATTGCTGTGGCCATTGCAGACTGTACATCTCCAGCCTTAGGCATGCACCACATGCTTAATAAATGGTTGCCATTGTAACTATGGAAAGGCAGAGTTGAATCCAGCCTCTAGGGAAGGGGGCATGAGAGAGATCTAAGATAAAAGGCCAGTGTTTTCAGGATAATATATGCTTTTGTCTGACCCTTAGATTTGGGAAGGATGGTTGTTTTTTATGAACTACCCACTTTTCTTCCTCACAAGCTATAAACTGAGTGGAGATAATCAGCTCTCTGTCATATAATCTCTTGAGTGTTTTTTTGGTTGATTGATTCTATATACATATGTATGCACACACATACACACACACGGCACAGGCGGGGGGATCTCAGCAAACCTCTACCCACGGTTGACATAAGATTTCTGGCAAGTCCTCTGCTGCGGTTTCCTCGTACCCGAATCCCAAAAGCAAACGGGGTCGGAAGCAGCTTCATGAGCAACACCCCCTCCATTGACCCTACTCAGGTACTTCCTCTTTATTATTTCATTACTTTTTTGTCCCGGCGAATTTGCCCTTACAGTTTCAAGATAATCAATTTCTTTTCATGCGCCTTCCCCATCCAAATTGGATTACAGATATAAATAGCCGTGCGCTGGCCCCAGTGGCCCGCGTGCACTCCCGGGCTGGTGCTTGGCAGCTGGGGTCCTTGGGCAGGCTTGGGCTGTTTGTTTATTTTCAATTGAAGCTCTAAGTGCTGGAATGACTTCCACCTCCTGCACACACAGCCATCTCAAAACCCCCTTTGTTCCCCGGTTGCAGAGGACAAATATTCGGGGTTTTCATTCGTAGTGGTAAGAATGCCAGTTCCCTCAGCAGGCATCCTCCTGCTGGTAGCTGTCCTGTGGTTAGCCTTTTTATTTAAACGTTTTTCTTTTTTTTTTCTTTTTTTAAATGTTTATTTATTTCTGAAGGAGAGAGAGAGTGTGTGTGAACGAGGGAGGGGCAGAAGAGAGGGAGACGCAGAATTCGAAGCAGGCTCCAGGCTCCGAGCTGTCAGCACAGAACCTGATGCTGGGCTCGAACTCACGAGCTGTGAGATCATGACCTGAGCTGAAGTCGGATGCCTAACCGACTGAGCCACCCAGGTGCCCCATTTAAAAATTTTTCTAAATCACTCAGTGCACCCGCCTCAGGCTGCACCCCAAGGATTCACCTTACTCTTGATTTTCCTTCCAGAAACATAGAAATACCTCTATGTAACATTATAAGGAAAATAGGACAAGGTCTCAGGCCAGGAACCCTGGTCTCCTTTGCTGGGGTTCAGCTTTTCCCTCCCTGGGAATCCCCTTCTCTCTGCATTTTCTTTTCACTTCACATTCCTTTTTGGTTGTATTGAGGTGGTTTTCTTACCATGTAATCTCACCTCTGGGGACAGAGGTAGAATTAACATGGGCTGGGAACGCTGTTTTCCTTTGTCTGGTAGGTGCAGGGATGTTCGTTATCCCACCCCGTTCTCTGTTCACAGGTGGTGTTTCTTTTGGTGTGGTCCTTGAACCACCAGCAGTAGATCTTCCAGAAACTGAGGACTGTGCAAACCCCTGGCCTAAGTCTGAGTGTTTGGTGGTGGGGCCCAGGAGCCTGAGAAAGGACAGTCACAGAGTGCTGGTCTGTGTACAGATCATACAACTCTGGCCCCATGCATATCTTTTCTCTTCAAGGCTGATTCTGAGCCTTGTCAGGATCCAACCTGCAGGCTGTTTTCACTTCACTTCTGTTATAAGCACGTTCACCCACACGTACCTCTCCGTCTCCAATATCTTTTCACTGATGCCGAGACAATTCTGTGCTTGCCTTGGAGGAGCTCAGGGTCTAGTTGAAGAGATAAGGTGTACTCACGGTAAAAGAGGAGTAACGACAGAACGCAAGGAAAGCTGAATGTAAATGTGTGATAGAAGTTTGATTTTTTTAAATGTGTATTTTACTTTTGAGAGAAAGAGAGACAGAGTGCGAGCAGGGGAGGGGCAGAGAGAGAGGGAGAGACACAGAACCCGAAGCAGGACCCAGGCTCTGAGCTGTCAGCACAGTGACCTGAGCCAAAGTCGGACTGGGCCACCCAGGCGCCCCTAAACTTGATTTTAATGGGATGGAGGGTGTTGGCCTTGAGCGGGGTGCTGAGGAAGGGCAGTGCAGGGTGGGAGGTAAGCAGGAAAGCAGCTCCTCAGAGGCAGTGGCATGAACAACAGCCCACAGTGGGGATGAGGGGCTTGCGTGAGTGAGGAGGGGAGCTGAACTGACCCAAGACGGAGGAAGAACTGGGTTGGCCGGGAAGGAATGTGAGTCTAAGCTGCCTTTTTGGGAGCTTAAAAGATAATCAGATTAGTTGGGATTTTGGGGAGAAAATTTGGCAAATCAATGCTATAATCAGGATCATGTTGGGATTTGCAAAGTCAGAATCCAATTTCCTAATTTGGCATCTTCCCCTTTCATTAGTTCAGGGTGCCCAAAATTATAGGTGTCATTCCACTGGAGGGTCTGGAGAAAATGGTAGGTAAAGCGTGCACAGGGTGTTCCAACACTGAAAAACAAAACAGAACATTTTATTATAAAAATTTTCAAAAATACACAAAGGTATAACACCATCATAACTTAAAAATTTTTTAATGTTTCTTTATTTATTTTGGGAGAGGAGGAGGGAGAGAGAGAGAGAAAAGAGAGAAAGAAAGAGGGAGGGAGAGGGGCAGAGACAGAGGGAAAGAGAGAATCCCAAGCAGGCTCCATGCTCAGCACAGAGTCCAACACTGGGCTCAATCCCACGAACTGTGAGATCATGACCTGAGCTGAAATCAAGAGTTGGACACTTAATAGACTGAGTCTCCCAGGTGCCCTGGAACATAACTTTTATTTAACCATGAAAAATGCATCCCTGTGAGGCAACAGCCTGAAGTTCAAGAGCAGAAAAAGCTAACCTGTGGGGATAGAAATCAAAATGGTGGTTGCCTCTGGTGGGGGCGAGGGGTTGATTAAGAGGGCAAGAGAGGAGTTTCTGGGATCATGACAAAGTTCTTCATCTTTATGGGGCCATTGGTGACAAAAGTTTGTATGTTTGTCAAACTTAGCAAACTGCATAAAAGATCTGAGCACTGCACGCCATTCTACCTTAAAAAATAAAGTTGTTCCTCTTTTTTTTGCCCCTAATTTTCTTTCAGTCCTTTTGATCATGTCAAGGAGAACCTGGTTGGGGCCAGAGGGTGATACCATCTAATACTTAGCTCCCTCCCTTTTTTTTTTTTTTAATTTTTAAATGTTTGTTTATTTTTGAGAGAAAGAGAGAGAGAGAGAGAGAGAGAGAGAGAGGGTGTGAGCGGGGGAGGGGCAGAGAGAGGGGGAGACACAGAATCCAAAGCAGGCTCCAGCCTCTGAGCTGTCAGCACAGAGCCCGACACGGGGCTCGAACTCACAAACTGCGAGATCATTACCTGAGCCGAAGTTGGGAACTTAACTGACTGAGCCACCCAGGCGCCCTGATCCCTCCTTTTTTAAACAAAAGCCAGAGGCCTCAAAAGAACATTATCTTGTTTTCATTGCATTAAAAAAAAAAATTATTTATGCCTATTGATACTAGCTCTCCTAAGTAGTACTATAATATTTTTTCTTCAAAAATAAAATGATTTAGGGGCGTCTGAGTGACTCAGTCGGTTAAGTGACTCTTGATTTTCGGCTCAGGTCATAAGCTCATGGTCGTGAGATCAAGCCCTGCATCGGGCTCCACGCTGAGTGTGGAGCCTGCTTGAGATTCTCTCTCTCAAAAAATAAAAAGTAAATAAAATAAAATAATTTAAGGAAGGGAGACAGAAGCGGTAAGCATACAGAGTGAAAACTGGAAAATGGCATGTGGCCGGCAGACATCTGGGAAACACTGGTGGGTGGGGGGTCGTTACTTCAGGGTGACCCTTTGGGACAGAGGAGAAGGGTCTTGCCGAAAAATGATCTGTCCGGATTCACTCAGACATTCCTTGTCGAGTTTGGCTCTGTTTTCTGAACTCGGGGGGGCAGTGCCCCCCAGAGCCAGCGGCGTCAAAAGACGGCTGTTGCCATCCGGGCATCTGTGATGGGCGGGAGACCAGTGAGTCCGGACCCCGGAAACAGCAGATGTGAGTGGTTCAACTGGACACAAAACTCTGGCCGCCACCTCACAGCAGCTCCCAGTGACTGAGAGGCCAGCCATGCTGTCTGTTGGAGTAAGAGAGAGACAGGGCCGTGAACTTCCCTTGAGCCCTCTCCCTTACTCACCTGCTGCTGTGACCCAGTGCTTTGTAGGTTCCTGCTTCGGAACAGGTTACAGCCAGGCCCTGTGGGCCATCGTGGGCTCTCCAGGGACCCGTGGCCTCCATAGATAACATGCGGAGGGTCTCTGTTCGAAATAAACAGTGCGTTGGGAACATCGGTTGTAGTCCTTCTGTGACGGGCGTATGTCCTTGCTGCTCGTGGCCCCCAGGTTCCCAGGGAGCCTGTGCTCTCCGAGTCCCCCATCCGGCGTCTGCATATCCCTGGTTTGGTGGCCCAGTAGAGCTCATACCCCCTCTCCAGGAGGCGTTACGGTGAAAAGACCGTTTACATGGCAGGTGGGGTTTAACTGCCTCATCCACCGGGTTCCTAGACAACCATGACATCAGAGAAGTGTGCATTCCTTGCCACCTTGTGTTTCTGTGTGCCATCGTCCCCCAACCCCACCTCCCCCTGGCTGCTCCTGGTTTCTCCCTCAGCCGTTTTATCTTTAGGCTCCATCTGCACGGAACTTCATTCACTGCAACAAGACAAGGCAGACCTGCAGGAGCCAGGCCCACTCCTAGGGATGGGACAGGCCTACGGGGCACTGGAGGGGGTCATTTCAGGTGCTGGAGGCTCAGTGGGGAAGGCAGAGTATTTTGTGTGAGAAGTCAGAGGTGGGAGCCAGGTGGCCAGGGTCTGAGTTCATTACCAAGAAGCGGCAACCCTTCCCAGGGATCTGCCACATGCCAGGGGGGGCTCTCAGGGCCACCTAATCTTCTAGTGACCCAGCAAGGCAGCCAGCAGCATCATCCCTGCTTTACGGATGTGGAAACTGTGGGCCCCGACGGCTTGGGTCTCTTGCATAAAGTCACATGGGAAGTAACAGAGCCAGGATTCACACGCAGACAATCTGGCTCCAGAGCCTCATAGTTAACCAGTGTGAAGCCAGTATTTCTCAGCTTCACCCAGTTATAGGAATCACTTGAGGCTTTGGTTCCTGTGTGGATTCCCCAGGGAGTTCCATCAGCCACTAGGATCCCGTGGGTACAGGAATCTGAACAATGAAAGAGACCCTAAGTGACTCTTCCCTGCTGGTGGCTTTAGGAAGTTGGGCCCCCGGCCATTTGGAAGTGAGGTGCTATTTCCCCAGCTGGGAGAGCCTGGGCTCTGGTTGCAGGCTTTGGTGGGAACACCGCTGGCAGCGGCTTCCTAACATCAGCTTGTGTCAGCTGGGACATAGCCTTGGCTTAGGAGTGTGATCAAAATGGGTTCCAGGTACACAGGCTCAATCAGCAGACCTAGACGGCTCTGGGGATGGGTTCGGGGATCAGAAAGACCAGGAGAATAAAATATAATGGGAGGGGGTAGCTGCTCCCATGAAGGAGAACAGCAGCTAGGGGCTCCACACTAGTCATCACCCCTGGGAAACATTGACCACAGAGTCACAGGGGGACTGAGCCTTTGGGTGGGTCTGGGGCGGGGCCGGGAGCATGTCCTTTCCAAGTGGTTTCCTAAGCAGGTGTTTCATGGAACTTTGATGGGACTCGAGCTACCAAGAGTCCTTCAACCAGGCGTGTCCCATTTTATTTGTATAATATAATATAATTATATATTATACATGTGTATATATGTATATGTATATATATGGTATTATTTATCCCAGGGTTTTGCATTTTAAAGACATGTCTGGATGGTGGGATGTGTGGCCTTGAGGGATGATGTTCTCAGCAAGGAATTGTAGGCTTGGAGACCCTGTGCGATGGAGATACCATTGAACTGGAGACCCACCCAGAGCAATCAGATCCTACCATCCCGAAAGGATTTCCCTGGGACTTAGCTGTGCCTGATCTTAAGTCTTCAGTGAAAGCTCAGAGTACCCTCTCTGTGCCCTGGTGCCTAGAAACCCCAAGGGTCAGAATCATCCACTACCATTTTCCTGTCCCATACCTCACTATCTTCTGACTCTGATAGGGAAGGGGAATTCTTCTTGGGTAAGCTGAAGCTTACCCGCTAAAATATCTCCTGAAAAAGTCTACGGCCACCTGGGACCCTCAGGAAATGAGTCATTCCAGGTGGCTGGGATTTCCAAATAGCTAAAGATTCATCCTTTTCATAGCTCTCACTTTTATTATTACTATTTTTGATGGAAGTATCACATACATTTCAGCCCCCATAACCAGGTTGTAATTGTTCTAAGTGACTCTGGGATATTCTCAGGATTATCGGTGATGTCCTGGGTGTCCACAGAGTCCTTTCATTAAAGGACCCTGACTTTAATGCTTGTTAGTGCAGTGTCCAACTTCAGTCTTTCTGCCTCTTCCCTATTAGCCGTCACTGTGCACTGAATCAGGGGACCTGTTTCTAATAGTCTCCCTCCTTTCTGCCTGCCCCCTCTGTCACTTGTTTGCCTGATTCTGATCTGCTGTTGGTGTAGAAACCAGATTAATGATCTTGGTTCAACAGTGTATGAAATGACACAAGCTATACATGAAGACCCTAGGGACACTCAGCCTGGAAAGGATGTCCATGGACATCATGACATCATGTTTTTGTACATTCATGTGCCTTGGTTACTTGCTTCCTATTTTAGGTAGGCAAAGTAGAGCTGCCCTTTGGATTTTGTAAAGCTGAAGAAATACACGAAGATAAATACCGTGAGCTCTCTATCTTCACTTATTTAAGGATGAGTCAATCAGAGAAGTGGGTCGACTTAGACCAGTGGTCCTCAACCCTGGCTGAATTTTCAAATCATATTCAAATACCAGGACTCAGCTTCATCCCCAGGCCACTTAAGTCAGAATCTTTGGGGGTGAGGCCCAGGCATTAATATTTTTAAAATATTCTTGGGATTCTGGGGCGCCTGCATGGCTCAGTCAGTTAAGTGTCTGACTTTGGCTCAGGTCATGATCTTGCAGTTCGAGCCACGTGTCAGGCTCTGTGCTGACAGCTCAGAGCCTGCAGCCTGCTTCGGATTCTGGGTCTCCCCTCTTTGTCTCTCTCTACCCCTCCCCAGCTCACGCTCTGTCACTCACTCTCTCTCTTTCTTCCTCAAAAATAAACATTAAAAAAAAATAAAAATATCCTTGGGATTCTAAAATGCAGCCAAGATTGACAACCATTGATTTAGATCCTTCCCAAACCACCATGCTGAAGAGCTGTGTTTCTTTAGGATAGCGGTTCTCAGCCTTGGCCGCCCACGACAACCACCTGGAAGAGCTAGGAACAGTTTGAAAATACCCCTGCCAGGTTTTCCTAGTGAGCAATTAGGGCTCAGAACCACTGGTTTAAGATATTTGGGCTGGAAGATTGCTTTTTATAAGTCTGCATTTTCTGAGAGGCTTGGAGATCTTTTTTTAAATGTATCAGTGTTTTTCCGGAGATAATGGCAACCTTTGTCTTTAGATTAGCTTTACAAATCTAACACCCACGTGGTAGAATGTGTTCATGTCGGTAGGCTAGGAGGGAAAGGAGAACTTAATCAGACACCTGGGACACCACAGATTTGTCTCTGATCACGAGAGTGGAAATCCTGAGAGCAACTGTGAATTATGGATCCAGCAGGAGCTCACAAATGGTTTGTGGCAGGATTGGCTTCTGCGATGGCCACCTGGATGGACAGCTCTTGCATAAGTAGCTTTTTAGTGTTGTCTGTCGTGCACATTTGTATTTGCAAAAATGCACAAGGACAGAAATGAGTGTATCATCCTTCAGCCTTCAGATTAATGTGCAGCTGAATCAGAGATGCTGAAGACATGCATCGGTGCCATAGAATTCTCTAGTGTTGCATGCAAGCAGTGGTTTAAGTGAGATTCAGCGGAGGGTCGGGGGGAGGATCGGGTGGATCCATGTGGAGGGGGCCAGAATGTGAGAAAATGGAGAAAACCACATGTGTGTTCCGATCTCCCTGTTTCAGGCTCTGAAATTCACTATTAGGGACTATGCTATATTTAGCCTTGTCATCAGAGCACAGAGCAAGTTTTCAAGGCTTGTAGGATGTATCTATTAAAATAACCTATGCGACTGAGTAGCTGCTCACTGTAACATTTTTGTCCTGCTGAAATACAATGAGAGGAAATGGGGCTCCAGGAAGTGGCCATTATATCAGGGGATCCAAAGCGGCACAGGGCCACTCCAGTATTTACACACATTCTGGGCATTGTGCTTGCAACCTTGGGTAACCCTCCACTTTTTTTCTGCTCCTGTTCCATCTTCTGCAGACTTTGAAGGCTGCCACGCTGGACGAGGGATGTGCTAAGTTCTGGGCTCTGGGACAGATGATTTGTGGACACACTTTGTATCTCTTTTGATGAGGCTCTCAAGGTCGTTGATTCTCCAGCCAGGCAGCTGCCAGTGTTACTTTGTGGTCTGGATGGCTGTGGTGGTGGCGGTGAGGGGGTGGGCAGCCCCTGCCCTGGGAGACAGGGGACCTGGACCTGATTCAGGGCCTCTATAAAGGCATCTTGGCCTCCTGAAGAGGCCAGGCCAGCATGTCCAGACATTTTGCATATATGGCCCCCACCGCCCCTAGTGTTGTAGTCTATAGCCAGCTCACTTGGGTGACAGAGGGGAGGTTTCTAAATTGGCCTGCAAAGATACCTGTCTTGTCATGGGGCTGGGCTAATAGGACCCGGTGGCCTACACTCTGCCGAACCCCCCTTCCCCATTCCCATCTGTCGGCTCCTGGTGTGCATTTTAGATATTAGGCTTTCTGACAAAGAAAATCCTGCTACTAAAAGACTGAAATTTCCTTTTTAGAATAACAGCACGCTAAAGCTGGAAAAGCCCCCAGGGGCTGTGGGTCTGGCTCTCAGGTTTTTGATGGAGAGAGGTCACAGTTGGCCCGGTGGTGGTCTCAGTCCAGAACCCTTTGCCCAGTAGTACATAGCAACCCCTCAGCCAGGTCCTGTGCCCATGAGGTCTCGCTTTCTTCTTTCAGGCACCCCTCGGGGCCGACAGGGCCCACATTACACTATATTTCTATAACTCCCTGTTTTCCTCCCGTGTCCTTTGTTTTACCTCTTTCTAGAAGAATGGATTGATTGATTGATCTTGACTGACCAAATAGGAGCCCAACTAAATAGCTGCTGAATTAAATCCTGATAGCTTAGGCAAAGCAGTTGCGCTTTCCTCAAAGACAGCCTTTTCTCGCTTTGGGGGTACTGTGCTCGTGTCTGCTGATATTAACGCAGCATTGCAGCTCAGGTTCTCAACTGCCAGCTGTAACTCCAGTAGAGCGTGATGGTTGAGAGCACAGCCTCTGACCCCAGCTGTCTGGATGCGAATCCTGGCTCTAGTATATACACACCCCAGGAACCATTCTGGGTTTCTGTCTTCTCATCTGTAAAATGAGGACAGGGGTGCCTTTCCCACAGGGCACCGTCAATGACCACAGGCTTGCTGCTTAGTTGACACATCGTAAGCGCTCCGTGTATGTTAAGTGTTCCTGTCACTAGCCACTTCCCATTGCCGTCCTAAACACAACGCCGGAGAAACCACCCCCTCACCTCTAGTCAGCTTCTTCTGCCGACACAGGAGAGCCTGGCGGCTGGGGGTGGCTCCTGTGCCAAACTGTCCAAGTTCGCGTCCCACTTCTAACCGCCCACCAACCAAGTGAAATTAATTGGGCAATTTACGTAGCCTCTCTGTGCCTAGGCTTCCTCCCTTGCACCGTGGGGGTAAGAATAGTTTTTCTGAGAATTGGTTTTAGGATTCAATGAGATAATGCTCATAAACATACCCATTCTGTAAAGGCTGGTAAATGGTAGGTAGTATGATTTATTTACCCTTCCTTGTTCCAGAATAGACCGAAACAGGGCACAGAAGAGGTATTTAGTATACAAAATGTGCCGGAGAGCTCTTTGATGACTGTGAGAGAGCAAGTGCAAGATTCTTCCTATTTGTTGAATTTGGGTGAATGGGGGAAAGGTACAACTCCGAATGCTACCGGTTCTTGGTTGTTTCTGGGCTTCTGCTCTTCTCTCTCGCTTGTTCTGTTTCTTCCGCTAGCTAGCGTGTGTTCTGTGTTTGGTTTGACAGTTCAGGGGGAGGGGAGCAAGCTGAGAGAGGAAGGAGGAAGAAGAAATCGTACGTAGACTCTCCCAAGCCCTGCTCTTTGAAAAGAAATCCTGAGCACTCCTGGTATCCTGTCTCCTGTTTCTCTGCAGTGAGAATTATCAGTCAGGCTGAGCTTCAGGCTGTTTTCCTCCAGCAGTGGTGCGGTTTGTGTCAAAAAGCAGCTCTAGCAGAGGCCCGGGCTTACTGATTTTCTCCCCGATGCTCTGGCTTTTATTTCTGCATAAACATTTGTTGGGCATTTAGCCAGTGCCCAGTGCGGGGTTGTTTCCGCAGCCCTGATCAGCAGCACCAAGTACTGTGCTCGATCGAGGCCATCGGAAACCATCAACAACAGCAACAATTGCTGAAATTTCCCCACAGATATGTTTGGACCCAGGATTCGGGCTCAGCCGAAACCTAGACAGGTGCCTGTGAAGGACGAGGGCAGGTTCTCACACTGGCTGGCGAACAGGCTTGCTAAATAACCAAGGCAACAAGGACACTAAGTTATGACCATGCAAATCGTTGGTTTTTTGCTTATTTCAGATCGGTTCCAGTTATTGGTACATTGGAGCCGGGTGGCTCCGTCGGTTGAGTATCCGACTTTGGCTCAGATTATGATCTCATGGTTTGTGGGCTCGAGCCCTGTGTCGGGCTCTGTGCTGACAGCTCGGAACCTGGAGCCTGCTTTGGATTCTGTGTCTCCCTCTCCCTCTCTGCCCCTCCCCCGCTGATGCGCGTGCTTGTGTGTGCGTGCTCTCTCTCTCTCTCTCTCAAAAATAAATAAACATTAAAAAAATTGTTCAAAAAAAAAAGTCCTTGATTTAGAGAAAATCTACAGCAATCCCACATCCCCATGCCTAAATCCCAAAGAACATGAGATTGTGATCATCCCTGAAACACTGCCTCATTAGCGCAGGACCACAGCCCCGGGACCCTGGTGGGCGACCCAGGGAGACGCAGATGTTGGAGATTGCTGCAAATGGGGTCTTTGAGCAGTCAATGTGGAATGCTTCCTCAGGAGTGTGGCGTCATTGATTTATGAATTATGGCCCTTTTAAACTCTCTGCTTGCCTCCTCAGATATCGATGTTTCCAAAGTGATTTCTCGTGTGGATCCTTTGCAGAGACACATACACATGGCCCGAGATTAGCTCTTATGCCAGAATAAATGGAGTCGAGCACTCTGGGCTGATGTTTCCTTTGAGTAATGAATTATTCAGGGAGAGATTTTTGTTTTTTCAAAATGGCAAGTGCATTGCCAGGACAGACAGGAAGGAACTGCGCTCTGGGTTGGGTTTCTTCTTATCTTTGAGGGAGGGATTAACCCCGCCTGAATGAAGCAAGAAGCTTATTGTCCCCGGCTGGTGCCTTATTCCAGCACCGAATGCCATGTACACCTTTTGTGTGGTTCGAAGCTCCTGGGGAAGAAGCCGAGCGTTGCTGTTGCTGGAAATCTCCAGAAGAGCGTGAATATCGCCCACCAACACTGTCCCCAGAGGGAGATGTGTGACTGGTCCCTGACTACTCACAGCTCTGTGCTTTTCCTTCAGAGGGTCTCTGCTTCCTGTCATCCTCACACAGTGCCGATTTGGGATGGGTGAATGACTATCTTGCTCCGTTTCTAGTTACTTGAAATATTCACCATAACTGTAGCCACCATGTGTTGTTCGCCAAGCGGTCACTGTACTGGGCGACACAGTAGCTCATTCAGTACACCAGAGCTCTATGGGAGCGACTGTTACCGCCCCCATTTCCTTTTTAACAGAGGAAGAAACTGAACCTCAAATAAAGTAGAAATTTTTGGATCACACAGGTAACGAGAGCAGAGCGATTCAGGCACAGTTTTTGTTGTCTTCCAGACACTGCTCTTGAATCTCTGTGCTACCCACCCTTCCCTTTGGAGATCACTGCTGCCAGGTCAAGGGGCCGGCGTTGACCATCCTCTTCCCTTCCTCCAGGTCTCTCCCCACTGGGGTTTCCAGAGACTGTAGGACCTATGCTGATCAGCCAGCTGGCCCTCTGGCCTCATAGTCTCTGGCCCTCCTTGGTGTGCGTGTGTGTGTGAGCTCACACGTGGAATTTCTACACTTGAGACACCTTGGCACATCCCCTTCCGACCTCAAGCTTCTTACCTCTTGCCTTTGACTTCTTCCCCTTCTGAACATCCATGCCGGCCCTCCCTCAACCCTAAACACTAGAACATTTCCAGTTTGCCCAGCCTAGTATCTGCTCCTTGGCCACGGTGGATTCTCCACCTGGCCCAAAGACCGCAGTCAACTGCTTCAAAAGCATACAAACTGGCTCCTTGGGTTCTGACTTCCTCACCAGGGGCTTGCTGGGGCTCGGCCGCTGTGCCTCTTGTACCTTCTGTCTTCATTGTTTGCCAACCCCACCCAAGGGGCCAGGAGCAGAGCAGAGGTGGGCCTTGCCACAGGACCCCATGCATTTGTCCAACAATGCAGATTTATGGTGCCCTTTCTTTTTCTTTTTTTTGGATGATCCCCACTGAGGCACAACAGTGCTTTACATTAAAAAAAAATTTTTTTTAATGCTTATTTCTTTTTGAGAAAGAGAGAGAGAGAGAGACAGAGCATGAGAGAGGGGCAGAGAGAGAGAGACGCAGAATCGGAAGCAGGCTCCAGGCTCTGAGCGGTCAGTATAGAGCCCGACACAGGGCTTGAATTCACGAATCACGAGATCATGACCTGAGCCGAAGTCAGGTGCTTAACTGACCGAGCCACCCGGGTGCCCCTTAAATTTTTTTTTAAGTTTATTTACTTATTTTGAGAGAGAGAGAGAGAGAGAGAGAGAGATAGCATGAGTTGGGGAGGGGCAGAGAGAGAGAGGGAGACGGAGAATCCCAAGCAGGCTCTGCACTGTCAGCACGGAGCCCGATGTGGGGGTTCAAACTCACAAAACCACGAGATCATGACCTAAGCTGAAACCAAGAGTTGGAAGATTAACTGACTGAGCCACCCAAGTGCCTCTAAAATTTTTTCTTACAAAAAATTTGAAGCATTCGGAAACGTTGAAAAGAATAGAAAAGTGAACACAGGTCATTTTCTCTAAGAAATTCTCCCATCCCCCACCCTCCTTCTTCTAGCCTTATTTGCATTTCTTTGAATGGAGTTATTCTCTACATCTCTGTGCCTTTGCCTATGCTGTTCCTTCAGTGTGGAATGCCCTTCCCTGCTCTACTTGCCTAACTCCAGCTAATTCTTTAATCTTCAGCATCCCCATCCCAATGCCTGCCCCAGGTAAGTTGTCCCTCTTCGCTGCACAAAACGTGCTGGTGTAGTGCAGTGGCTGGTAACACAGACTGGAGCCGGGCTGCCTGCATTCAAATCCTAGCGCTTACTTACCAGCTGAGATCGTGGGCACTTACTTAACCCTCTATGCCTCAGTCTCCTCATATGTTAACAGGTGACAATAACTTCTACTTCTTAGAGCATTAAATGAGTTAATATCTGGTTTGCTCTGAGAACGGTGCCTGGTACTTCGTAAGTGCCACATGTGCTGGCTCTTTTTGAACTCTTATGGTAGCATTTAGTATGTGCCAAACTGAAATTATTACTAAACTTGAACGTCTCAAGAGAAGCTACTATCTTATCTCGGCTTGAAAGGTCTAATTCTAGCAAGGCGACTTCACCTTCCTGGCCTCAGCTTCTCTGTCTGCTAAATGGCATTATTACAATATCACCGTCACTGGGGGAGATGAAATGAGTAGGTGAGGTGCCCAGGACAGTGCCTGGCACTTGGTGGTCAGTAAGGGAGAGCCACCTTATTTTTTGCATATTTTGCATATTTCCCCCAGGGCTCAGGTCAACAATCGGAGAGTTAGAAAGGACTTCAAGGTCACGAGGCTTTTGAACTTTACAGATAAAGATATTGAGGCAGTTAAAAAATCGCTCAAGGTCACGTAGCTCTATTTGCTATTTATTTGAGATATATAACAGTACAGGAGAGGGTGTGCAACATGCTTTAGACAATGCAGACTGAAGACGAGGGAGAGTATACACCGCTTCCTGTGTAGTGTGTCGTATTTTCAGACTGCCTGCTACCTGATCTGTGTAACCGGTCGGGTGGGTATTATTAGCCTCACCTGAACCTGTTTTAGCTGACATCACACAGCTGGCCACTTGAGTTCAGGACCCAGGTCACTTTACTCCTACTGCGTTGCTTGGTCTTCTTTGAGCCAAACCCATAGCAAAGACAACTGGGTGGGTGGGGGAGAGGGAGCCACGAACCCCCAAGTCCTTACTAGACTTACGGAAGCGGCCATGTTTGGTGTTGCCCAGTACAGTCCAGGTTTACACCCAGGTGCCCAGGAAAACGATGCATAGCACACCTGTTCACTCACACAGGCATCCTTTCCAGAGCTTGGCGGCCACATCCTATGGCTTCTTTTGAACCTTCCGGCAGACTTCTCCTGGGCGAGAGGCTGAGGTCATTTATTTATTCGCTGTGCAAACCAGTTGAGCCTGCTTCTGCTCGGGGAGGAGGTGGAACCCCTCAGAAAGACAGGGAGCAGCTAAACAGGCCCTGGACCCCATCTCTTCAGAGGGTCTCACAGTGGTTTTGAAGTGGATGGCTGCAACTTCCATACCTCAGGAGGGACTGCATTGCGCTTTGTCATTTAATTTTGTCCCGAACCCCGTCTTATTGAAGCTGGACCACCTCGGCACCTTTAGTGTTTTGCTTTTAAGCATAAATGCTGCTATGCTCTGCCTCCGTAAAGGTCGCGGGTGTGGAGGCGTCCTTATGGGGCTCTGGTGTTCAGCTAGATTTTAGCTGGAAGGAGAATGCAAAGTTGCCAAAACAGCAAAACCATGCGCTGGCTTTCCTGAGCCCCTGGATTTGTAAAACCAGGAATGTAGGCTCATTCCCATTCCCTTATTTTATATTCCCGTGAAGAATTCTCGGGGATGCATAATGTCATAAACCATAGACCAGCCATAAGCTGGCTCCTTGGTGTCCTGGGTGAGGCCATGTGTAATGAGGTTCCCAGGACCACTCCTTTAGTGGAACTTCTCCCAGCTTGATCTTAAGGAGCTCGGCAGAGTTCATTTGTTCAAATGAAGCACCCAGCTGAAACCACACTTCCCTTGGATAAGGCTAGATGAGATTGTAAAAGGAAGATGGGAAGCTTAAAAAAATAGAGTTATAGAGTAAAACAGAGGAATATATACATTTATGGAGTATACAACACGAGCTAGATGTTACTCTGTCCATCTTATAGATGTGGATACTGAGGCTCCCCAAAGTTAAGTCATCCAGCCCATAAGTAGCAAAGCCGTGATTTGAACGTAAAAGTCCAAACTCTTACTGCTGAAACACACCCCATACACATTCCTGCCCCGCATTTATGAGACCTCGTATAGGTGCTGATGAAGATCTATATACCATGTGTCTAAATATTAAAATGTTGTAAGTCAGGGGCGCCTGGGTGGCTCAGTTGGTTAAGTGTCCGAGTCTTGATTTCGGCTCAGGTCATGATCTTGCAGTTTGTGAGTTCGAGCCCTGCACTGGGCTCTACACTGACAGTGCGGAGCCTGCTTGGGATTCTCTCTCTCTCCCTCTCTCTCTGCCCCTCCCCCACTCGCTCACGCTCTCTCTGTCTTTAATAAATATTTTATTTATTTATTTAAAAAAATAAAATTGGGAAAGGAATTTGGTGCAGAGCTAGTAAAGCTGGTCTCCCCCCTTCCTTCTACAAATATTCATGGATTGTCTCCCACACATCATGCACTGTATGAATGAACCACAGTCCCAGCATCTCCCCACCAGGTGATGAAAATCCACCATACAAGGCAGACAGAAGAGAAGCCCATTACAATACACTGAGACCAGCGCAGCCCTATAGATCACTCACTTGGCCAGGAAAGACTCCTTGGCCAGTCTCAGAAGCTGCTCAAGGGCCTTCCAGGAAGGGGGAGCAGCACAAGCACAGGCAGGGACGCAGCCCTGGTGTGTTGTGGGATCTCCCCGCAGGAGAGTGTGGGAGGTGTGATGGAGGAGGGTTCGAGGAGGGGCAGCCACACCCGGGGGCCTGTTTGCTGGGCTCCCGCGGTCCCCCTTGTTCACCTAGACCATGATGGGAGGATTTGAAGCTGAAGAGTGGCCATTTTAGTGCCTCATTAAAGGCTGAGTTTTAAAATGAATTTTTCAGGGATGTGTTTAGAGGGAAGACCAGAGGAGGGAAACCAGTGACAGGCAGAAGGTGGCAGGAATAGGAACTAGGGCTGTGTTAATTGGAACAGAAGGGGAGGACTGGGGAAATATTTAGGTGGTGGAATCCACAGGACTTAGGGGTAAGTGTTGGGGGAGAGGGGGAAGGTAAGGAGTGCAGTGTGGGAGTTGGTGGAGAGGAGTCTGCAGAAGGCCAGTGGGGGCACAGCAAGAGTGGAGGTCGCAGGGAGGATGTCCTTCCCTGGTGCCTCCTGGCAGTTACCAAGGCAAGTTGCCCCACCAGAGGGAAGGAGGCCACTCTGGGTCTGAGGGTGGTGACCAGAACTGGTCAGGGAGCTGAGTCAGGGTCCCAACTTTGCTGCTTGTATTAGCCCTGTGACTGGGGCCCATCTTCTCTCCTCCTTCCCCTTTCTGCAAAATACGGCTCATAAGACCCACCATCTAGGTTGAGATTTCAAAGCAAGATGGTATTTCACTTAGTCTAAGATGCACAGTTTTGTACCTTTTAACATCCACCAATTCTAGATCCTTCTTATGATGGTAGCCTGTTATATACTTTAATTGGCAGCATTTTTCTTTTTTAATGATAGATAAGATAATGGTCTGTCTTAAAAGTGATGGTGTCTTAGATTAGCTGAACTACTGTAATTAATGTATGTTTTGAAAATCTCAACAAAGTAAGACTATTATAAGTCTTTGACAGCCTTCCTCCCACAGCAGATGAGTCTGTCTTCTGGTTTAATCTTCAAGACAACAAACAAATTAAAATGTATTAAGGGCGTAATTCTAAACAACTGGAGTAAACTCTCTAGGGAAGCTGTGGCACTTTAGAACTCCCCACACAGCCCCCTTTCGTGGCGGTGGATTTGATAGATGTATAAAAGCTGAAAGGTTTGTGAATGCCGCACCTTTTGTTCCTTCCGAGGGATCTGGTTCAGTGGCTCTCACATTTCAGTGAGAATTAAGATCATTGCACACAGAAGCATAAACACACATAACATATACACTCTATGGTATGAGTGGTTTAAGATTTTCTAGGAGAATTTTGACTACTATTTCAGCTTTTTTAGTTACTGACTTAAAAACACAGCTAGCATCTGTATATGATTCTGTTATCATCACCTGTTTACTGAGGAAGGCCCAAGTGTTACATGAACTATAACCAAACTAGCATAGAACCATTGGACTAATTTTATGAAAGATACTGCAAAATGTTGCTATGTGGACAGAGATGTGTATATATATTTTTTTTTTCAAAAGATTTTATTAAACATTTTTTTAAAATGTTTGTTTATTTTTGAGAGACAGAGCATGAGCAGGGGAAGGGCAGAGACAGAGGGAGACACAGAATCCAAAGCAGGCTCCAGGCTCCAAGCTGTCAGCACAGAGGCCGACACGGGGCTTGAACCCACAAACTGTGAGATCATGACCTGAGCTGAAGTTGGCCGCTTAACCAACTGAGCCACCCAGGCACCCCACAAAAGACTTTATTTTTAAGTAATCTCTACACTCAACGTGGAGCTTGAACTTACAACCCTGAGATCTAGAGTCACATGCTGTACCAACTGAGCCAGCCAGGCTCCCCTGGAGATGTATATTTTATAAAGTAAAAGTAAAACATTGCTTTGAAAGGTGGAACTTGACTTCTAAACAATATGCAAAGCAACTTTAAAGAAAAAAAATCAAAATTTAAAATGTCTCAGACAGTGGTGGACCCCAGAGGAATCATATTAATAACCACTACAAGCCCTGGAAGGAAAGGAGCAATATTTAGATACAAGAGATCAAGATTTGAACTCTGTCCAGGCGTTTGAATTGTACACGGTGATGTGACATTTAGCTGTAACTGTTTGGCATTGCAAAATAAGGTATTTGGGGTCTATGTGGAATTGGAGGACCTGGATGGTCAAGTTTCCAGTGTGTTCCCGCCCACCCCCCACCCCGCATGTCCTATGGGCACTTTCAGCTGCTCTTGGGCATGGGTTGACACTGGAAGGTAGCCTGTGACTATATGCTTTTTCCACTGGCATCATCAGAGATAGCGGGGAAGATTTGCTAGAATCCTTTTGGCCCTGCTTGTCCCATTAGACTTAAGAGAGTCGTCATTGAAGCTTTTAACTTTAATGCCTCTTTGGCCCCAGCAATATGCTGGCCTTTAATATTTGTCTATGGTTTGCGTTTGGATAGTCGTGGCTTGTTACCATCGTCAGTGGTGATGAATGCCGGCTCGGCCACCGTGGGCTGGGCTCTATTTAGGCCAAAGGAATAAATGTTTAGTAAATTGTTTCTGAAATGTTTTAGTAACCGAGTGCTTCCCCCCCAAAATATTGTCTGCACTTTAAATTTAGTTAGTTTTAAACAATGTATTATGCTTTGGTGGGGGTTAGTCCCATAAAATAGCCTGTCTAAACTTGCAGGGATTCTGTAGAGAAAATGTTGCTTAAATGGGCAAAGCCCGAAGTCAGGATTCCCGGGTCCGTGTCCTCACCCCATTCTGGGAGAGGGACCTGTGGTCACAAGTTCGAGCCAAGCCTTACATTTCCTGTCCTACAGGAGCACGTTTCTCCCTTACCGGATGGGGGTTCTGTGGTCCCCAGGCTGTCTGTCATCTTTGTCACCACTGCTATAGCATTCAGCTCAGTGTCTTGCCTACCTTGAATGCTTAATGCACAACCCTACTGGGAGCTTCAAGAAGATGCTACAACCAGTAGGGAAAAATTTAGTGCAGTATAGCCAGAGCTTAGAGTCGCTAGGGAAAATACTGGAGTGGTTCTCAACCCTAAGCATCAGCACTGTCTGAAGCAGCTTTAAAAATACAAATATTCAGACCCCACCCCAGACTTAGTGACCTGAAAACCAAGGTGAGGACCTGCCCCAGAGAGGTAGCTGCAGGTTATTTTAATGGTCTTCCAGGCTGAGAGCAAGGCAAATCCGGAAAGGCTTTGTCCTAAACAGGAGTAACTTCTACACTGGGTTGCTGAAGGCTGTGGCTAGAGGAAGGACCCACCCCTGGGCACATCTTTGCAGGTTGTTCCAGAAAGCACTATGAGCTTTGTCGCTGGCCAACAATTCAGCTCTCTCACCGAGAGGAGAGATGGCTCTTCTTCCCACCCCATCACCCAGTGAATATGGAGACGGAGGGAAGTACGTCTCTAGCAGGAGGGCTGCACTGTGTTGGTGTCCGCATGTCGGAAATCAGAGATTAGGGCATGTTAGCACAGGAAGGGCAACCAGGAATCAAATTTGATGGTCTCAAAGCCTTCTCTATTTGTTTGCTTCTTTGGGACAGGATATGGTTTTAAGCCTTTTAAATACTCTGTTCGATTAAATTCATCAACTACTTTTTGAGCATTTACTGCATGTTCCCAGCTCTGCTGCCTAAATCCTAGAATGAGGTTAGATGTGTGGAAGCAAAGGGGAAAAAATACAAAAGACAAGTCAAAGACCCAATAATTCAAATTGCTAAGCTGTAAATATCGCTTTCGCCTTTTCAGATACATGAATTTGTATCTGAGCATGAATTTATCCTGTCTTTACAGGAACCCTATGAGTTAGCCACCTTTTATGATCCCTAGTTTACAGATGAGAAAACAGAGGCACAGAGAAGGTTAACTTGCCCAAGATCACACAGTGGGATTCAAACCCGGTCTGGCTGCATGGCTGTATGCTCTTAATTGTTACACGTAGGGCCTTTAAGGGGCCTTTAGCGATGAGTCCTATCTTCTTGGCTGGGTTCTGTGTCCTCTCTGGGCGTTCCTGCCCACTCACACAGCACACCGTGGTGGTGTTTACTGTACCTGTTCCTTCCTTGTTTGCTTCCCTGGGCCATGACTTCTGAAGGACAGGAGGGGGTCTGACAAGAACAGACCCTGGCAATTAAAGCTCCTCAAAAGGGACGCCTGGGTGGTTCAGTCAGTTAAGCGTCCGACTTCGGCTTGGGTCATGATCTCACGGTCTGTGGGTTCGAGCCTTGCATCAGGCTCTGTGCTTGAAGCCCAATTCTGATTCTGCATCTCCCTTTCTCTCTGCCCCTTCCCCGCTCACGCTCTCTCTCTCTCTCTCTCAAAAATATTAAACGTTAAAAAACTTGAAAAAAAAAAAAAGATCCTCAAAGAACTTCCATTAAGCATTTGCTTTCATTACCTTTTGCATCCTCTCACAGCTCTTCTGTTTTACCCAGAAAGGAATGACCTTTAGAGCGGCTGAGGGAATTGCCCAAGGCCACAAAGCCATCCAGGGCAACTTTATCCATGCCCTTGAGCCCCTACGTTTAACTCAGTAAATGTTTGCTCAGTTGAGCTCAGGGGCTAGGCTTTTCAATGCAGGCTTTTAGCAGCAGGATGTGAGACTGAGGCCCTCCTTCCCAGCTTCAGTGGAGGGGGCGGCGAGGGGGGGCTAGGTCTCAACAGAACATGTACATCACTGAGAAAGTAGATTCTAGAAGGGTTTTGTTCTGGGGATCCTCGGCAGGTACATCCACCAAACGAGGGAAGGGCGTGTGAGAACGCTTGTGAACTGAAGAGCACCATAGACAGCATCAGTATTCCATGATACGCGTGTGAGCCCAGCGGACACCCCCCCACACACCATTTTCACCTGTCCCCCGGCTGACGTTCACTTTCACTTCCGACTGCACCTCTGTGAGCAGCGGATACAGGAGATGCAGGCTGGCTAGAACAGGACCAGTTCTCTTCTCTCACACTCGTTCATTCGGGTATTAAGTTAGGGTGAAATATACACACCATACACTCTACCATGTTAATTGTATCAGCCACTTTAACATGCACGGTTCAGTGGCACGAGGTACCTTCGCAGTGTTGGGCAACCATCACCACCGTCCCTTGCCAGAACTCTTCATCTGCCCCAGCTGAAACTCTGTCCCCATCAGACACAACTCCCCATACCCCTCTCTCCCTGCAGCCCTCTGGCAACCACTCTTCTACTCTGTGTCTATTTCACTGCTCTAGGGACCGCACGGAACTGCAATCCTATAGTATCGTCCTTTGGGGACGGGCTTACGTTACTTAGGCCACTTGAGTCTTGCCCCTCAATGGTTTTCAGGTTGCATGCAGATGGAGGAGGACCTGAGGGTTTGTGAGGGAAGTGAGCGTGCCAGAAGAGATCACGTGTGTGTCAGGGCCCAAGGAGAGGGGGGCTGGGAAAGCTCTGAAGCCCCAGGGGGCTGTGAGTGAGGGGTGGGGCTTGCCACTCAGAACCTCTGTGAGGCTTGTTTAGAAGCTGGGGCTCTGCGGACGTTTTCCTAGAGAGCCACAGCCCGCGGTCCTCACCGAGGCTGACAAGAGTGCTGAAGCAGCATCTGTGAGCTTTCTGCAGGCCGGGGTGGATAGACCAGGAAGGCTGCAGGATGCGGGCCCGGCATGGGTGGGGGAGCAGGTAGACCTTGGTTTTGAACACTGCCTCTTCCTTTTATTAGATGGGATCTGGAGCAAGCCATTTAACTAGTCTTCCCCTCAGTTTTTCATCTGTAAAATGGGGATGACAATCCCTACCTTGCAACGTCGTTCTAAAAAACTGACGTGTACACAGTGTGAAACGCCGTGTCTAAGCATAGAAGCACTCACAAATGGTACCCATGGAATGATCCAAGATGGGTTTCTCACATTCGCTTGGCATTTTTTTTAATGTTTATTTATTTTTGAGAGAGAGAGAGATAGAGAGAGAGAGAGAGACAGAGTGTGAGCGGGGGGAGGGGCAGAGAGAGGGAGACACAGAATCCAAAGCAGTCTCCAGGCTCTGAGCTGTCAGCTCAGAGCCCGACGTGGGGCTCGAACCCATGAACCACGAGATCATGACCTGAGCCAAAGTTGGACCCTTAACCGACTGAGCCACCAGGTGCCCCCCGCTTGGCATTTTAAAGAAGATGAAATCTCCCAACTGGAGAGCGTTTCCTGGTCTTTGCTGTTGGCCCTGAATCACGACTGCTAATTTCTCTTAGAAGCATCGTGTTTCACACAGAAATGAGGAGTAAGAGTATGGATAGAGGCAGTTAGTAGTGGTTGATGTCTACAGATCCCGCCTATACAGAAACAGAAAACAGTGACAGGCAGAAAAACTCAGGTAGAAATGGAAAAGACCAGGGTACAAAATACACAAAGCACGGCCCCCATGCCACCTCTCCCTTGCAGAAAGACCTCTTGGAACTCCCAACTGCCCAGCGTTCATGACCCTCCACGGTCTAGCCCAGCGGCTGCCAAAGTGTGGTCCCTGGGCCAGGAGCAGCATCACGTGGGAGCTTGTTAGAAATGCAGATTCTGAGGCCCCAGCCCAGACCTCCTGAACCAGACGCCCTGGGGACAGCCCTGGCACCTGCGTTTAATAAGCTGTCTGGTGCACACTCAGGTTTGAGAATCACCGCTCCAGCCCCCGCCACCATTCCTGCTTTCTCTCCCCCTGCTGTTTTACATAAACTCTGCTCCAGCCAGACTAGTCTCCCTCATAATGCAAGGGACATTTCCAGCCTCACGCCCTACACTTGCAATCTTCTCTCCCTTACGTCATCAGGATTTTATCCATCCCGCGAGGCCGCCCTCAGAACCGTACCTGGTCATGCCAGCCCATAGTGGTTGCTTCCTCTCTGACCATCTGTCACCCTTAGGATCCGCCCCCCTCACTGCTGCCCTTCTCATCACTTAGCTTCTCTGGAGATCCGTCTTGTCCCCCAAGCTAGAGTTGCAGATGCCTGGCTGGCAAGGAGTGAGTGAGCCTTCCAGTTCTTTCTTTCCCATTCGGCATTCAGTGTGTGTTTTTGCATTCTAAGCACCAATGGTAGACACTCAAAATATACCTATTTGAGAAAAAGAAACTGTGGAAAATTGTGAGGAGAATGCTGTCCCTGTCATCTCTGACGGTCAAGATCAGCGCTAATCATCACAAGAAACTGTTATTCCCCGTACGCCCGGCTTTTCACATCATTAGAGGAAACTCAACAGGTGTTGCTGGAGAGCTGATTAAACAATTATCACCCCTCTCTGGCTTCCTGTTTGTGTACGGTCTGGAGAATGCCAATGTCACCTCTCCCGCCAGCCCTTCCTCTGCCACTGAGCTCGCGGCCAGGGTGCTGCCAGATTGGGGCCCCAGAGCTGAGGAGTCAGGGTGCGTGGGAAAATTGTCTCTGCACCTGGCCCCGCTGAGCTGAAGATGCTCTCAAGGCTGCCTAGACTGTATTTTGTTCTAGGTAAAAGGAAGTACATACTTTGGGGTCAGGGAATCATCTAGTCCAGTCTCAGCTGGGGAATCTGAGACCCAGGGAAGGAAAGTGCCTCACTCAGTGACACAGTTAATTAGGAGTAGAGCCGGAAGGGTTACTGGCGTCCCTGATTCTAGCTCAGTGCTCATTCTCTGGCTTTACCTGGGATTGGCATGTGTACAATGATAGTTTGGGGGCTCTCTTCATACATCTTGCCCTTTACCCGCTTCCAGGCCAATCTTTCTTTTTTGTTATTTTTTAAAAAATTTTTTGTTTAATGTTTATTTATTTTGGAGACAGAGAGAGACAGAGCATGAATGGGGGAGGGTCAGAGAGAGAGGGAGACACAGAATCCGAAGCAGGCTCCAGGCTCTGAGCCGTCAGTACAGAGCCCGATGCGGGGCTTGAACCCACAGACCGTGAGATCGTGACCTGAGCCAAAGTCAGAGGCTCAACTAACTGAGCCACCCAGGCACCCTGAGGCCAATCTTTCTTAAATCACCGCTGTTCTCTGACCTAGACCACCCTTCTCCCTGATGGTACTCATTTACCCAGGTGACTTGTTCCCTCTGTGAGTTACGTGGGTGTAAGAGTGGGAGTGAGCTCCTTGAGGGGAAAGACCTCGCGGTGGGTGTCTCCCGGATTGATGAGAAGAGCTGACACTCTTGCTCATTCGGAAACTCTACCGGCTTTTTTTACATAGGTCCCTGGAGCATGCTGGTTATAATCTTCTCCAGAATAAGGTGGGGTATAAATCAGTGAGTTTTGGGTTAGAACCTGGACGACTGAGAAACTTGTGTTGATTTGTTACCCTGTAGCAGGAGGGCAATTAAATGTCATCCATAACTCTTCTTGATACTAATGACCACTTAGAATGTGACCTTGAGAAGCATTCTGAGTAAGGGCTCTGGGGGAAACAAAGCACCGTGACTGATGAATGTTGTCCACCACGAGCCATCCGAGGGGGAATTTGCAGCTGCACAAAGATGAAATCACTACATACTCTATCAGTAAAAATCTCTCTTGGAAGTTATTGCTGTTAGGTCTGACTTTAACAGAAAACTCTGAATAACAGTGACTTAAACGAGACAGACACGTGCTTTTCTTGCCCATAAAAGTCTGGGGGAAAGTCCAGTGTGGATGTGGTGCTGTAGGCTCTCGGGACCCAGGCTCCTTCCATCTAGGGTGGTCGCAGTCTTACTGTCCAGGGTGGCACCCTCTGTGTTCCAGGCAGCGAGATGGAAAGAAGGATTGTTAAAGGATAATTTTTTGAAAAGGTAAAATCATGCCGGTCAAAACAAATGTACAATAAACACCTTGTAAGTTATGAAGGAACTTGTAAGGTGTTAGGGCTCGTTTAAAGGAGAGCTAGACACACACACATACAGCCCACCAAGAATGCTGAAATGAGGGGCGCCTGGGTGGCTCAGTTGGTTGAGCGTCCGACTTCGGCTCAGGTCTTGATCTCACATCCATGCGTTCGAGCCCCGCGTCGGGCTCTGTGCTGACAGCTCAGATCCTGAAGCCTGCTTTGGATTCTGTGTCTCCTTCTCTCTCTACCCCTCCCCTGCTTGTGCTCTGTCTCTCTCTGTCTCTCAAAATATAAAATCAAACATTAGAAAAAATTTAAAAAAAAAAAGAATGCTGAAATGAGCCTACAGCTAGATGCAGCATTGATCAGTACTCACTGCGATATCAACTTCATCTCTGCTGGCCCAAATTTGCATTTTTATGAACAGGGCTCATTTCCATGAACAGTATTCTACCACTCACAGGGTTGTAAAATTGCTCCAAGATAACCAAAGTCTGATAGAACACAGAAGTCGTGCTCTACCCAGGACACCAGTAATTATTTTTGTCCATTTCACAATTTTCCCAGCAAGTGAAAGATGAAGCAAGTAAAGGGAATACGTCTGCTTTCTCTTAAGGAAAGTTCCTAGAAATTGCCACATATGCATTTGCTTTCATCCTATGACCAGAAGTTAGTCACATGTCCACACCTAGCTGTAAGGGCGGTTGGGAAATGTGGACTTTGTAAGATTCTCTTGTATGGGGGCCGGGGAAGATAAGACATTGAGGACAGCCAGTAGCCCCTACTCAACTGTTATCTATGGCTACTGGGGCATTGTTCTTGATAGCAAACAGAGACAAGTAAGGGTCCATTAGGTAATTGGTGGTATGTCCACACAATGGGATATTATGTAGCCAGTAAAAGAGGGAGGCAGCTACATGAGTACTGATGTAGACATCTCCAAGATACTTTGTTCTGTGAAAACACACACACAGGACCCTCGTTTGAGTTGGGAAGAACATGTGAATATGCAGATAAATATGTAGGTTCTTATTGAAAGGAACAAGAGAAAGAAGTAAAAGTTTCTGCGTGACAGGGAGCGATGAGGGAGGCTGACTTTCCATTACTATAATTGTTTTTTGGTACTTTGGGAATCTGTACTGTGTTCACGTATTGTCTGTCGTCAATAAAATAAAATAAAAGTCACCATCATGTGTGGCTCAAAGAAATATTGGAGTAGGTCTGAGGCTGGGGAGGGGGCAGGGTTTCTAAATTGTTGCTACTGGGTTTCCCAAGTATCAGGAGAAGCAGGAGGTTCAAAGAAGAAAATGATGGAACCCTAGAATGAAAACACAGGACATTCACTGCATGTCCTTTTCTAATTCTTGAATTTTGAACTGGTTGGATCTTATGTTATTTACAGCCTTAATGGTATTTAAGAACATTATTATTTTTTTACCTTTTGACCCCCACCAGTACATATTTTAATCAAAATATTAAATAAAACTTAAAATTATGGTAGCTATTATAGTTCACCTCTCTACACACTCCCTCCCACACATCTGTCTCTATCCATATCCATGTCTGTGTCCATGTCCATATATCCCTGGCTGGGAGAGTCCACTACTGGGCAGATCTCCTGGGACTATTTATACTCATCTCTTCTTAAGTTGGGAAGGAATGTGAATCAAGAGTTAAGCCTGGATTTTAGCCTCAACCCTGAGGAGCCACATGAGTTTGGGTGTCGCTTCACATCTCTGGAGAAAGACTCCACCTCTGTTCGAGGCTTACTTCCATGTGCTGTTCTACTTAGCTTACAGGAACACTGTCAGGATTTATGATTGGTGGGCAGGTGAACTGTCAGTGCGTGTGAAACGACAGTATTATTCAAATGCAAAGGATTGTTATTACCCGCTGAGAGAGAAGGCACAGATCTCAAACCTCCTATAGGAAATTCCACCCTCGGCGGCAGAAGAGCCATTGGAAACACGAAGCCCGAAGAGCAAGCTAACTGTGGCAGTGGCTTCCAAAACACCAGTGTTTGCAGGGTACCCAGGAAGGCAGGAGCGGGGGTGGGGTGGGGCAGATCACAAACTCCCTGACTGCTGAGTGATGTCAGACTGGTGACCTAGCTTCTCCGTGTCTCAGTGAGCTCTTCCGTCCAATGACGGTTATTAGTACCCACCTCATAGGCTTGTTTTGACGATTAAATGAGTTAATAGACGTAGAGCACTTCTAACAACAATGCCTGGCACGTGGGACGTGTTGTGAAAGATACCTCTGTGGGTGGGGATGATGAAAAGAGCTGTTGATTTGTGAAGCACCCAGCCCGGGGCCAGGAACCCCGTGACTCGGCCTCCCAGGGGGAGTGAGTGGTGGAGAAGTCGAGGTGCTGATCGCGCTGCTCTCTGCCCTTGTGCCCCGTATGGTCTCATGGTGGGAGGACTCCCATGAAAGAGCCTGCACTAGCAAAATAGTAGGGCACCAGGTGAATGTTTAAATATCGAGTGCCCTCATCGGGGTTACGGAGCCTTGGCAGGTTAACAAGCACCTTAAGGAGAATCTTGAGCTTGGTTGCAAAAAACATGGAAGGCCATTAGGAGAAAACAGCTATTGGAAATTGTATTTCTGGGGTTTCCTGGCCCCACTAGCAGCCTGGAGTGAGCCTTGTTTGGGACGGAGTTAATACGCTTTTGGCGTCTAGTCCCAGGCTGCAAAACTTCAGGGAATTTGGCATTATCTCATCCAATGTGCTAATCACCAGCCGGGAAGCCATTGCGCCTTCCTAAGGCACTTATCTAAGGCCATTCAGGAGCCCAGCTGTCTGGAAGGTCCCGGGATGGGCTCTCAGGCTTCTCCCGGACTGCCCCTTGCTGGCCAGCCTCAAGTCATTTCTTATAAAGGACATGAAAGTGACCCTTCGGCTGCATTAGCGGGAAGGGTCTCACAGGGTTAATGGCTGGGTGCAGATGGTAGGAAGCAGATCAGATATAGGTGCTTATGATAAGGAACGGTGCAGGGTGGGGCGGGGGGAAGTGTCATATTCCTGAGTAGAGAGGAGGGGTAGGGGCAGCCTTGTCCTCTTTCCTTCCACCTGTGTGGTGAGCCCCCTGCTAAACACACATGAGGACATGAAGAGACCTCATGAGCCATCCCTACATGTTCACAAGTGAGAAAATTGGGGCTCCAGGAGGCCCCAGGAGGTCAGCTGGAGACACGGGCCCAGCCAGACCCAGCACTCGGGCCTTCAGGGTTCCAGTGGCCACACAGTACATTACAGGGGAAAAGCCGGCAGAGCAGGGTCCAAATTGCGCCCTATCATGGGTTTTCCTCTGTGAAATGGCCTGTAGGGTATAATACTGTCAGGAATTACTGAGATAATGTAAAGTCCCTAATATGGCTCATGGAGCACATGTTCCAGAATGTCCAAATTGGTTCTCCACTGTTAGGTCATCAACACAGCTGAGCCTAACTGGGTGTTTGTGGAATCTAAACCTCCAGGAGCACGCATAGGAAACTCAAAAATGAGAATAGTCTACGTGAGTCCAACATGAATCACATAAATTGACCCTTATCAGGGAACTGAGCTCCTAGGGTGGACAGGATAATCAGCAAAGTCTCCCCACCCCCCTTGCCCCGGACCTTGGTTTTGAGAAAGAAAAAAAGAGAGACTTGGATAGGTAGATTGTAAGTTGGGGTGGTGTAGGGGGTAACCATCCCCCAGCCCCAGCCATGGTGATGGGGCTTGTGTTGGGGGCCTGAGCATGACTCCAGGGCCAGGTTGAGAAGACTCTGGAAGCCAGAGCCAGCGACGAGAAGTGGCAAACTTGACGACGGCTCAGAGCAAATTCAGCCCCCCAGGAATGACGCGGGGCCATTCTCTGCAGAGGCGCTCCCTGCGTGGAAGCCAGAGGTTTCCAGGCTGCAGCTGGTGCTCACAGCCCTGCCTCTGTCCGCATCTCTGCTTTCACTCCTCGCACCACTGCTGGGGTCCAAGCTCACTCCTCCTCCAGTGGGATTTCAGGACTCTCTCATGCTGAAAACCCAGAAGGCAAATAAAACTCACGGACAGAACATGTCGTTGTATGTGAACAAGGAGGGAAGGATAATCCCGAGTCACTGCCAGTTTGAGAGGAAACGAACAGCGCCGATTGTTCTGGGGCCCGAGCTGCTCCAGGGAGTGAGCCAGGCATCTTGATTCTTTCAGACTTCAGGCACATACAGGAGGGGGCTGAGGCGCCAAGAATATTTAGTGCAAGAGAGTTGCTGAAATGTCCTAGCCCTGGACAGTGTCTTGCAGGGCACTTTCTATTCTCCGGAGGGGACCAGGGAGCCGGGCTCTGGTCGCACCTCAGACACAGGTTGCACTTGTCAGATGGGCCCTTAGGAAGAGAAGAGGTCCAAGAAGGGGTTTGGGGGACACCATCCCATGCCGTGGGCTTGGAGGCTGTGGCAACGTGACATCTCCAAAATCCAAACCAACACGGCTTTGGATTGGGTTGGGTGCTAAGTTCCTTCTGGTTCTAAAGCACCTGGTTTGAAATGGTGCCAGCTGCACTCGTTCGGAGCAAGGGATCCGAGGTCCGTGCTCCCACCCTGTTTCATACCATCAGGCATTCCCTAGCCGCAGGGGAGCATTCACCAGTGGTATAATTTAGTTCCCAAGCCAGAACCTCATTACCATTAAGAAGGCACTAATCTCGTAAGAGGATTATGCAGGAAATTTGATACAGCAGTTTCCCCCCTCTTTCTTTGCTCTCTCTTTGATGGTTCAGGGTCAAGAATATGACTTATTATTTACTTATTTATTTTATAATCTGTAGCAAGAAGTGCATTGGGTAAAATCCTGGTTCTGGAGCCAAAAGAAAGTTGTGTGTTCTTTGAGCTGTGACCATAGCAGGCAGGCCGTGGTTCCAGGTGTTTGGAATCCTCTTTGGAATCCAAAGCTCAGGTGGTGGTGCCTTCCTCCACTACTCCAGTAGATCCTTCCTCTCTCTTGACCCTGTCTTATAGGCTCCTATTCTGATTTGATATTTCATCATCTCCCTTCAGCTTTCCAACCCTGGATGCCTTCTCTTTTTTTTCCTGGGTTCCCCCCATGAGACTTCAGTAAGGACCTATGCTTGGTTAGTGACTTCTTCCTCACTCGCTTCAAGGGGGAGACAACCTAGGTGAAAATCCCTCAGGTAGTTGCAAATAACCACATGTTTTAGCCAGAGTCCGGACCCTCCCTGTGGGGAGAGTGTTTTACTGGTAGAATGTTCCAGCAAGCATACTAATTTCTCTCTCTTACTTATAAGAAAGAGCCAGGAGATGTTGGTGAGCAATAACATAGAGCTGGAGGAGAAAATCACCATTGCTGGGAGTTGCTGGTATTGGAATGAGTGGGTTCTAGTTCTGTCTGCTACTTTCCAGTTCGATGATCTCGGGCAAAGCATCCTCAAGTCTCAATTTCTCATCTGAAAAATGGCAGTGATAGTATCCACCCCACCAGCCCAGTGCCGGCACTGGGATGGTGCGTGTGAATGCCAGCAAGTGAGATGAAAATGCTCGCAGGGCATTCATGAATCTGGCCATTAAAGCAAGATGCGTCCCAGGCGTAGATGGGACTTTCACCTACCCGCTTTCTCCTGGTCTATGAGGTGTACTGGAAAGACACATCTTCCTTTATATTTGCATTTATTCACCTGTCCACTCATTATCACAGCTACTGAAATCCCTACCACTGTTGTTGCCTGGCACTGCATGTATGGAGGTTTGGTATGTGGCCTTGGCCAGTGGGTATGAGCTCAAGATTCTGCTTTAAAAGCCCCATGTGGCTCTTCCCTGAGTCCCGGACCCGCCGTGTATATGCAAGAACAGCCTGTCCTAACTGACCAGGCTGAGTGGTCTGTGTTCACCCTTCCCTGGACTGTACTGAGGTTTAAGCTTTTGCGGATATCCTGGCCCTCTGACCTAAAACATCGATCAGTGATTTTTCTTGGGGATGACTCCAGGGGCACTTTCTCCAGGATGGAGCGCACAGGTGGGTAACTTGGCACTTCAGCATCCCTAACCCCTAGAGGCGTGCTTCCCTTTCTGTATCAACTAGACAGAAGCAACCCAGCGCTGGCCAGACTCCAAACTTCTTGTGAAACTTCTGGCTTTTGTTTCTTTTGTTTTGTTTTCAACGAATCTTTCTTTCCTTATCCTTAGATTCCTGCCATTTTATTATCATAATTATTTTTCAAGTGCCAGGCCTTTGTTTTTGGACCACCCTGGTTTTTCCTTCTGCCCCGTCTTCCATAATCCTACTCCTGTACCTGTCTCTCCCCATGCCACACAGCACCCTGCACCCCCATTCGTCAGACTGCCCTTCCCTGCCAGCTGATTGCTCCTTTGACTGCCTTGGTCTTCCTAGTAACCCTCCACGTCCCTTTCCCTAATTGGTAGAGCGTTAACTGGCCCAAGGCATGAATGAAGGGGTACGTTTAATTCCTTTTAGATGTGTTGCACTATTAAACAATGTTTTAAAGATCGAAGGCAATGATACTACCTAGTGTTGATGAAGACGTACGGATTTCTTCCTATGGTGCAAGTGGGGGTATAATTGATGAGACCTTTCTGGAGGGCAATATGGCAAAAAATATCAAGAACTTTAAAAATATGCATTTGTAAATACATATTTCTTGACCCAGCATTTCCATTTCTAGGTGAGAATGATCATAGATGTATATAAAAGATGTTCTTCTTAGTGTCGTTTAAAATATTGAAAAACTGGAAAATATCCCCAATGGGGGTATGTTGTAGCTACTCAGAAATAGTCCTATTATACAATTGATTAAAACTCAGCTCATCAATACTGTGGAAGCCTATGCAGTTATGATGATAGAAGTGAATAAATGAAGTGAATCCAGTGCAGAAATTTTCAAAATATATTAAGTGACAAGATTTGCCGGTTATATTGTTACGTTTGGTTTGATGTTGTAACGTTGGACTCTGCTTGGGTGTGAGCCCAGGCTTTGCCACTTACAAGGTGTGTGACCTCTGACATGTTTCTTAACTTCTCTGTGTTTCAGTTTTCGTTTAAAAAATTTTTTTTTAATGTTTATTATTTATTTTTGAGAGAGAGAGAGACAGAGTACGAGCAGGGGAGGAGCAGAGAGAGAGGGAGACACAGAGTCTGAGGCAGGCTCCAGGCTCTGAGCTGTCAGCATAAAGCCCGATGCGGGGCTCAAACCCATGAACCGTGAGATCATGACCTGAGCCGAAGTCGGACGCTTAACCCTCTGAGCCACCCAGGCGCCCCATGTATTTCAGTTTTCTTCTCTGTAAAATGAGGGACGAATAGTACCTATTCAAGGGTTATTGATATGATTAAATGATTTAAAAAATGTTCGGTGTTTACACTAGTACTTGGCACAGAAAAAGTATTCAATACATATTAGCTTATTGTTAAAAATTATTTATACAGAGGCACCTGGATGGCTCAGTCAGTTAAGCGTCTGACTCTTGATTTCGGCTCAAGTCAGGATCTCACAGTTTTGTGAGTTTGAGCCCTGCACTGGGCTCTGTGCTGACAGTGAGGAGCCTGCTTGAGATTCTCCCTCTCCGTCTGCCCTCCCCTGCTCACATTCTCTCTGTCTCTCTCAAAATAGATATATAAACTTAAAAACAGTACTTATACATACATGTATACATAGACACAAACATGAAAAATTGGAAGGAATATATTGCAACCTGTCTTTGGGGTTGTGAGATTATGGTGATTTTTTTTGAGGTTTTGTTTCTATTCTACAATTACTACTATGAACTTTAAAAAAATTTTTTTAATATTTATTTTTGAGAGACAGAGACAGAATGCAAGGCTCGAACTTACGAACTGCAAGATCATGACCTGAGCCAAAGTCAGACACTTAACCGACTGAGCCACCCAGGCGCCCCTACTATGAACTTTTAAAATAAGAGTATCACTAAAAATCCATAGGAGCGTACCCAATTGGGGGGGGGGGGTGGTGGCGGAGACTGTTCGGTGAGGAAGTTACTCAATGTGTGCTGAGCGTCTCTGTGTGTATGTGACACGGGTAGGTGCCTGCCCCGGTGGCAGTGGGGGAGGGGACACATGCCTCTACACCACCAGCTGCAACCCCATCCATCCTTTCCAGTAATGGCAGTAGCTAGCTTCTTATTGGGCATTGCAGTTTGCATGTGATAGGACTTTGCAGTTTGCCAATACCATCTGTCAAATATCTTATCTTATAAAATCCTCAAATAACCCTCAAATTCTGCCAACAATGAGGCTCAAGTAGGTTTAGTGGCCTGACGGCACCCTGGAGGCCTGTGTGTTAAGGCAGTCTCAGTGCTCTGTCTTCCTGCTTTTGCAGAGAGCTGGGAGGGGCAGGGGTCATGTCACGGCCTGCTCTCGGGGTTCTGGGCAAGCAACAGGCAGGGTTTCATCCAGCTGGGGTAGGAACCAGACGAGGCTCAGCCTCCCTGGAATTTCTCCTTTTTAAGCCTGGAGTCGTGCAGAGTTTAAATCAGTTTGGTCTTTGGAGTGTGACAGGAGAAAAGAAGGTGATCCGTTTGTGATTCAGTGACCAGCGGTAGGAATTGCACAATCATTTTGCGTAATCGGCCGGCCCATAAGGTACCATTAACTATCTGTCGCATAGAAATGTAAGTTCTGTTTTTTTATTTTTTTGGCATTCATGGGACATGTTTTTGCTACATCAAAGCATTTGTTCCAAATATTTGGGAATGGAGGCGTAAACACCAATCAATCCTGCAACTTGTAGATCTCTATCTTCGGAAGATGGATAGGCTGGGTGGCCCACACCCCCTTCTGGATTTGAAAGTTGACTTTCATCTGAGCCATAAGGATAACATTTATGAGATCAATACCTCACCGGAAGTTTTAGCAAAGAAAGAACAAACTACCCTGGGTCTCAGTCATCCTAACAGATGTTTACTTAGGAAGGACAGGACCCTGGTGGGCAAGTCTCAGAAACTGTTATTAAATGAGAACATCTAAAGGATTCATCTTACACTTTGGGATGCAGCCCTCTATCCCGCTTTCATCCGCAGTTTTTCCCATCTGCCTTATCTCACTCCCAGGCCAGCTCTTTGAGCTGACAATGCAGAAGAACAGAAGAGTCAAGGAGCCTCTGGCTTTGGTGGAGAATGACCGCTGGCTGCAGTTTCACTACGAGGAGGTGGAGACCTGTTTCTGATCTTTGGAATGTCTTGCTTTCCCTTTTGCCCTGCGTCAGCACTTACCGCGCATGTCTCCAAAACATGTGCAAGGATGAAAAGCTGTATAAACATCCGTGAAGTTGCCACAAAGTGTATCCAGTAGCTTGCAAGAATCTGGGGTGTTTGCTGAGGAGAGAATGCAAGTGACAACAGTTCATCGTGTTGGCTTGAATGCTTGGATGGATATTTCATGTTTGAAATGTTGGAGGCGATGAGAAGGAGGTAGGGAGGAAAACCTGGAGTGTAGTCTTCAGTGACAGGAAGATCTGTGTCGAGGGGGAGGCATTTCCTCTCCTGCCTAAACAAAGCAAAGGGAGGAGGTAATAATAACCATAATGATGATGGTGGCTTTAATACGTATTTACACCGTCAGGCGTAATTTCTGTGCATTTTATATAGATGAACAACAGCCCTATGAGACGGGTCTTGTTGTGTCTGTAATTTGCAGATTGAGACTGAGGCGTGAAGGGAGTAATTGACTTGCCCAGGGTCACATGGCTATGACGTGGAGCTGGAGCCCAGGAAGTCTGGCTCCTCAGTCATTTGTGCACCATGTGGTAGGTTTTCCTCTTGACTTAAGAACTCACCTGGCTCACAACGCTGTCTTTCCTCTGGGGCGGGCGGGGAGGACGCCACTTTTATGAGTCAAGGTGTACAGTGTGGATCCAAGAGGACGCGTTGTCCTCGATTGTTACAGCCATGGAGCTGAGTGGCTGTTCCGTTCCTCCAAAGCATGTGGTTTCGGGAATGATTCTTTTCTTCCAGCTTGCTCTCTGCCGGGCTGGCTGGTTGTTAGCATGTGGTTTTTCAGGTTCCTGAGCCGGGGATGGGAGTCCAGGTGATGGAAAGGCAGGGCATACATAGTACAGATGGGACGTGGGACATGGGACGTGGAGGTTGGAGGATGGGGGCCAGAGCTGAATGACACTGTATGGCAAGCTGGTTCATGCAGTTGTTCACCTCGGAGCCTCGAGGGCCCCCAACTTAATGCTTTGAAACCCGTGGTGGTGCATTGGGCAGTGTGGGATGTAATGCAAGTCGTAATTCATTTTTCCAATAAAGCCTCAGACGTGGCTCTCTGGGTAAATGAAGAACAATGGTGACACTGCCAGGAAGCAACAACACAAGGAAGTAATTGCATCAAGATGGGGCTGAGCCATGTCACTGCACAGCCCAGCGCCTCCATAGCGTATGGATCCGGAGTGGCTGTTTCTTTGAAAAGGAATGGGGAGTTTAACAGGGGTTGGAAGTGATCACTGGTCTGGAGAATGCAGATGGAACTGGGATGTGGCACTTTTACAGGACTGGGATGAGCTCAGCAGCAAAATGAAGGAGGATGTATTCAGGGGGTGGGACTGCAGGAGTGGATCTTCAATGGGATTTTCCAGCTGAATGTAATGGAAACATCATGGCGCTTCAGTTTTTCTTGGTATGACATCATTGAACAAACAGGAGTCATTGAACACTTCAAGTGCCCAACAGCGCTCCATGTGCTCGTGGTGGGAGAGGGGCATCTCGGGGGGGTGGGGGCGCATACAAGGATGTAGGTGCGGACCTGCCTTTGAGGGGTCCCAGTATTGAGAGCGGGGGTAGGTTCTGGGTGGACGTAGGTCTGAAAGTTTAGGTAGGTTTTATCGAGTTTCAGTCTGTGGGGTTGGAAGCAACAGCCTGTGCTGAGGAAGGGAGGGTGGAGTGAGGAAGGCCTGGGGTGGGGTGCCAGTTGGGGGAGAAGGCAGGACGAGAGGGGGACAGGGATGGAGTGGGGAGGGGAGGGGGACAGTGGCGGGTGGGGGGGCCAGTATGGCTGAAGCAGAGGGATGGGAGAGAGAGTTGGAAATTCCAGTTGGGGCTGAGCTTTAAAGAATGTTAAATGCCAACAAGAGAAGTTGTGACTTGTGGCAATAGAAATGACAAAACCGAAGATTTTAACTTTGTTATTTGGAAAATGAGGTGCCTAGGGGAACTTTGGTCTTTAAGTCTTGATTCAGGACCCAAATGACATTGAAGTTCTCAAGCTGAAAGCTTCGTTGCTTCATTTATTGAGTTCTTGACTATTCTGAACGCTCTGCTTTATGCATGATGGTTGTAGATTCCCCACCCTGTCCCTGGGGGAATGAACAGTGGAGGTGGCTGGGGGCAGGGGCAAGAGAGGACCCAGGGTCATGTGGGCCCAGTGGCAGAGGCCAGGTGACAAACCTGGCTTTCGGGCTCTCCTTCTGCAGGATAACAAGCTGAAATGCTCTGAGGCCTAGCTCTGGCTCTCTCACTTCCAGAGAGCTTGTGTGGCTTGATCCCTTACACAAGACTGCAGAGAGCCAGCATCTCTGAGCCTCAAGGGTTGAGGGAGCCAAGCCTGGGATGGGGGTGGGGTAGGGGGAGACAGGCGCTGTGTTTAGGACTTCCAAGGCTAGCCTGGGGTCATTCACCCTTCCAAGCCCCCATGCCCTCTGGGCATCTCGTATAGTGTAGGCACACTACCCGATTGTTGTTTTAGAAACTGGTTGATTGATGGAAAGGAGGTGTGGCTTTTGAAAACTACCATTTACGTCTAGAGTCACTTTGCTCAACATTGAACACTTAGAAGTTGAAGTAATTATGTCCTCCAAGTTAGAATGCTGAGGAAAGATGGAATATTACAGCCTGGAGTAGAAACAAGTAACAAATATATTTTTTATTGGTAAGTAGACTCCACACCCAACGTGGGGCTTGAACTCACGACCCAGAGATCGAGAGTTGCACGCTGCACCCGCTGAGCCAGCCAGGCACCCCCAAAGCAAATATTGTTTGAAAAGCTCCTATGCTTGGGGTCCTTAACTAGGGCCCGGGGGCTGAAAGACAGAAGGAAAGAGGAGAGTATAGAGCGGGGTCATGCCCCTGCAAGCTCCCTGTGGCGTCTACCCCAGGACCAGTAATACAGGTGAGAGGAGACTTCCTGACAACCTAAACGATGCTCAGTGCCAGAGGAAGGGCCCCATGGAGAATCCTGGAGGAGGTGTGAGGAGTCAGGCTGGGCCCTAGAGTACAGTGTGAGGCTGGAGGCCAGCACGTGTAGGGGAGCTCGGGCAGCCTGGTGGCTGGGTGGGCCTGCCTGGAGCACGGGGCCTTTGCGGTGGGGAGGAGCACAGGGAGCCGAATGTCACCCTGTGGGCAGAGAGAGGTGTGGGGAAAGAGGCATCGTGATGACCGTGTGGTACATCCATCAGTTGGGTTTGCGCGTGGAAGGTGGATGAGTGCTGGGGAGTAGAAGGGAAGCTCTGGGGTCCTCAGGCCCGATTCTGTGAGGGCTGGCCCTGGGGGATGGGAATGCAAACAAAGCGTGGGCCCAGCAGCCTCTGAAGAAGGATTTGAGGGGCTCAGTGACTGACCAGATGTGAGGGGCCCGGTGTGGGAGGACCCCGAGACGGCCTTTGTCCAGCACTCTGTCTTTCCGAATTCTTTGTAGGTATGCCTTCGGAAGTTCTTGCGTGAAGTCAGGGTGTACTGGTTGTTGTGTACATCAAATGTGTGTGTGTACAAACACACGCAGAGGCGAGGAAGCTGTGTTCCCACCACCTCCGGAGGCGGGGGGGGGGGGGGGGGGGGAAGGTAATTTTGTTGTTTGCATGGAGCCCGTGGCATTTGAAGAGCACTACTTTCCAGCGAAGGAAGCCTGAGCTAGCCCTGGGGAGCGGTGCTGCGGCTCTAGGGGAGATTAGAAAAGCAGCCAGAAGTGTGCACTCGCTGGCTGCCCCAGGAGATACAGTCAGGGAGAGTGTGCAGTGAAGGGTGACTGCCTGCGGTCCCCAACTCTGCAAGGTTACTTTCTTCCTTTCGCCCGGCTGTGGATGCCCTGGAAGGACTCTGGGCAGGAGAGAGCCTTGTGCCGCGGGCTGTGCACTTTCAGCCTGGTTAACTTGGCAGGTGAGGTATTGAGAGGTGCATTTGGGGATGTTGTGGACCAGGAGGTATGGATCTATGTCCCTCACTGCATGTGCTGCATGATCGAGGATTAACCCTCCTAAGACTGGTTTCTGTTTTCTCCCTTAGGAGTGTTTATTTTTAACCTTCTCTGTCTGTTAGGAGAGCTGCTTCTTAGCTCTGTATATTGGCAATGATGCCCTTATGCAAAGCATAAACTCGCATTAATAATTACCCTTGTTCCTATGATTGGTATGTAATGGCCTAAACAAAAGGATACGCCAAATACGTGAAGTTTCTCGTTAGTCTTCTGATTGGGACGATCACTTCCTTGTAACTAACACCTGTTACCAACCCTCACCCCAATTGCACAGGTGCCATGCTGGGCCTGGGGAGACAAAGGTGGATGGGGGCCTGTTCTGCAAGAGCCCAGGCTCCCACGGAAGTTGTTCCTCGTTGTCGAGCCCTGTGTGCCCCAGGAGACTTGGCGGAGAGGGAAGCGGACTCAGCTAGGGCTTGGAGCACTGGAGTGAATTCCCAGGGCTGTGATTCTTAAAGTTGAGAAACTGGTCCTGACAGCCACATCCTTCCCAGTGCCCCAAACAGCACACCCGGGGCCTCCAGGTTTTTCAGCAGTGACCTTGATTCTCTGCTCTTTCTGGATAAAGAGAAATTGGAATTTGTTGGAAAATATTTTGTGCGGCGGCTGAAACGTTGAATTCACTTTCTCGGACAGACTATTGCAGGCTTTGGATCCCATTACATTGGGAAGCCTGTTATTCACCGTCAGGTTAACGAATGAAAGAATCAGAGTAACTTGGATCGAGAGGAGAATCGAGTGGTCGGTCGGTTTGCGCATATTTGGCTCATTAGATACCAGGGTCAGTGTCACACCCTATGAGAGTCACCCACAGCAATAATTTGTGGGGGTGGGGAGGCAGAGAGGAAGTCACGGGTGGGCCATGACAGTGTCCCCTCCCCCGTCCCTGCTTGGTGTGAATGCCGGCCACAAGTTTCCAAGGAGGACACCTTCCATGTGTCTGTGACAGGCAGCTTCAGGTTTTCCATAGCTATTGCTTTGGCTGCATTCTATTTCCCGGCTTGCTCCCTGGGTCCAGTTCCTCCTCTGGTGGCATGCTCTGCTCTGCCTCTGGCACCATGGAGGCATCTGAGATGCGTGTGCCCAGGGCAGCTGGTTTTGTCCCTCGCTGGTGGCTTGCACAGCAGTTGCCAGCCAGAAGTCACCGTTCCCGGCATGCGTGAAGGCAGGGCGTCTGGATAGGCTGACAGGGACCAAGCTTTGCACTGCCAGGGAATGCTCATCGGGTTGCTGGCTTTTCCTCGGCACTGCTGGGAGATTGGCAGGCATGTTTCACACTCCGAAGGCTGCCGCAGCCTCTGTCCCGCCGATTGCTGACTTTGCACGACCGGCTTGCTACAGCGGCCCAGCCAAGCCTGGTCATATGGAAGTTTACCGGGTTTGGTGGTGGTGAGGTAATCTCGGGACAGTCAAAGGGAATCGGGGGTAATTTGCAGGCTTCAGCAGGACAGTCTTATTGTTAACTCAATTAATGCCATTAATCCTCCCTAATCATCTAAGGTAAACAGACAGCCTTTGAAGTCAGGGAAAACGTCTTTATGAAGAAAGGAAAGCAGGAAGTGATCAACTCCTTTTTTCTGCAAAGCACTTACCGTTGTGAATCCTCAACACAACATTAAGAGCTACAGCCACCTACTGTATCTTCATGAGAGGGTCAGGTAAAGGCCTCTCCCCCAGGAGAGTCTCTTCAGAGGGGCCATGATGAGAGCCAGAAAGGACAGCAGTGGCTGTGGTTACCCATCCCTTTGTCCCTAGCAAGGTATTGGGTTGAATTGGTTGGAACGGGAGGTGGGAAGGGTTTGAGTTCAATGAGGCACCTGCTCCCCAGCTGAGGTCTTTACAAAAACCTAGGGTTGGCCTTGGAACATGGGTCCACCTGGATATTGAAGTTGAGTACTTCCTTCTCCCCCCACCCTTCTTTTTGTCTTATGGGGAATTTCGAACATGTACAGAAGTGGACAAGGTAGGATAATGGACTCCCCTCTATCTACTGCCCGGTTTCAACACTTATCTTGACCGGTTTTCCATTTTCTGCATGTTGCTCACCTGTTTATGAATAAAGGAGCTCCCAGCATTTCTAATAGAGATCTCTTGTCTCTTGTTTCTTAGAATTGAGATGGGCCAATGGTTTAGGCTGATCTGGAGGTCTTCTGAGCCTCGGAATCTGCATCCTGGGCAGTTGAAATGGATGGGGGGCGGGGGGTTGGGTGGTGGGGTCTGGGAAGGCAGCAGAACCTGGGTCTGTTTGGGGGTTGGATGGATTTGTGAGTAGAACTACATTTTAATTTTTTTTGTAACTGTGTACAAGGTTACTTATCTTCAGTAAACCAGCAAGCATGGTCCAGAGCGCGTTTATCCTCAGGAATGGATGTAGGCATAGCAGTGTGCATGATGGCAGCCATGTCCACAGCAGCTTCCCTGGCCTTGTTCTAAATCCTCTCACCTCTTCTCTGTCTTGCCTTAGAACACAAGGCTGCCCCTGTCGGGACTTTGTGGTTCTGCAGCTCAAGGGGACAGCAGGGGGAGGGGCTGAGACACCGCATCTAGGAGCAGTGTTTTCCTGTGACAGGCCTGGGGTCTGGGTGTCCTTCTGGAAGCCTCTGCCACCACATCCTGACAGAAGTTTGGAGTTTGGGTGTTTAGATGGTGGGAGGAAGGACACTCAGTCTATTAAAGCAACAGCAGTAGGCAGACGGGCTTCCCAGAAACAGGAAATGTCTTTATGCTAACTACAAGCATTATTTCTGGTTTTCTACATTTTTCCCCCTCATCACACACACCCCACCTTGCAACAACTACAGTGAGTAGTTCAGCAGTGCATGAAGTCAGTGTTTAACAGTCTTAGTAAAAACTATGGATGTGTGTGTGTGTGTGTGTGTGTGTGTGTGTGAGAGAGAGAGAGAGAGAGAGAGGGAGATTTTTTGCCATCTCTTTTGAAGACATGGAGAAAACCAAGAAAACCAAGGCTTTTATAAGCCATGTATCTATGATAAGTGCTTGTTGTTTGCTTGGTGGTGGTGGTTTGGAGGAAAGAAAGAGGGAAGTCAAAGTTGACTCCAGCCAAGATTGGAGGTCAGTCCTCTGCATGGGGGTCTTTTCACACATCGCCCAATCTCTGTGTGTTGGAGGGCCTTTGGGATCAATTCTCAGCCTTCCAGTGTCATGGCTCACTCAAACTACAGACCTATAACCCTTATCCAAAACCTTTAGGGCCAGATTTGCTTAGAAATCATTTTTTTTTATTCTAGAAGGTTCATATAGTATATATTCTATGTATTACACAACACCTCCAGCAGACCATAGGGCAGCCCTTCATGATCAAACAAATTAAGATTTCTAGCACAAATGGATAAACATTCACTTTAATGGGGTAAATATGAAAAATAAATAGCCTTGTGTTAGCATGGGTCACAGTTTGTTGCCAAATGATTTTGACCCAAACTTCAGAAAAAGTCAAATTTTTAGAGCCTTTTGCATGTCAGGGTTGTGGGTCAGGGCCTGTGGATCTGTACCGTTTACCTGTAGTGACTACCAAATCCAGATCATAAGCTTGGGCCCTTCCCTGCGTGTATGCAGTTGTCTTTGGCTGTCTCAGAGGTGTCTCCAGCCCAGCCTGTGCACACCCTCTTTCTGGCGCCCCTTCTCCCCTCCACCCCGCTCCGGTCCTTCTCCTGCTCGGCTGATGGCAGCTCCATGTTTGGCTCAGGCCAACAATCTCCGCGCTATCCTTGAGCCCACTTTTCATCTCTAACCTTGCGTCCGATCCTGTTGTTGGCTCTACCTTCAGAATATAGCCAGAATCTGGCCACTGGCCATCACTACTACTACCATCCCTTCCCGGCCACCGTCGTCTCCCACCTGGATGCTTAGGAGAGCCTCCTAAGCCGCCCTCCTGCTTCCTCGTTTGTGCCTCAGGTTTATTCTCCATACAGCAGCCAGAGTGACCCTTCCAAAGCGTAAGCCACAGCGTGTCACTGCTCTGCTCAGACTCTCTCCTGGCTCCCCATCTCTCTGGGAGCCAAAGCCCAAGTACTCACGGTGCTTCACTTCTCTGACCTCACCTCCAGCTGCCCCTCCCCTCCCTCTATTCCAGTCACACCTGCCTCCACTACTCCTGGCCAGGCCGAGTCCTCTCCCACTTCTACGCCTTTGCACTGGTTCTTCCTCTGCTTCCGATGCTTCCATTCCCCTTCCAGAAACCCACAGGCCTGGATCCTTTGAGTATCAGGAAGGCCATCCTTGATGGATTAACAGATACATTAACATACAATCACCAAACCCAAACTTTGAAAAGTGCCTTTCTGCAGCCAAGGCATGAAACAATCTAAACGAAAACCAACAAAAACTCCAACACATTAGAAGAGATCTACTAACGAAAACTAAGTTCCAGTTACACATCCACTCTGAGCCATAAACAAAGCATTGACTACTGTAAGGATAGAGTTGGATGTTCTATTTTTCTTTGATCTCTTTGAAAGGCTGAGAACTTTCCTTATGCTTGAGCAGTGATTTATGTCTTCTATTTCTTTCAAGCCCTACCCAGTTAATTAATTAAGTAATTAATGATTGTAGATGGCCCCAAGCTGTCTTCACAAAGTAGATTTGGGTTCATGAAATCTATCTCATATGGTCTATAGCACAATATATATATGCGATATAACTCTTTTCTGTGGTTGTCCAAAATATATATGAAGTCTAACATCCAGGATAGAACACTGTGAATTAAGCAACTATTTCTGACATTTAGGGCTTGAACAGATAATTTTCAGGTCCCCTTTGCTGTGTGCTTTAGGAAGGTCTCTCCTTCTGATTCAGATGTTGGTGTGGCCTTCAGAACACATATGTCTGATTTGTGTCTCCAGCTGCATTAACCTCTTCATTTTATAAGACCTGGGACTTCATTCAGGTGGAGAAAATGAGAGCAGAATGTATCAGGGGAGTTGTCCATTTTCAGAGACTAGATAGTCTGTGCATTCATATAGAATTTGTACATGTAACACTTACATATTCATTTATTTATAGAAAAAAAACCCCAACTTAACTTTAACACGCACTCATTAGAGTACATGTTCAGGCAGGCCATGTCCCAGAAAACTGGAAGTTATGCCCAACTTATTGACATCTTTTTCACCTTTTTGATACAAAATCTAGAAGTTTTTAGAATTTGATGTTTTCCTTCAAAATTCAATAGAGTCACAACATGTCCCATGATGAGTAAGTATCCAATGGGTGGGAAATTTTTTACTGATTATGATATAGAAATATAGAAATAAATTCTATTTTTCTTTATAGTATATAAATTTGAGACCTATGCTTGATTTTTTGTAGGACCAGCATTGTTAATTATTATTTTTTCAATGTCTTCTAAAATTTGAAGACAAATAGAGAATATATTCCAAAGTATTCCTGTAGAAATAAAATGGTGACACAGCATAGCTAGCTAGGTCATAGGCACTGTATGGGCATGTCACAACAAAAATGTTCGCTTGTTACCTGATGAATAAAGTCTATGTTGGTATGAAAGTCTATTACATGAAAGGTAGTTTATTTCTTTATTTTACTGGTTTTTAAATTTTTTAATGTTTCTTTTTGAGAGACAGAGAGACAAAGCGTGAGCAAGTGAGGGGCAGAGAGAGAGGGAGACACAGAATCCGAAGCAGGCTCCAGGCTCTGAGCTGTCAGCACAGAGCCTGATGCGGGGCTTGAACCCATGAAATGCGAGATCATGACCTGAGCTGAAGTCAGAATAAGCCACCCAGGTGCCCCCATGAAAGGTAGTTTAAAGGCAACAGTGTGTAAGGTGTAAAAATGTGGACCACATCACCCAATAGAAACAGAGGAACACATGTAGAGAAAGAGGTTTGATCAAAGAAAAGGATTTGTAGTGTCTATTTGGTTGAGCTATGGAAGCTTTTCCTTAATATGTTCAAATTGTATCTAATTAAGAATATGCCTGGTTACTCTCAAATGGGTGATTAGGATTGAGTAGTGCTATTATTATATGATCAGAAAACTACACTTTAAAAATATGTAAATTTAAAATAATGTTTCTCATTTTTAACTTGCACTATAACTCTACTGAAAATTAGAATAACTGAGTTTCTTTTTTTCTTTTTCCCCTTCCCTTACCTTCCCCTCCCTACCCTCCCCTTCCTTTCCCTTCTCTTCCCTTCCCTATCCTCTTTCCTGGCTATGGGTAATTTACTCAGGTGCCTAAATGGATTGTTTAATCTCATCGTGCCTCAGTTTTCTCACTTATAAATGAGGGGATTGAGCAACACAATATTCTTCAAGCAACAACAAATTTATTGATTTTTTAACCACAAAAGTTATAGTGGGACATAGAAGAAAAGTAAAATGTTTAGCAAAGTATAGAAATGCAAAAAAAAACCTTACACACTATTTCACTCTTCCTTAGATAATCTTTTTTTTTCCCTTTGTGTATATACCCACCCATATACCTTTTGTTTTTGTTTTATAAAATTGTATCATAGAATATATATTCCTTTATCATCTCATTTTTCCTTCACTTAATACAGTACATTGCATATCTCTTTATGTCATTAAATATAATTCAGCAAGATCTTTCTTTGTGATGGCATGGTATTTAATGATTTGAATATGCCACAATTTATTTAAATAGTTGGCTACTATTAAACAATTAGTTTCTAATTTTACACTCTTAAAAAAATGCTGCAATGCTCATCCTTGTTGTTAAATCATTGTGCACATGTGTGATTTGGGATAAATTCCCAGAAATGGAATTGTTAGGTCAAAGGATTTTTGTTATATAATGCCAAACCCCTCTCTACAAATTCTGTGCCAATTTACACTTCATCAGCAGTGTGCAAGAGTGTCTGTTTCTTTTCTACTCTCACCAGCACAGGATTATATCATTTAAGATGATATGCTTTTAGATTTTCCATTCAAGATCGTCTTGAAGCAAAAATGTTTGCTCCTCTGCCTACTAAAGTCTCCATCTAAATAATAGACAAAGAAAAAAAGGGGAGGGATAAAATTCTGTAACAACTAAGTCAGCAGAAAGGATCTATCATCACATTATCTCAGTGACTTTCTGGGGATGAAAGTAGAGGGCAGGGTGGCAGTTGATGAGACAGAATGGCAATACTGAAGAGTCACAGCCAGGAACGTGCAGAAGATACTGGAGCCTCGTCTGCAGGACCCAGAAGGGGCTCCAAGTTTGAAGACTGTAGGAACCTCGAAGACGTGAGATGTGTAGCTGAAAACATGTGCCCATCTAAAGGTCTATATGTACAACTATGTACTCCCTACTCTCACTACAGAAGGTCCTGGAGCCAGACTCTGACTCCCAGGTAAAAAGATGGATGGTTCTTTCTTTCTTTTTTTTTTTTTCAACGTTTTTATTTTATTTTTGGGACAGAGAGAGACAGAGCATGAACGGGGGAGGGGCAGAGAGAGAGGGAGACACAGAATCAGAGAAACAGGCTCCAGGCTCCGAGCCATCAGCCCAGAGCCTGACGCGGGGCTCGAACTCACGGACCGCGAGATCGTGACCTGGCTGAAGTCGGACGCTTAACCGACTGCGCCACCCAGGCGCCCCTGGATGGTTCTTTCAAAAGCAAATGGTGCAATGCTTTGGGGAGAACTGGCAAGGCTGGTGTGGGGATCTCTTGCTAGAATGGTCAGCTCCCACTCTCTAACCCTAAGACCACTGGACTGGTATCCACAGAAATATGTTGCATCCATAAACCTAAATAAATAAGTCAAAATTTTAAAAAGGATGCTATGAGAAAGGAGAAAATAGGAAGGCATTTCTGGAAACACAGCATAATATCATCAGGAATAAAAGTACAGTGGAAGAGTTGTAAGTCAAAGCCAAGGAAATCTCCTAGAATATGGGCAAAGAAGATAAAAGTATAACACATAGTAAGAGACATAAGGATCATCCTACTGGTCCAACATCTGGCTAATAGGTGTTTCATAGAGAAAATGAGGCCAATACAAAAAACAAAAGAGAAAAGCCTCTTCCACAAGTTGAGTTTCAGCACAATGAATCAGAAAAGGACAGCCTGAGACGTATCTTTGTGAGAGTCCACAACACTAAGATAAAAAAGATTCTAGAACTTCCAGAGAGTGAAAACAAAATGGAGTCACCTACTAAACAACAGCTGTCAAGCTGACATGAGATTCGTTGGCAATATTTATGTTAGAAAAAGAAAGTTCTGAGAGATAATGATTTTTTTTAACTTAGAATTCTGTATAGAGCCAAGTATCAATCATGTGTGAGGACAGGCACACAAGGTCTTAGCTGGATTTCAATGTACTCTTAATCAATATTTCAATCAGAACTTTATCTCAGTGAGTACTTTACTGGTAAAAACAAGGGAGTAACCCAGAACAAAGCAGATGATGGATTCCAGCAACAGTGGCTGCATTCAGCAGAGCAGTGAAAAGAAGTCACAGCACTACAGCTGTGTAGCAGACCAGAGAGCGGTCCGTCCACTAGGAAGAGGAGGAGAGTGGGGGTTTCTAGAAAGGCAAACCCAAGAGATAAGGACCCAGGGAAAACTTGATGATCTCAGAAAGGCAATTGACTGAGTGGGGGGAAAAAATCCATTTAGATTGGATACTAGATATAGTTTCCATTGGGTGGCACATGGGTTTTCACACCGGACCCATGGAAAAGACAATATATGTAATGCCATTTACAAAGTTAGGATAAATAAACACTGTTAATTTGTTTTCAGATTTTTGAAACAGCATATACAGAAAACTCAATTACAATGAGAGAACAGAGCATCACTGTTGTCAACATTGATAGTCTAACAGTAGAGACACATAGATGGGGGTGGAGGTCGGTGGGAGAGGTGATAGCAGGACAGAGAGGGCTGGAGGCACCAATGTCCTCTAGTTGTAATGTGGAGGCCTAGGAAATGTTGTCTATAGCCAACAGAACAAGAGATTGACATTTGACATTGCTTTTTTTGCAGTTGCAGAGAATAGAGAAGGAACTGAGAATTGTGATGTATATTTTGTGGAGGGGGAAAGTGGAGGGAGGCGGTGAGAGTACTAAATCCTCATTGATCACAGCAGCAAGGCAAAAGAGAGTGTCTAAAATAAAAAATCAGGAAATTGAGGTACAAGCATTTTATTTAGGGACATGGCAGTGACACCAGCAAAACCCAAATAGAAATTCTTAAAATTGGCCCCCCCTGGGGAATAATGGGGCAGGGGACTGTTGCTTCTCATTATAAGATTCACATGTAGTTTTTTATTTTTAACAACTGAACGTATCATGAGACTTAATTTTCTTTATGTTTTAATAAACAAATAACACAAAAATACCTAAAGCTAAAGCACCTGTGGTTCATTTGATAGGGAAAAAGAACATTTAAAAAAACTCTTAACCCTTTAATTCCTATTTCTTTGCTTATTTAAAAAATTTTTTTTTAATGTTTTAATTTATTTTTGAGAGACAGAGAGAGACAGCATGAGTGCAGGAGTTGCAGAGAGAGGGAGACATGGAATCTGAAGCAGGTTCCAGGCTCTGAGCTGTCAGCACCGAGCCTGATGCAGGGCTCGAGCTCACAAACTGTGAGATCACAACCTGAGCCGAAGTCAGAGGCCTAACTGACTGAGCCACCGAGGCGCCCTATTTCTTTGCTTATTTTAACCAAGTGATTTCCAAGTGGCTTATGACTCTTAAATTTCATACTTATGTGAATTTTATAAAATGCAACCAGGAGCATTGGGTCCAGAGTTGGAGAGCCCTGCTGTAATCCAGGCTTCTCATCTTCAAGCTGTGAGAATGTGGGCAGGTTATTTAAATCTATCAGCCTCAGTTTCTCATCCCTGAAAGAATAAGGACATTGCCTCCCTTACACAGATAACATGTGTAAAGTGCTCAGTAAAGGGTGTTTATTGGGGTTGTGATTATTATTAGGAACCAGACACCCTCTCGAGGAGCTCAGAAGTGATGGAGAACAATTACATGTCTTGGATTTTGAATGGAGTCAAGAAATGAACATCTTTGTGAGCAGCCATTCGTGGAAGGTTCTGCTGGGTTGTCCTAGCACAGAGACAGAGAAGTTGAAGGTAATTTGTCTGGTTGCACAGTCGTGAGCTCCTCCAGCTCAGCTTGCCTAAGCTGTTCTCCATGGATCCATTCAGTTTCACTTGGAGTCTCTAGTGTTCACCTGCCTTGTGCCCAGCCCTGGAGCAAGAAGTGCAGAACACTCCCACCCCAAAGGAACACTTGGCTCACAGTCTGGGCAGGAAGTAACAATAATGGCCCAACACCTTACATTTATAGGCTGTGAGCTGTGTGCCAGGCACAGCTCCAAGTGCTACACCATGTCATTTGAACCTCCCAACACCATGAGGCAGGCGCCACTGATGTTCTCAATTCATAGATGAGGAAATTGAAACAAGGGCCACACAGTTTGTAACAGGCAGAGCTAGGATTTGAACCCAGGTGGGCTAGCTTTAGACACTACAATGTATTGGCCTTCTGTGACAAATGGGAAATGTAGAATAAAACACACACATACAAATATACCCATAGAGAGAGACCACTGCAAGGCAAAATGCAAAATGCAAACTGCAGATTGGTAATGGGGTAGTTTTCACTTCACAACACTGGGGGTAGGGTAAGTGCCTCCATTTCCTTCTGTTTGCATGCACCATCTCCTCTTGGGATGCACAATCATGCACTGCCATTTCCCTGAAGGAAGATAGAAAATCTATACTGTTCCTATCTGAAGCTTTGTAAACCGTTGCACACTGTTGATCCTGGGTTTGGCACCTTTGGATGTTTTCTTAGTGCAGGAAAGCATTGTGTACACATAGAGTTATTTGTTTTTAGCCACCTCTGTCATCCCATGGAGCCAGCTCTCCGGGTCTATTTCTGAGCCTGTTGAAAAGAGGAAGCAGGTGCTAACTTGAGTTGACTTCAGTTGTGGCCTTGGAAGAGCTTAGGATCTGTGACACAGACCTCCAGCCCAGCCCGGAGGACTGCCACATGGAGATGATGGCTGCTGGTGGGTTGGTTGCCATGACCTGGCTACAGGGGATGGAAAAACAATCTGTTAGCCAGTTTCTAGGGGCGTTTAAGATGTGTCTGGTGGGGCACCTGGGCCACTCAGTCAGTTAAGCACCCAACTTCGGCTCAGGTCATGATCTCACGGTTCATGAGGTCGAGCCCCGCATCGGGCTCTGTGCTGACAGCTCAGAGCCTGGAGCCTGCTTCGGTTTCTGTGTCTCCCTCTCTCTCTCTGCACCTCCCCTGCTCGTGCTCTCTCTCTCTCTCTCTGTCTCTCTCTCTCTCTTAAAAATAAACATAAAAAAAAAGTTAAGATGTGTCTTGTAACTGAAGCAAACTGCTCTCTGGGGGATTGGAGGTTAGAAATAGCTAAGGCAAAAGGTATTGACTTAAATTTAAATTATGTAAAAAGTTAACCCAAGAACATGACTTAAAAAATCAAAGGGTTCAAGAGAGCTTTAGTGAAGAATAAGCCTTTTCCTGATTTCTGGTCCCCAATCCTGTCGTTTCCATCTCTTAAGGCAACCCCTGCTTCCTGTTGATTAAGACTTCTGGAGATAATCGATGTGGAACAAGTGTGAGGGGGTGTGTGAGAGTGTGTGAGGGCATACACACACATACACGCCCATTTTATTCACACAGTAGCCTAGCATAATAAACACATTGCACCTTGCTTGTCCCCCCCAACCCCGGCCCCCTTAATATATCCCAGGGATCAGCACATTTCAACCTTTTCATTCTTTTTTTCGGGCTTGTCTAGCGATCTACCACATGATGTATCCTATTTTATTTAAGCAGTTCCCTATTCATGGATATTTAGGTACTTAAGGTCATTTAAAGATCTTCTAAAGCATCTGGTGTTATTGTCTTGAAAGACAGTCACACACAGACAGATTTAAATAAGTCAGCAGGCTCTTAAACCTACATTTTGGATGTGTGTTCCTTGCTATTATTGTATTTTGATCACACAAGACAGAAGAAGGTGGCTGTGCCTGTGAGTGTGTTTTGCACACGTGGGTGGATGTGTGAATGTGTGTGCCTACACAGGTAGGTGTACATTATGTTGTGTGACAGATGTACTCTTGAAAAACTCTGAATGAACCCTTTTATTTTTAAAACTGGAATATGAAAATTTAAATGCCCTGAGGGTGGGAAGATGATTTGTTATTTAGAGGAAACTTGCAGAGGAATCCTTGTGTCAAAATGAAATGATGGCTTCTTTTTTTCCCTTTTAAAAAATGGCTTCATTGAGGTCTAATTTATATACAGTAAAATGCATTCATTTTAAGTGTTTGGCTTGGTGGAGTTTGACAAATGTATACATTCATGTAACCACCGCCTCAACCAAGATACAGAAAACTGGGGGCACCTGGGTGGCTCAGTCGGTTGAGCATCTGACTTTGGCTCAGGTCATGATCTTGCGGTTTGTGAGTTCAAGCCATGTGTTGGGCTCTGTGCTGACAGCTCGGAGCCTGGAGCCTGCTTCGGATTCTGTGTCTCCCTCTCTCTCGACCCCTGCCCTGCTCACACACTGTCTCTCTCAAAGTAAATAAAAACATAAAAAAATATTAAAAGAAAAAGATACAGAAAAATTAACCCCATGCCCAAAAGCTCCTCTGTGCCTCTATGTTCACCTCCCACCCACCTTCACCTCCGGGAGATCACAGATATGCTTTTTATCACTATAGATTGGTTTTGCCCGTTCTAGGACATCATATAAGTGGAATCGCCCATGATATATTGTCTTAACGTTTGGCTTCGTTCTCACAGCGACACATTTTGTTGCATATATCAGTAGTCCATTCTTCATTGCCAAGCAAAATTCCATCGTATGCATGCAGCATAGTTTGCTTACTCCTTTACCTGTTGTTGGCCATTTGGGTTGTTGCCAGCATTTAGCTGTTATGAATGAAGCTGCTGGGAACATTTATGTCCAGGTTGCTGGCTTCCCAAGTGACTCATCTCCATAATTCAGTTGTGCAGATTCACTTTAAAGTCAGGCCATTCATCCATTGAGCCACCATGCACAATATGTATTAAATCCCTCCCATGTGCTGGTCAGACAGGACTCTGCCCTGCGGGCATATACACTAAAGCCCGAATAATATCTTTGCACTGCCATGGAAAGCGTTTGAGAGAGAAACAACGCTCGTCTCCCTTATTTTAGGGAAGTAAATGCTATTGGAAGCCTTAAAATATTTAATTACGTGGGCACTCTGTGCTTTCAAACAGTGCACGCTACCAGTAAGGCCTGGTAGCCGCGTCCTCCCCAAATGAAATCTTTAATCAGCGGCCGGTTTCAACATTGGCGCCCAGCAGCGTGCTCATCGTTCAGGGTTTTCCAAAGCGGAAGTGAGGAGGATGCCTGCTGCCTGAAGGTCTCCTGCAATGTCTAGGGTGCCTCTTCCGTGCCAGGTGCCTCCAGAGACTGTGATATGACTGTGGTGTCACCAGGGGACAATGGCCAGCAAAAAGGGGTGTGTAGGACTTGGGAAATGGGACCCCTGTTTGGGGAAGGAACCCTGGAGTTTCTCTCTTGATGGTTCCCTTTATACCTCTGCGTCTCTCACTCCGGTCCCCTCCCCTCCTCCAAGGGAAAAAGAAACAGACTCCTATCTAGGCCTTAATTGGGGCAACACAGGCAGTGCAAGCCTCCCTTCCTCCTTCTCATCCTTTCTGGATTCGTCTTTTTCTTTTTTTTTTTTTTAATGTTTTATTTATTTTTGAGAGAGACAGAGACAGGGTGTGAGTGGGGGAGGGGCAGAGAGAGAGAGAGGGAGACACAGAAGCTGAAGCAGGTTCCAGGCTCTGAGCTGTCAGCACAGAACCCGACACAGGGCTCGAACCCACGAACCGTGAGGTCGTGACCTGAGCTGAAGTAAGACGCTTAACCGACTGAGCCATCCAAGCGCCCCTGGATTCGTCTTTTTCTGACCCACTCCCTACTTCTGGCTTCTTTTTAGGCCCTAGAGCCTGGCAGCAGAGGGAAAAGGAAGCAAAACTCAAATTGGGCACGTGTGACCTTTGTGGATTGTTCCAAGGGAAGGTTTGTCTAGAGGTCTCTGGAGGAAGTTGAGCCTGTGGTTAGGGGGAGTCTTGACAGTGAGTTTCTTACCTCCTTTGACTTGAACTCGATCACCCCCCCCCCCCCCCCCCGCAAAACACGGGCGTGCAGACACCTGTGGGTCACAGTGACACACGGCAGTACAGCCTAAGCAGGCCGCCTATTGCCGCGGCATCGGCGGGAGTTCCTGCTGGACGGGTGAGGTGTGGGGGAGGCCTGTTGGCCGAGAGGCCAGAGTTGAGGCTTCGAGCTTGGACTCCAGGCTGTCCAGCTCTGGGGCGCTCATCCCTCCCTAGCCGCGCAGTGCTGGCCACTTGCCTTCCTTAATCTCAGCTTTCTCACGCATACAGTGGTGCTCGCAGTACTTATTATCTTACAGGTTAATTGTGAGGAATAAATGAAATAGTGTGCGTGAAGGATTTGTGAAGTCGGGCATCACCTGGAGAAGTGCCTGTGATACTTTTGTGCTTTTCAGAGGTGGCTCTTGCATGGGTTTCTATGGTTTAGGCTCTTTCCCCATTGCCTTGTTCCTCATTCACAAGAGGGGAGCTCTTGTTTACGCCCAGAGCCTGTTGCCCCCAAGAACTCTGGGAGGCCAGAAGGGTGCCAGAGGCATTGCTCTGTCACCAGCTGCCCGGGCTCGGGAGCCCGTCAGTTGCAGGTGAGCGGGAGAGCCGGAGGCCTTGGGAAGAGAGGCCTGGCCCTGGATTGTCAGAGAAGGCTTCCCAGGCTGGTTGGGGTTTTGGGACAGGAGCTCCGGCAGAGTCTTCTCCAGACAGCCTTGGGGGCGGGGGGGGGGGGGGTCAGAATCCTGCCTAAAGCCCTCTGAGCTCCAGTTTTTCCATCCAAAAAGTAGGGAGTATTGCTGGCCACACGGGAGGTTGAGGGAACGAATGCAGATCAAGCACCCACACGGTGTCTGAGGCATAGGGGGAGCTCGGAAGCTCCACGGTCCCCCTCCCCTTCTCCTTCTCTCATGAGCACCTCATGACCCCTCTGGTGACCAAGGCTATAGCCTGTTTTGCCCCGGGGTTCCCCACAGGCTGGGCATGAAACTCTCACTACAGTGCTTTTTTTGATAATCCCAACTCTGTAATGCCGTCAGATGTCCTGGAATAGCATGTAATAATGTCAATTTAGGGCAAGAAAATGCCTTTTTTGTTGGAGCACAGCTTGACCGAGTGGAGGGAATATTGGACTATGCAGCACATTTGAAGACTTGGCTTTTTAATAACAAGAGCACCAGCGGTAACTGACTATTTTGTGCCAGGCACCGTGCTGAGTGCTTTACACGGGCTATCTCATTTAACAGATGTGACAGGGTCTGTTATTAGCTCCGTTTTGTGAAGAAGCCTTCTGAGGCTCAGAGAAGGTAGTCGCTTGCCTCAGGCCTGAGAGCCAGTAGGTTCATACATAACCACCCTGTACCGAGTACCTCCTGGGTGCCAAGTGCTTTATGTGTGTTTCATGGCATTTTTACAGCAGCCCATTTCACAGATGATGAGACTGAGGCCACGGCTCAGAGAAGGCAAATAATTACTTGAGCTGGGATTCAGCCCTGGTCTGACTCCAAAGGCTGTGTTTGTCTTTCCCACTGTTCTACTGCCTTGCTCCTGGCCTCAGCTGGAGGGGTAGCCAAAGGCGCTAGAAGTCCAAAGAAAACAGACATAGACATACTATCTCTGTGATGGTAGCTGGGAAGACTCATCAAGTAAAGGTAGGAGTTTCAAGGCGATTTGATAAATAGGGTTGCATCTGGGATCATTTGCAGGAACGCTGAGTGCAGGAGGAAGAGCTTAGAACCAATCCTGGGAATGGCTAGGAGGAGAGAGGAGGCCTCCTTTCATGTACTGCCAGCTGCCTGGTGGTGACGGCAATCGACAGCTTGCAGGGGTTTTGCAGGGCTGGGCACCTTCGTTGCTTCATTATCCGGGCCAGGTAATTGTGAGCAGAACTTGTGATTAAATTAATTTGACCATGAGGTTGCTGCACACTCCATCACGTTTTGTACCTGATAAGCCTCCAGTCATCTGCGTTGAAGTCCTACCTCCCTACATGGTTCTCAGCGCCTCCTCACTCGGCCGGCTGGGGCCCGGCCAGCCCTCCGTGGCCATCTGCCCAGGCTGCAAAGCTTTTTGTTGCTTTTGGCATGCTTAATAGCTTAATTTCTATTTTTCTGTTTGGAAATGCAGTTCATCGGCATTGAGGCAGCAGTGGGTGCTAAAATGGTGTCTGATTGCTATCTTGAATGTTAATATCCTAATACATTTTATCGTCAATGACCTGTCCCCCGCCTTGCCACAAGTTCTCACTCGCCCTTTGCAAAGAGAGGCAGGCTGCTTGCCTTCCAATAGGCCCTCGCAGCCCATCTCATTCCTTTTCTGTCTCCCTCCCTGCTTTTCACAGATAGCATTGTATTCTGCCAATGCAGTCCGAAGTCGTGGGAAACCTCCGAGTTGGAGGATATGAGAAATTGTTTCATTTAGCTGGCAGGGTTTAATAGAGATGATCTAATCTCTGAAAGGCATACATTATTTAAATTCCATGCTTTTGGACAAGAGGACCCCTGATATTTGTGGCAGGGACAGGATTTTGGTTTGGCTCTGTTCTGTGGAGCTGACTGGTGGTTTTCCTGTTTGTAATTTCGTGTGGGGGCTGGGTTATGCTTGTGGCAGTGTGTGTGGGGGCGGGGGGGGGTGTGCGGGGCGGGGATTCCTAGTGGTGAGGGTGCCAGAAAACATTTTCTTTAGACAGAAACCTAAAATCACAGATTCTTGGGACAGAAACTGTGGGGAGAGTCATCCCCTGGCATCACCACTCTGTTATTGGGTTTCCATCTGGATCCCAATCTCCAGATCCCAAACTCAGGTGAGCGGCCCCTGTGGGGCAACCACTGGAGACTTCTCTTGGTGGACCTGGATTTTTTCTTTTTTAACGTTTATTTATTTTGAGAGAGAGCATAAGCGGGGGAGGGCAGAGAGAGAGAGAGAGAGAGAGAGAGAGAGAGAGAATCTTAAGCAGCTTCCATATTGTTAGTGTAGAGCCCAAAGTGGGTCTTGAACCCATGAACTGTGAGATCATGACCTGAGCCAAAATCAAGAGTTGGATGCTGAACTGATTGAGCCACCCAGGTGCCCCAGTGGAACTGAAATTTTGAGAGAAACCTTGAACACTCAACCACTATAGACTGAGTCTGGGGAGGGGGGGGGCGCCTGGGTGGCTCAGTTGGTTAAGTGTCCAACTTCAGCTCAGGTCATGATCTCACGGTTCGTGAGTTCAAGCCCTGCAGCAGGCAGGCAGGCTCTCTGCTGTCAGCACAGAACCGGCTTTGGATCTTCCGTGTCCCTCTCTCTCTGCCCCTCCCCCGCTCACTCTGGTATGCTGTTTCTCTCTTTCTCTCTCTCTCTCTCTCTCGAAAATAAACATTGAGAAAAAAAAAATTAGAAAAAAAAAAAGACTGAGTCCACAAAGAAAGTAGGGCTCACGCATGTCTCTGGAAACCTGTACTGTGAGGGGCGTGAGGTGCTGGGGGAGGGACCTGGAGAATATCAGTCCAAGGTGAATTTTTTTCACCTCACAGGGAGTACACAGTGATCGTGGGAAAGCCACCTCTTCTTCCCCTGCCACTTCATTTGAATGTCGCGTTAGTACAGATCACATGCCTGCCTACCTTCCTGGAGGTGGGGCTTGCAGGGGCAAATGACCCCAGAATAGGCTCTCAGAGTTCTGAACATAAAGTCTTTCCCCCTCCACGAAGCTTTATTGGGTGTCTCCTGACTAATGGACAGTGAGGTGGGCGCTAGATATGTACATGTAATTCTCATACTCTCTGCCTAGCCGAGGAGATGGACATATGGACAATGTGTTACAGGAACCATAGGTCAGATGTGCATGTGTCTCGTCGGGGCACAAATGAAGGGGTGATCAATTCTGACTGGGAATATCTGGAAAGGCTTCAGAGAGGAGGGGATAACTGACCTCAGCCTTGAATGAGAAGGAGGTGTTCACCAGACTGATCCTTTCTAAGTGGTGCTTGATGAATGTGTGTCTCTGCTCTTTGCTGGAGACAGTGAAACAGAAAAGGAGGGGTAGTGGTTCCTGCCCTCAAGAATTTCACAGCTTGCTGGGGAGACGGGCCTGGCACGGACGTATGAGCCAATTAAAGCTCTGTGCAGACAGATGGAATTGCGGAGGCGAGGACAGGCCACCGGGGGTACTTGGTGATCCAGGGTTTCCAGAGTTACTCCTCTCTCATGGAGAACACAGTTTCTGTAAGGACAGTTCAGACCTTGCAAAGATGTCAAGTGGAAGAGGCCCAGGCGTTCTGCCTTGACTTGTCAGCCTGGTTCTATATAGAAGCAGCTAGCTGCATTTGGAGATGGGCAGGGAGGAAGTGAGGGTGGGTGGAGAAGGCCGATGGTAAGAATGTAGCAGTATTGGCTCACTCTTTACAACCCGGGTAGAATCTGGGGTTTGCAAAACACACGTATCAACACGCAGCTCGAGCACTCGGGCCCTCCAGAGTTGCATGGGCACCACGCACACTCCCAGCCTTTGCTTCTGCTGTCTCGGTTCTTCCACCTTGAATGACTCCCCTTTCTTGTCTTCGTGACGTCTTCCCAGACTGCTCTTCAACACTGATTTCCAACCTGCCAGATACTTAACCGGTTATCCTCTGTGGCTCATCACCAAGCCGGGTTCAGCATTGTTCTCCGTTTTTTAACTCCCCGATGAGAGTGTAAACACCTTCAGAGTGTGAATGGCATCTTATGCTTTTCTTTCGTCCCCTGCGAGCAGTTTGTGTAGCTCAGAGAACACGGCTTTCTCTAGATGGTCTTGCCACTGAATCTCAGCCTTGCCACTTTCGCTAAAACGCTGATCTCAGCTTCCTTCTCTGTGAAATGGCGTAACCCGGGGTTTCTCAACTTTGACACTATTGGCATCTGGGACTGGATAATGCTTCGTCGTGGGTACCAATCTGTCCGCTGTAGGATACTTAGCACGATCCCTTGCTCCCACCCATTAGATGCCACTGGCAGCCCTCCCTTTCCAGACATGACCATGAAAAACATCTCCAGATAATTTTTGTGTCCCAAAAAGCTTCCCTGTGTCAAGCGTCCCCTGTGCCAAGTTTCTCTCGTGCAGCAAGATCACTTCCAGTTGAGAACCACCGGGATGACATTACCTGTTGGGTCTGTATCAGACTTCCTCGTGCTGCATCCGGGACACAGCTGACGTTCCACAAATGCCGATTCACCCCGCACTTGGCACGCTACAGGTTGACGAGTTGAACGGAGCTGTGACCCTAGGTTTTAGCAGTTCGGGGTGGAAAAGTCATGGAACTCTCCAGCTGTTTCCCACAATGCATTAACAGAGTCACTATCATTTTCTTAATTGCAGATTGATCTGGAGCCAGAAGGAAGAGTGTATGTGATCATTGATCTGTCGGGGTCGTCGGGTGAAGGTAGGAGGATGTGATCTCTCCTCATTGTTCTCTTCCATTGACCCTTTGTCTAACGTCGTCTCCCTCCCCTCTGTGGCTGGGACGTATTACAGTGACATTTGATTAATTGGCACCCTTCAAAGGAAAAGGTTATTTTGAAGATGCTTACGCCTGTGTACCAAAAGGGACCAGCCATCTGTTAGCTTTGGTGGAGCAGAGGGAAGATTTTTGACTTACCAAGTAAGGCCAACAAAGCAGGCGTCCCTGCACGCTGGTGCACAAGGCAGGCTTCAGTAGAGCGGCAGCCTCTCCCCGGAGGCTCGCGTGGGGTGTGTGTGAGTGTGGGGGGAAGGAAGTAAAACCAGTTGGTCTAACGGTATTCTGAAATGAAACAAATAAGGTGTCAAATTTCAGAATCTTATTTTTTTCGAGCTTTTATAGAAGTGTTACTTCTTTTTACAGTTCCCCACGCAGGCAAAAGCCCTGCTTATAGAGAGAAATAATGGGGTAAGGGAATGTCTGCTCCCCACTGGATGATGAAATAGGGTGTAGACGTTCTCTGATGGTTGGATTTTCCTTCTTTCTTTCTCCATACACCCTCTTCTGTCCGTCCTGTCTTGGCACATTTACTACCTTTAAAGGCTTGCCGGGTGGCGAGGACTGAGCAATCACAGTGGAAGGGAAGACTGGACAATAAAACCTTGTCCACACAGAACAGGGAGATGGTGGCAGATGTAGGCCCCAGGGAGGCTGGGAACTAGGGCTGGAATTTATTGGGAACCATCTTTCCTCTCCTCTCTCTATGCGCAGGAGGACAGAACAGTTGGCTTTAATGTCATGGCAGAGAGATGGATGGGAAGGCCAAGGCTGGTTCCTCCTGGCGATGAGAAAATAATGGAACTCAGGGACTGTGGCAGTCTTTAGGGAAAGACAGTCAGCTCCTGTAGACCTGGCTGGAAGACCGGGGTCTTTTATAGCATCTCTCCGGGATGCTGGAGATTGCAAGCACAAAGTCACAACGCCACATGGTCTCCTTGCTTTAGGGATGAGCTCTAGTTTGCAGTTCAGTAGTGGGAGGAGAGATTATGCTCGCAGACTCAGTGGAGTGGGTCAAACGATGTGCTTGACAGTTGTGCCTGATGGTTTTCATTTGGCTAATTTATCACCCAGTTTCAACAGGTGTTCAGAATAATTCAATAATTGTGTGTATATGGGGCTTATAATAGAATTCAGTCCTCTTTGAATAGATCTCAATTATTTGGCATAGGTTTAAAACTTTAAACAGCCTTCCAAAATTGGTCTCGTACATTTTCTTCTCTTTACTGCAATTACATTTTGGCGTTTCCAGCTTTCCTTCTCTACCCTCGGCTCTGAGCAGCCCAGAATAGAATCTGTTGTAGAAGATTCAGGGATTTAGCAATGTTTCGTGTGAAATATTTAAGATGTGCCAAAGGGCCTGAAGAATAATAAAATGAGCACCAGTGTACCCACCACCCAGATTAAGAAATAAAGCAATGATTAGGGTGGAAGCTCGCACTGCTTTTCACGTAGCGTGTGATCCCAAATTCAGCAGACCTAAAAGTATTACAGTGGCCTCCTGATTGTAGATCCCGGCGGAAATTTTGATGAGCAAAATCAACTCCCCCTTTCCTTGCATAATCTATATGTCATAGGAAAACTAGGAAAATTAACAAAATATACCTTTCCTGTGCCAAAATGCTGGGTAACCGATCGGAGGGCTTAGGTTATTATTATTAGTTTTTTGCTTTGAAAAGATGAAACACTTGTGAAATTATGGAAGACCCCCTTTTTTACGTTAGACAGAAAGGATAGGGAACGAATGAATGAGTAAATAAATCAGAAGCAATTGATTTTTTTCCTCCTTGCTTCTGTGGCTTATTGCGTGTGAATGGCCAAAGCAATTTTCATTGGGCTGAATTCGGAGTGTATTTTTTTTTATCTCTTTCATCTTAAGAAAATAGAGTTTACTTCAGAAATGCTGACACATGCCAGACTCTGTAAAGTGCTAGCATGTGTTGCTCTGAAGAAAAGGAAAACTTTTTTTGCCCCCCTCCCCTTTTTTTTTCTCACTGTTCCCGGATTTGGGAGTCTTTCTCTGGATGGCAGGAAAGAGTTCCAGCAACCTCTTTGTAGGAGCTGACCTTGTTGTGCTCCGTTTGCGTTCTGTACCATCATACCGTTCGCCCATCATACCGTTGAGACTTTGAAGATCTCCTGCTCCAGAGGTTTTGGGAAGGGGTTGGGGGGGGGGGCGAGGAGAGGAGCAAAGGATGGGTAGCCACAACATGTGTTACCTAGACTGCATGAGAAGGGGTCCAGTGCAAAACATGGTTGTCCCAGCTGGACTGTGGATGTTCACAGATTCTTATCTAAGTCCCTTTCTTTAGTGAAAGCACCTCACTGTATTCTACAAAAGCATGCAAAGAGATTGCAATGAAGCAGGGCTGACAAGTTCACTCTGTTATTCTGCCGTCCGGCATCCCTTCAGCTCGCCTGTCTCAAATGCTCCAGTCCCATCAGTGGACAAAAATACCTATGTTCATAGCGATCACATACACTTTACAACACAGGCAAACAGCAAAGAGCCCAGGGAGAGGTGTGGGATGAGGCTGTGTGGAAAGGTGTGGGATGAGGCTCCGAACCCAGGATGTGCCAAAGGTTTCTTTTTCTTGCTAACACACTGTAGAACGCCTGGACGTTTGTGTCTGCCAGAGCTGGAGCTAATGTGATTTCTAGCTGTCTAATAAAATTCCACTGCTTGCATGTCCTGTGCAGCTCACCATAATGGGATTTGACTGGTGTGTGCTTTAGCTAAACCAGGCACCCTAACCCCAGATGTAAGGGGTCAGGCACGATGACAGTGAAGGCCATTTCCGGTCATGCAGTTTCGATCTCTGGTCTCATGTGAATAGCTATCAGAGCTCAAAGTTGAGGACTGGCTAATGTCTGTAGCAGGTTGAAGGAGTTGAAGGAAATGGGCTCTATTGGATAGGCACCACACCAGGCACTTTACCTACATTATCCCCAGTAGTGAACCTTCCAGAATACTCACGTGGGATCTTCCAGTCTCGGGTGCCTCTTAGTGTTTGCTTTTATCCTAAGTAATAGCCACCTGGCTTCCTGGTAAACATAGCACTACAGGCTCACCGGATACTTAAATACTTAAATCAGAGCATAATTAGCCCAGGTGACAGACGCATGAACAGCAATGTTATTCTCAAGTGTGCAAAGTATTGTCTCCTGCTGTGCACATTAGTTAGCCTTTCTACCTTTGTTGTGATGCAATTTGTCCATTACTCCGATTCTTTATAATGATGTGACAATGCACCACTATGTGCAGGCTCCCAGAGGGGCCAGCAGGGTCTGACCCGGGGATTTCTAAGCTCTCCTTTCCCTGCCTTCCATCCAGATACAGTGTTCACCCCGGAGAGTCCTTCAGAGCCTACACAACAACAGAAAGAACTAAAAGTGGGTCTCACTGATATGTTTGGATTGCCAAACTGCTTCTCCAATAAAACGCAGGAGAGATTAAATAATTTGAAGGATTTTTGTAACAGAGGCATCGCAAATAATGCAGTTCGATCAGGTTTCGGAGTGGAGTGATTGAGCATTGCAGAAGCAGAAGAGCAGGGAGCAGGACCCACGCCGTCCCCTTCTTCCTGCAGCCACATGCTGTGGACACCATTCAGTCTCTTCCCTGGGAGCCCCAGCAGGTGGGGTAGGCAGAGTACAGTCCCAGGAGCCCATCAGTCCTGGCCTTAAATCCTGGCTTTAGTGCTTACTGGTTTGGAGCTTCTCACTGGCGAAGGGGGGATAATCCCGTGTATGGCAGGGACTACGGTCAGATCGCTATGAGAACAGTGCCCTTGAATATAGGTGATGCTCAGTAAATGTCCTAAGGCCCTGGAGCCCTGCAGGCAGGGAGGTGGGCAAAGCCCGTGAAGGAACAGCGGGAAGGGTATACCGGGAAGCAGTTTGAAGGCAGGTTTCTGACTCTGGGGCATATTAAAAAGGTATAAGAACAGATCAAGGTGACAAAGAGGCCATTTATAGACTCCTATCTATATCTGCCTGGGGCTAACAGACTGCTTTCTGCAGAGTTCAGACCTTGCCATAGTTTTGCCCCATTTTCTGTCTTTCTCTTTCTTCCTCACCCTTCCCCCCAGTGAACTATTTCCTAGAAGGACGTTCTCTATCCTGTTTGTATCTCTGGCCTTGGATGTCAGAAACTTGTCTTTGTTGGAGCCTGGGTGTGCCCTCTCTGCTCAGTGCAGACTGAGCACATGTGGGCCCCACACTCTCACTGGCCCCTGGGTAAAAGCCCTTCATGGATTTGAAGACAGTCATTAAATCTCTCCTCTTCAGGTTGATCATTCAAATCCCTTACCTTTTCTGAAGGAATCGTTGAGAACTTTAACTCATCTTCGCAGCTCTCTTCTGGACTTTTTTGCAAGTTGCAAGGGCAGATAGACACGATCAGACCTGCTTGGCTTAAATGGTAATGTGTGTAGAGGTGTGTAGGGCACGTGCCTGACAGTTTTACCTCCACGTGGGAGATAGTTCCATTGAGAGGTCAAGTGCCACGCCCAAGGCCAAAAGTCTGATTGTACCACCCTGTTGGGTCTAGACCCCCAGTCTGCAATCCGGTGCCCTGCTCTACATCATGGCCTCAGTAGTGAGTGCGCCAACGTGGCAAAGACCTCCCCAACACTCTGTTTTAGTTTTTTCTTCAGCTTTTTTTTTTTTTACAGTGATAAGGAGCTAGAATTCTTAGCTTTGAATCCAAAGGTGACCCAGAGTCCTTTTCATATATAAGCAGATTTCTTTTCTGCTCTCTTAGAAATGAGAACTCCTTTAGTCCTAGTTCAGGAGCCATTAGCTCCTTCTCAGGCTTTCTGGAAGGTGGGTTCCTAACTAAGTCTTGGTCTGCAACTAGACGTGATTCAAATCCAAGCAGGTTAGTTGTCTTTCTTACCCTGTTTCCACGGCCAGAATTAGAGTGCTGTCCTCCGTGTTGAAATAGAAGGGGAGGGCTTCTGGAGACTGCCTCGGCCACTGGGCAGTTTCTATCTGGATAATATCTCTCAGCTCTAGTTCCTGAGAATTCTACAGCATTTAATCCAATGTCTTCAGTTACCAGATAGAAAAAGAACCATTAGTTCAAACGAACGATAGTCACCGGCGCGCTTTAACAAATGTGCCCGGCATGGTGCCCCGTGCTGGGTTTGGAGAATGGGAAGTGGGGAGGTAAGCAGAAAACAAGAGATGGCCTTCACAACACCCAAGAAGGGCTTGCCTTCAAGGAAGTGTACAGCTCATTTAGGAATCCAGGACTCACTTGTAGGACAAAAGTACTAGAGAGAAATGCAAGGTAGTATCACATGAAATACTTACTTGGGTTTTACCAAGAGTGCTCCAAATGGGAAATTGGGGCTGGAATAATCCAGGACAACCTCAGAGAACAAATTGGGTCTGGAATAACCCAGGACAACCTCAGAGAAGAGGCAGGGCTTGGGCTGAAAAGGAAAAGTTAGATAGCCTGGGTTGACAGGGAAGAAACGGGGGGGGGGGGGGGGGGCATTCTGAGCACAGGGGCATCATATCATTGCTATCAAAGACAGCTTTGTGGCTTTTATTTTTAGGTAAGGTTGGATAGATATGATAAATTAAATAGATACAAATTGTTTTCTCTAAGAGCTTCCTAACAAAGACAGTTATCAGTATTGTAGACAGAAACTCTCATACAGTGCAAACAAGAAAATGAAATACCTGAAATGATTAAGCTGTGTTTGAAGGTTGGAGGCCGTTCTTTCTAGATGTGTCTTCATGGTCAAGGCCTCTCACCCACTTTGGAGCCCAAGGAGGAGGAATGTTCTAGGTCAGGTTTGGTCAAGTCTGCGATGTTGAGTAGAGCACATTTTATTATAAGCTTGGGGCTTAGGGGATTAGAAGATCAAGTCCAGGTACAGGCATTCCTTTGTATCTTTTCTGCCCCACCCCCTCTTTTCTCCCTCAGCAACCACATGGAGTCCTATGGTAAGTGCTCCACCACCTCCACCATCCTCCTCCTCGCCAGCCTATCTAGCTTGTGTGCCCCCAGCAAGCCCTGACACTCCGTCTTTCTCTTTGCAAGTTCTGCTCAGTCTCTAACGAGAAGCGTTGCTTGAGAAGCAAAGAAGGCTCTCACTTTCCCAAACATGGGATTTCAAAGTCAGTCTCCAGTTCCAAGATGCTGAGAGGTCTCCCTCCTAAGAGGTGCCTTAGGCAGTGGGATGTGGTCCGGCTCACCCCGCAGACTCCCCCGACGTGCATGGGCATGGGAGATTCTCTAGTAGCATGTGGAGCACAGAGGCAGCCTTGGGGCTTGATAAGAGTGAAAATAAAGTCCAGATGTGCAAAAACATTGATCTTGCAGTGTGTATCCCACGTCTCCACCCCCCCGGCATAAGTACTTACCACTGATACCCAGGACACAGAGCCCTTAGTCTCCAGGTTTTTGGCTCTATTTTCTGATGGAATAAATGCCTGTTCCTAGAAATGACCATATGCACCAGACATTGGAGGGGGGGAGGGGCAGTCAGCAGTGAACCAAGGGGAGAAAACAGAGCACCTTACCCCCATCAAGGGGTTTATTATGTCCCAAAGACACAGTGCTAAAATGCTTGATGAGAAATAAACCAAGAAACCCTCATTTCCTTCCAAATAGGCTCTAGATGCAAAGCACTTCCTCTGAAATGAGTCATCCACAGTTAACAAGACCAAATGCCACCCATTAGCAGATGAAAAACAGAATTGAATCCTGAGTGTTGAAAGAGCAGAGCTCTTTCGTATCACTACCAAAGCCTCCTTCCCCTGTGCCATTATGGAGTATAGATGTGTATTTTCTATTGACTTTTGTGCCTATTTCACTAATGAAGTAATTGAAGAAGGAATAGTTATGTTGAGGAAAGCAGCTTCTAGAAAGGGCAGATTTATAATAGATCTTTAGTCAAGAAGTGAGCCCCGTGTTTCCTGGCATGGCCTCTAATTCTGTCTCTGTTGTCTTGCTATGCATCATTTCTGTGTCTTATAAAGAAGATTGTTTTGGGAAATTCATGTTTGCAGCTTAGTTCACACTGGGTCAAAGCGGCCTATAATTTAATCATTGACTGTTGTTTATGTCCTCATGATTTGGCTTAAAACAAGAGAGTATTTCCATTCATCTAACCTAATTTAGAGAGCTGTCTTTCAGGATCAACTACTTTATTCTTTTATCCAGTTGAAATTGGCCAGTGCTGACAGTTTTATTGATTTTCCTTATTACCTAGCTTTGTTGAAACATTCACATTTTCACAATCAAGTGCTTCACCATCTTTTTCAAGTTGCTAACACAGGGGCTTTTATCTTCCTCCTCTTTACAGACCTTTGGTGTGAGCTGGGGTGGGGGGGTGTGAGCTGGTGTGAGCTGGGGTGACTGGGAAGTCTGTGCATTTGTCCACACACACGTAGATGAGAACGAATGTCTCTGAATCACCTCTTCTGTCTCCCCTTCGTCCTTAGTTTCCGTCACTGATTGGAAACATCATGTATTTGTTTACTTAAGATATGGTAGGCTCTGGGAGTAGAGCTAATGAACTTGGCCCCTGCTCTCAGGTATCTATACTCCTGCAGAAGGAGGCAGGCGATAGACATGTTTTAGCTATTGTGTAGCGGCTGGCAGAACAGCATGCTGTGGGACCACCGAAGAGACTCCTTTCAACTTGAGGGCTCACCCTGGAGGAGGCAGTCGGTCAGTGGTGGAACTTGTTGTAGCCTCTGGCCATGGACAAGTTGCTATGTCTCTGTATATGGCAATGGTTGTATTTCCATCTATTTTTTTTTAAGCTTTTAAGTGATTATTTTAAAAGCTAACACACATACATGGGAAAGAAAAACAAGATTACAGGTCCATAGCCTCCCATCAGCTCTTCATGGCAAACCCAAAAGGCAAGTTTTCCTTGGTTGAAGAAACAGAGCCACTGTCCAATCAGAAGGTAAAAGAAAGGTGGACAAAGACTTTGATCTACCTAAATTTGAACTTTGCAGGAATATATCTGATTTATACATTCATTCATTCAACTTCTAGCTATTGGGCAACTGTACCAGTTACACTTGTGAGTGCTAGGGGCCCAGAAGTGAACCCTATAAACAATACAAAGCCGCATGGGCCTTACACTTTAGTGGGTATGCTTGTGTGTGTGTAGGCTGTCTCTGCAAGGATACCTAACACACTGGGAACGATAGCTGCCTCTGGGGAGGGGAAAGGGTAAATTTAGAAAGAGGGGAAAGGGTAAATTGACTTTCCTGTCAATACCTGTAATCTTGTTTTTCTTTCCCATGTATGTGTACTAGCTTTTAAAACAATCACTTAGAAGCTTAAAAAAAAAATAGATGGAAATACAACCATTGCCATACACAGAGACACAGCAACTTGTCCATGGCCAGAGGCTACGACAAGTTCCAGAAGACCCTGCAGAGAGGAATGACCCATCATATCCAGAGACTCTAAGGATAATGCCCTTCTTAATGCTCTGCATTACTCCACAGACACCTCTGATTTGTAATGGGATGTGCTGAAATGTAGGATATGTAGGGATATGTAGGGATCCCCCAGACTGTGCCTGTCACCAAGGACCGAGTGCCCCAGTGTGGAAAAGCAGGTGGGCCAGAGTGGGTGATGAACCAGTGATGTGGGCAGACGTTCACTCCACGGAGCACCTTGCCTCTGGGTGCTTAGCCCTGAGGCTGCTGAAAGGCCCGCCCCCCTGGATGCACAATCTCATGGTGGCATCTTCTCTAGCACCAAACAGCACTCTCCAGCATTTAGTGGCAGCTGGTCCTGGTCCCAAGCTTGGTCATGTCCACAGACCAAGTGGCTTCACCAGCTGGGGTACCTCCTGTCCAGCCAGGAAGGGCCAGCTGGCTGCCAGTGGGTGAGTTACTCCCCCTCTCCAGACCCTCAAGTTTGCCTGTTTCCCGACATTGAAAATAACGGTCATGTTTATTTCAAACAGAGATGTTCTCTCCAACAGGAACCCGTGACCGCTACAGTTTGCCAGGTGTGAATTCTCCTGGAGTTGTCAGGGGAAGTTAAATTCCCTTCAAGGTATGTCTAGGTGTTATTGGGACCAGGATTCCTTAGACATCTGCATTGTAGTTCCTGCCGCACTAGTTAATTACTGGCTTTACCAATTGACTGAACAAACATCATCTGAGAACCTGTTGTGGGCTGTGTGCCATGCTGAGAGCTGGAGAATCAAAGGCGAGAAAGACGAGGCCCTGCCCTCCAGGTGCCCCCAGGCTAGGGCTTGTCATCCAGAAGTCACAGGCTCTCTTTAGGCCTCAGGGGCCTCCTCCATACCTGCAGGGTGATGGGGACTAAGGGCACCTTCTCCCTCCGTGGTTTGAATCAAAACCAAGAATTTACACACAGCCAGGCACCTGAAAGGGGGCAAGTGGTGAGTACAAAATTTTAGGCCAAATCTCCATATAGAAATCATTTTATTGAAGCCTTCAGGGGTCTGTCAGGTAACTTTGATCCTATTTTACATATGAGAAGAATTAGGCTTAAAAAGTTGAAGAGTGGGGCGCCTGGGTGGCTCAGTCGGTTAAGCGACCGACTTCGGCTCAGGTCATGATCTCACGGTCCGGTCCGTGGGTTCGAGCCCCGAGTCGGGCTCTGTGCTGACAGCTCAGAGCCTGGAGCCTGTTTCAGATTCTGTGTCTCCCTCTTTCTCTGACCCTCCCCTGTTCATGCTCTGTCTCTGTCTCAAAAATAAATAAATGTTAAAAAATAATAATAATAAAAAATAAAAAGTTGAAGAGTGTGAATCACCTGGGATCCTGAGGAAATGCAGATCCTGACTCAGTGGGCCTCGGGCGGGGTCTGAGATGCTGCATTTCTCAGCAGCCCCCCACCCCCACCCCAGGGCGATTAAGGTGCTGGGGATCCTCAGGACAACACTCTGAGAAGCAGGACTCGACTAGAGCTTTGATGGTGTCCTTGCAGCATGCTGAGAAGGCATCAGTTTCTATTTCACTGGAAATTGAGAGGGAAATCTACATCCTGTCTCAAAGTCAATACCTTTCAATCCTTTTCCATCCCTCTTCTCCTTTCTTCCGGGAAAGGGGCTGAGAAGGCACTCGATGTTCGTAGGGAAGGTGAGCAATTCCCCGGCCTTGGCTTTCCAGGCCCGGCTTTAGTTGTCTGCAGAAGGTCAGAGTGGAGGGCGTTGGTGTTCTTCAGCGAGGAGCACGAGGAAAACAAAAAGCAGTCAGGATATTGGAGTTTTTGTTTTTGTGTTTGCTTTTCTATAAATACCTGCAAGTATTGAGTGGTGCTTGAATGTGATCCCACTGTGCTAATTTTCTCCCGGTTTCTGGGGCTTTGATGAAAGCAGTTTACCCAGGGCCCTTGCTAGAACTTACCTTTATGTGTTCCTCTGATGAGGTAGGCAGGTTGCACCTTCCTTTGATGGATGCGGAAACACAGAGGGAGTTCTGGATGAGATGTTGGGTACACAGGAGGGGCATAATTTTTATTTGTTGAATAAATGAATGCGTGGCTAAATGAAATAACAGGAGAAAGTGCCACTTTAAAAGGAAACTATTGAGATAAACAAGTGTTTGGACTGACTCTGCTTTGGATAGCCAGTTATTTCATATTCCAGTGTATAGTCACTGGGGACTTCATGGGTGAGCGAGGGCCTGCGTGTTTAAGCTTTCTGTACCTTGCACTTATTAGGGGCTCTCTGAGGCCTCCTCAGAGCCTCCACACACACCATGTCCCCAATTGTAATACCCTGTCCCCTCCCTGTTTATTCAGCTACTTCTCCATGCTCTCAAAATTTGATTTCAAGTTTGCCTCCTGCCAGAGGCCTTCCCACATCAGCCCACCCACCCCCACCTGCTGGTTCACAACACTGTATTTGCTCCCACACACACTCCTCGGTGTCTTTCTGTACAACCGTGTCCTCATATATTTATATTGTATCTATAACGAGAGTCCTGGTTGTGCCCTCCCGCCCCAGTAAGCCACAAGCCATCTGAGGACAGAGGTTTCTGTAAAAGGGGCCCAGAGCTAAGAGCTGGCCCAGCACCCATGAGGCTCCTGGGTGGCCTCACAATATGACAATGCAGACCATCCTACCGTTAGGACTATACAAAGCTAGATGGGAAGCAAGGGCCATCTCTGTACTCCTCTCCATCCAGCCAGGAACCAGACCACCCAAACCCAGGGTGGTACGGGATACCATAGAGACATTGACTCAGTCCATGGGAGCCTTGATTATTGCCGGGCCTGGCTAGTGCTGGGCACAAGGCCCCCTGAGTAGTTACAGTGAATTTCAGCATTAAGCATTTAAGCAGTTTATGGTGAAGTGGCAATAGGAGTAACCCCTTTACTGACATCAGAAGCTTGGATTTGGTTCCTGGACCTGCTACTAACCAGCCAGTTAAAGGTGAACAAATCATTGAGTGTTTCCAGCCCTTGACTGGATTGCATCGACAGCATTAAGACGCGGTGATTCAGTGAATGTTCAGGATTCCAGAACGTCAGATCGGAGATTTTCTGAATACAGGTGTGGCTCAATGAGAAGGTTTCATAATCCCTCTTTACCTGCTTACTCAGCTTATCCCTACTTACCACCAGGAAGTCAGACTCAGTTATCCCTGGCCAAAGCACTGGGTCCTTAGCAGTGGGTGAGACATGGTGGGAGTCTGAGAAACTTAAAAGGTGGCTATGTAAAGAGGGAGAGTTTATCTCATGACCCCTTAGGGGCAGTTCTAGGACCAGAGGGGTAGGGGTACAGGGAGGCAGCTTTAAGCTTGGTTTAGTGTATAGAAAATGCCTCTAGTAGACAGAGCTCTCCAGCATTTAAACACATTTGACCAGTAAGCAGGGAGCTCTCCGTCGCTGGAGGTATTCAGAGACTGAATGAGCATTTTAAAATATTATAGAAAAATCAATCTCCTAATGGTCTTTTGTGAGATCTGAATATTTGTAACATAATTTCCTTAAGTATATACAAATGGAGAATTGTAGGGCTACTTTATTTTATTTAAAAAAAAAATCCAAGGTCCTCATTGTAAAAACAGAGAGAACAAGAGAGTATGGGATAATGGGGACACGGAATAAGTTGGGTTTCAGCATCTATTTACAGAATAGTTATATTTCTTGAAAATTTAGGCAAAAATGGAAATGTTACAATGTGGATCTTGTTTCCAGAGAACTAGGGAAGATCTCTATTGGAACGGACCCCAAACTGTGTCCACCCCTGTTGTGAATACTTTTTGCAAATGGAAAATCTCTTGTAACACCAGTATTCGCTCCTTAGTTCTCGTTCTTGCGGGTATGCACACAGAGATCACCGAAAGAGCGGTCTCTTGGTGTGCATCTGTGAAGAGATCACCCAGGGGAGAGAAGGATGGCAACCAAGGCCCCTGATGTAGGGGAAGCAGCATCAGTTCATGTGTGCTGGGGGTAAGGAGTTTCTCCTCAGACTTAAGAAGCCTAGGAGCTATAGAAGTAGGAAGAATGGAAATTCCTTTGAGAAGACTTTACTCAGCTTCTTCCCTGAGAAGTGGTTTGATTTTGAATAGATAGCTTCTCACTATGGGTGATGTATTAGCATAAAGATTACAATTAAGAATTTATTGCCCATATGAGGTGGGGCACCAGGAAGGCAGGTTGGCCCATCTCCCCTTAATGGTGACCTACGTTTTGTTAAATGCTTGAAATTTTACCTCCAGAACTTTCATGTGTTTGCTGGTTTAAGTTCACGATGCTCATTGAATATCTAACTCTTCTTTTATTTAAAAAGAAAGAAAGAAAGAAAGAAAGAAAGAAAGAAAGAAAGAAAGAAAGAAAGAAAGAAAGAAAAAGGAAGGAAGAAAGAAAGAAGGAAAGAAAAGAAAAGAAAAGAAAAGAAAGACCAATCCTTATACAAAGATGAAATCCTAAGAATTTCTTGAATTTCCTCATGCTCAGAGGACCAACAGTTAGGTTTGTAGGTAGGTCCCTAAATTTGTACACACTTCTAAAAAGGTGTCTGAAGGTCAAAAGAGTGAAAGTTTGAATAACTGAGTTAATGTTGTAATGGGAGATTACATTCCAGAGAGCTAAAATATTTACTGTTGCACCAAAAAGAATAAAATACCTAGGAATAAACTTAACCAAGGAAATGAAAGCTCTGTACTCTGAACACTGTAAACACTGATGAGAGAAATTGAACACGACACAAACAAACGGAAAGATATTCCATGCTCGTGGATTGGAAGAATTAATATGGTTAAAATGTCCACACTACCGGGGCACCTGGGTGGCTCAGTTGGTTGAGAGTCTGACTTCCGCTCAGATCATGATCTTGAGGTTCATGAGTTCGAGCCCTGTGTCGGGCTCTGTGCTGACAGCTCAGAGCCTGGAGCCTGCTTCAGATTCTCTGTATCCCTCCCTCTCTGCCCCTCCCTGGTTTGTCTCTGTCTCTCTATTTCTCTCAAAAATAAATAAACATTAAAAAAAAAAAAATGTCCACACTACCCAAAGTAATCTGCAGGTTAAGTGCAATCTCTATCAGATACCAACAGCATTTTTCACAGAACCAGAACAAATAATCCTAAAATTTGTATGAAACCACAGCAGACCCTGAGTAGCCAAAGCAATCTAGAGAAAGAACAACAAAGCTGGAGGTATCACAATCCCAGATTTCAAGATATACTACAAAGCTGTAGTAATCAAAACGATATGGTACTGGCACAAAAACAGACACGTAAATCAACAGAACAGAATAGAGAGCCCTTACATAAACTCACATTTTTATGGCCAACTAATCTATGACAAAGGTAGCTGGGGAAAGAGTCTTTTCAATATCATTTATTGAATGATATTGGGAAAACCAGACAGCTACATGCAGAAGAAACTTGACCCCTTTCTTACACCATACACAAAAATAAACTCCAAATGGATTACAGACCTAAATGTTGAGACCTAAAGCCATAAAACTCTTAGAAAAACGCGTAGGCAGTAATTTTTTTTGACATGGTCTGTAGCAGCATTTTTCTAGATATGTCAGAGAACCAACATATGTTATAAAATGGCTCTCATTGTGTCTCGGTGTTTAGATACCATCATTGGTCCTATTTCCAGCATCCTTCCCCACTTGGTCATTTGGGCAGCCTGCCCACCTGTTTACAGGCTGGGAGGGTCCAGCCGAGGCTAACCAGGGGCCTTTGCAGCCCCCTGAGGACCCTTTGCTGATTTGCTGTATTAGAATCTATTCTCCGAAGTAGAAAAGATGTATCTTATCACAAAGGCCGATATTCTCATTTTTTTCTTACTATTATTTTTATTTAACAACAAAAAAGGCAGGAAGCAATAAAATATTAAAATAATTGCAAAATCACTTTCCTTAGACTCTTAAGTCCTATGGAGGCAGAGACCATGTCTGTTTTGGTCTCTGCTCTACCTTCATGGCCTCATACAGCGCCAGGGTCTGGGCATACTTAGGAAATGTTTGTTGCATGAATTAATGAGTGGCTGCTGTCCAGGTAAATACGGCGAAGGCGTGAAGGTGGCACAGTGGCTTGGCAGACAGAGGACACCACTGTGGAACGCGATTGCCGGCTGATGGCCGAGCGTCCATGTGTGTTGTCGGGACGCGAGATGTATGGAAGCCGAGAACTGCCTGTCATAGGTGGGTTTGGGGTCAGCAGGGTTGTCGGCCAAGCAGCTGGAGTCTGTAAGGCAGACTTCACCTGCCTAATTACAGATGTCCGTCTAGCCACTGGACCTCTCCCTGGCTGTAATTATGGCCTTTGAAGCCACTATACTGCCAGGCGAACTAGAAAGACCTAGCTTGCACTGCAGAAGGACCTATTTTGTTTTTATTTTTAATTTTTTAGAACATATATCAAACCAGAGTACTTTCGACTGAGCATTTCCTTCCCATACTGCCCAAGGCCCTCACCAGACTGTCTTGCCTTAGAAAATGAAAAATGATAATTTCTTGGTTTGACTGGAGGAAATAAGACCCTCTTGTGATCTGTTTCCCTTGTATCAATCTCTCCTTTGAGGTTAATTTAAATCAGCCTCACACTCTGTCTCCATTACTCTCTTCCCACTATTTTTATTTGGAAATTATATCATATTATATATCATGGGTCATATGTACCTATAATCCAGATAGAGAAAAAGCACATTTCTGGTGCCTTTGTAGCCCCCTGTGACCCTTTGGTGATCTTGTCTTCACCATTTATCCCCAAAGGTAACTACTGTCCTGAATTGTGTGTTTTCTCCCATTTCTTTATGATTTGACCACCTGTATGTATGTTTCCTTAAATAATACATTGTTTTGTTTTTACCTACTTTAAAAAAATTTTTTTTTTACTGTTTATTTATTTTTGAGACAGAGAGAGGCAGAGCATGAGCAGGGGAGGGGTAGAGAGAGAGAGGGAGACACAGAATCCGAAGCAGAGAGAGAGCAGGGAGACACAGAATCCAAAGCAGGCTCCAGGCTGTGAGCTGCCAGCACAGAGCCCAACATGGGGCTCAAACTCACGAGCCATGAAATCAAGACCTGAGCTGAAGTCAGACGCCTAACCAACTGAGCCACCCAGGCACCCCTGTTTTTACTTACTTTTGAAGGTTTATTTAAGTGGTAACATCCTATGTAAATTCTTTTGTGGTTCATGCAGTGTTATGTTTTTGAGATTCATCCATATTGATGTGGGTGGCTTTAGGTCATTCATTTTTATTCCATTATATTAATATATTAAAATTCATTTAGGTATTCTATTCAGGATACCTGGGTCATTTTTAAGTTTTTGCTATCAGGGACAATACTGTGTTCTGGGGCATACTTGCTTCCTACAGTTTCTTTAGGTTTCTTTTCGTGTGGAAATGATGCCTCAATATTTTTGTGTATGTTCAACTTTACTAGGTAATGATAAATTGTTGTTCAAAATATCATGCCAGTTGCTGCTACCACCAGACATGTTTACAGTTTCCAATCGCTTTATAGCTTCATAGTTGGTATTATCAGACTTTTAAATTTCTGCTAGTATGGCGGGGAATGCTTCCTCTTAGTTTTAATTTGTATTTCTCTGGTTATTAGTGATATTGAGAAACTTTTTATGTATCTACAGGTTTTTGATCACTCCTGAAAGATAGTTGTTCATTACTTTTTAAACTTTTACATAGCTTTTTTCTAAATCTTATAGCTTCAGAGTCAGTTACATTTGTTGCAAATATCTTCCCCTAATGTTTATATGAGGCTGATATTTACATTCTCTCTATGGCCATCTGGTAAATAGAGATCCTAGGAGTGAAACGTGTGGGCCTAGAACATGTCATTTCACATGGTTGGGCTTCTGTTTCTGCTCAATCAGGTGAGCGTCCTGATGCATTCCCATCCTACTCAGTAACAGAGAGTGATGGCGGGAGGGGTTTATATGCATGAAAACCCACTTTGAAAGTAATGCACCATACACATAGAGGGAAAGTGTACTTTTTTCTACATTGTCATACAGTCTTCATTTCTATACCATAACATCTTCTCTGGAAATCTTTTTTGTTGTTGAGTTGCTTTTTTTTTGATTGCACTGGGTGCCGTTTGAAATTATTATTGACATTTTTTTCACTTGTTATCTATTTGCTTTTCTATTTTTATTTTTTTTTTATGTTTCTTTTTTTGAGATAGAGAGAGACAGAGCATGAAAGGGGGAGGGTCAGAGAGAGGGAGACACAGAATCTGAAACAGGCTCCAGGCTCTGAGCTGTCAGCACAGAGCCCGACGCAGGGCTCGAACTCACAGACCGCGAAATCATGACCTGAGCCGAAGACGGCCGCTTAACCGACTGAGCCACCCAGGGGCCCCATCTATTTGCTTTTCTAGCATATAAGCTGCAGAGGGCAAATATTTTATCTTGCTGGGTTGTCATTGCATTCCTGGCAATCTGGATTAGTGCCTGGCACAAACTACGTGCTCAAAAATGTTTGTGCAGTGAGTTTGAGCCAGTGGTGTTCGTAGCGGTCATGGTATCATCTCAGTGTGATCGTCCCAATGCTGTATTTAGGATTTGCTCCCTGTTCAGATAACTTTCCAACTTGTGTAGGGCATTATTCAGTGTATTCTCTGGCCTTCTTCTTTCCAGGGAGGGTAGGTGGAGCCAAAGGAAGGGAATTGCACCCTTGGGAGTGGAGAGCTCAGTTTTTAGATTTGTAGCTCCGACCCCTGGTGGGCTGGCACTCCTCTGAGGGCAGATTGCTAGGATGAGGCCAGAGTTTCCCAGCATTTTTTCTCTGCCCTTCTGCATGGTTGCCATCAAGTTTGCTGCTTTTTCAAACCCTGTTGCCTTTTGCTTTGTTGCTATAGAAACCAGAGCTGGTAGTTTGGGGGAAATGTTTGTGCATGTGAATGCTGGGGGAGGGGTGTCATGGAAGTGGCAGAGCTCCAGAGCTGGGTGGTGGCCCAGGACACGGAGTGAGGACCCTGCAGACCTCTCTATGAAGGCCCTGCCTGCTTTGGAGGGCGCTCTCCTCAGAGAGCTTGTGATTTAGAATGGCGCACACTTGGGGAACAGGCGTCCCTTTGTAGGTCTGCAGGGCTTTCCTGGAGCTGGTCCAGCCATTCCGTGGAACATCTGGAAAGCCTTGGCCCCTCCTGGTGCCAAAGCCACTGAGCCCTGGAGACAGCGATCAATGAACTCTTCTTGGCTGCTCCTTAAGCCGTGTCCCAGACAAGTGCTTTTCTGGGAACCAGTGAGTAACACGGATCTTTGAGGCCAAGGCTTGTGTGCTGTGGCAGTGACTTTCACTTTTGATCAAAGGGTGGGGGCAGAGAAAGGGTCTGCATGGGGAGAGCAATGAGAATTCTGCTTTGTAGGAAATCAGAACCCAAGTGCGGAAAGCCCTGCTTCCTACTCACTGGTTTTCCAGCTGGAAAATCAGCAAGCTGAGCTATTGCCTGATGTTAATGTTCCTTCATGCTGGGGCTGGTATGAGGGGTGGGAGTGGGTTTGAGGCTACAGACTAATTTGGTTCTCCCCCACAGGTAATCCTTGCAACCCCTGGGAGAGAATTCTAAAAAAGTGCAGGGTGATTTTTTTTTATGCACATAATTTCATCTCACACTGGGTTGTGCTGAAGACAGTGAAAAGAATTTATGATGTACACTAGATTGGGGTAAATATGCCATGTAGTTACCTGATATGCACTGATGTTTTCATAACTCACATGTTAGAATGCACATTTAATATTTATAATAAAATATATATGTGCCTGCAATAGAAAAATATATACAAAGAGTAGAAAGGCCCTGAACTCATCCCTCAATAAATGGTCTCCTCCTTGTTGGGGTCAGGAGCTCAGGATCAGTTTACTTTCAGTGCCATTAAAATAAAAGCTGTTTTATTTTACCGCTTGTGTAACACATGGTAAGTGCTCAGTAAGTGCCATTTGAACTGTTGGTAGGAATGTACTTGGAGTTGCCCCTGACCCAGAAATTCTTCTGTAGGGTTATCCCACTGGCAAAGACAGATTGCTGGATTTGAAATAGCAGAATATTGGAAACAAGCAAAAATCCTACAGCTAAGGGGCATTCCGTACCCTCCTGTAATGGAATAAGCAACCATTACAAGTTTTTAGGCTGATTTTTATATATTAACAGGGAGAGATGTTCAAAACTAATGGTTGAGTAAAGTAAGTAAGTTGAAATCAGTAGATATGGTATGATCCCATTCGTGCAAAAAGAAACACACACACATATACGTGCTGGACATGTGTACACACACAAAATTTTACCTCTGACAGAGTTGGAATGGGAGCAAAGGACTCTTTCCTGCCCCCATGTCCTTTTTAGCTCATTGAGCATATATTTGTAATCTGCTCATCTACACTCCTCACCATGTTGTCTCCTAGCATACATGACTACTACCTCCTCCGTCACGTTTGCAAGTTTCACACCCCCCCCCTCCATAGCACCCCGGGACCCCTCCGCAAGGTGCAGCTTGGCCTCGTTTCTGAAGCCCCACAGAACTCTCTGATTGCACAGCTTAGCAATACATTAGGCCTCTCTTACTTAGGTTGTTCTCTGCCTTATTTCACGGTTATCACTGCTCTTCAAATAGACTGTCAGGAGAGAAGATGGCACTGTACGAGGAGGCATCAAGTTGCAGCCTGAGGGGCAAGGATCTCCTTGCCTGGCCCTTTGGACTCTCTGTGCTCCTGGAGCTGGACTTGAGTCACAACCTCTGTGACCCATTCTCAAGGGCTGCTGTGCTGGGAAATGTATACTACCTCATCCCCTTACAGGTGATAGGAATAAGGGTGCAATACCCAGGGCTTTGCTTGCTGCTAGGACTCAGGGCAGGCAGCCAGTTACTAAAGTCAACTGTGTTCCAACCCCCAAGACTTGTGCTTGTACATGCTTGTGCACAGTACACACGTTCACACACGTGCATTCACAGTCACCTGTGTGGTGTGCCCCTGGGCTCCAAGCTCTGCCAGATGCCGTGTCCTCCGCAAGCTCTACAGAAGCGACATTGGTGCTGGAAACACAGGCACCCTCCCACCCCGCCCCAGGTCAGAGCGTGATGGATGAGAACAGTTTTGCAAAGAGCAGCCTTCCTGTTCTCTGTTCCACTCCCTGGTGCCTGGAGGCACCACTGCCCCCTCCTGCAACCTTCTGGGGCTCTGCTGGAGGAGAAGAGAGAAGTTGGGGACAGTGTGTGTGGTTTGAGGAGCTGTGAGGCTGTGGGAGAGGGCGGCCGGACCTGCAGTTTGTCCCATTAATGTGAGTTTGGGGTTCCTGAAAGGCGGGTGTGTAGGATTAGGCTCCCCATTTCCTGATATCTCGTTAGCATTCAGCCTAGACCCTATGGCTACTTTGTTTGGAAGAACTTGACTCTTCAGGAAAATGGAGGGTCTTAAGGCCACCCACTCTCTATATAACACCTATACAACATGGCCCTTGGTACTTCTCACATAAAGATAGGAAAACTCACCTGCATCCTCAGGGGATTAAAGTTTAGTCCTGGAGGCAGCCTTGTCTGCAAACACAATACCAGGGTAAACTAACACTTGCAAAGGCCTGAAGTCTTCTCCATTATTAATCTCCACAGTCTGGAGTGGTGTCTGGCCTCCCTGCCTCATCGGTTGGTTGAGTGCTCACTGGCCAACTCTGGGGATGCAGAGATGAGGCACATGACTCTACTCGCAAGGATCTCATGCTTTTAGTTGTGGGAAAAGGCATTACAACAGTCAGCGCCAGAGTGTCATTGATGTAAGACTTCTTCCTGTTCAGGATTCATTGAGGCTTCAAGGATGGGCTGGCCAACCCTACCCAGCTTGGAATAGAGGCTTGGAGGCAGAAATGGGCTTTCCCTGGTCAGGAGGGGACAAAGGGTAATGGATGGCAGGTTGTGACTGTGTGGGAGATGGGCTCTAAAGGGTGGGCAGTAAAGAGAGAGAGACCGGTGTGCCTGGCAGTCCTGGAGCTGTGAGGAAGGCAGAGTTCATGCATCCTAGTATGCAGGAGATGGGCCAGTGGAAAGGCCGAGTTTGACTCTGTCACTGGCCCACCTAGACTAGCCCCTCTCCACTGTTCTGGATTTCAGTTTCCTTACTCGTATGTAGATGGCAGCAGTAAAACCGGCCTTCCTGCACCCACTTTTTCAGTGGAATATGAATCTCTGATTGTTGTTTAGCTGGTGAGAGAATAAGCTAGGATTTGGCAGGGGTCTGAATGGTTCTCCCCCGGAGACAGCTGCATTCTCTTCTCTCTGCCTGCTTTCTGTACCGGAATAGGCATCCTCAGCATCATACCCATTAGCCCAGGGGCCTTGACTCCTCTGACACTGTGTCCAAAATTTTATGTACATTCTGGACACGCATTTTCAAGGCAGAAGGTCTTTGCTCCAGTTCTCAGAAGAATTCAAGACCTCAAAAAGCTTAACAGGAGCTTCTCCAGAGAGTGGTGCTGGGTCCTCCCATGCCATCCTAGAGACTTTTCTTCTTGTGCCCCTCCCCCACCTCCCCATTTTAGGAATGAACTATGTGACACAATAGACTATTCTAAGCAATTCTTTTTCTGCTTGGAAGAAATGTACAACATTGTAATAGAACTATTTCTAAAATGTAAACTTGGGTGCCTTCTCAAGGAGAATGTATGGAACATCACCGACATGTTTAGTATCTTGGATGCTTTTATGAACATCAGTTATTGGCCTATACTTTCCTAAGGATCCCAGGTTGCTTTGTTTTTAATTGCACTCCTTGTTTCCATATGTCAAAGAGAGTTAAAAATAGATATCTTAATTTATGTAGAATTGTTTGTGTAGAAGCCCAAGGATGGCTTCAGCTTCTCTTTTGAAGTGAAGTGTTGTTTTTGTAAACAGTACTTGCTACTTGGGCAATACAGTCAAGTTCTAGACTTCAGAGCAGTGGGTCTTGAACTAGAATGTGCATCAGCATCACCAGGAGGGCTGGTGAAAGTACAAATAAAGCTTGCTCTGCCTGACCCCCAGCGTTTCTGATTCTGTAGGCTTGGGATGAGGCTCCAGAACTTACACTGTTAACAAGTGTGCAGCCCAAGGGTCCTGGTCAGGGGACCACACTCTGAGAACCACTGCTTTATAGTAGTTCTCCTTAAACTTCAGTGTGCATGTTCAGTGTGCACGTGGGGAAGCTTGTTAAAATGTAAATTCTCATTCAGAAGGTCTGGGTTGGGCCCCGAGATTCTGCTGTTTTCAAACAGCTTCCAGGTGAGGCTGGTCTGTGGAAGATGCTTTATATAGAAAGACTTTTAAGCAGTGCTTCTCAATTCAGACTGCACATTAGAATCACATAATGAGCTTGTGGAAAAATGGGGAAGGAGCAAGAGGAGGAGGGACAGAAAAAGTTATCTCCCCAAATCCAGATCTCTGGGAGTGGAGTCTGGGCTCATCAGGTGTTTGGATATGCACTCAAGGTTAGAACCGGGTTGTCAAGGTTGTGAAGTTGCTGAAAGTCCCCAAATTAAATGAAGTGTTACAGTTTTGAGTATTTGATAGACTAGTGATTTGTTTCCAACCGTGGTTTCACAGTTAAATCATCTGGAAAACTTTAAAAGATATTGGTACATGGATTAAATAATATGTTTGGGATTTGCTTTAAAACAACATGGTAGTATGTTAACTAACTGGAATTTCAATAAAAACTTAAAAAATGAAATAACATGGTGGTGGGGAGAAATGGGTGAGATTTTTGATCTGGGGTGTCCAATATGTAGCCACCAGCTGCCTGTGACTTTTTGAATTGAAATCAACTAAACATTTTTAAAAACTAAAAAAGCAGTTCCTCCATGACAGTGTTTTAGTTTTTTTTTAATGTTTATTTATTCGCATTTGAGGGAGCAGAGAGCATGAGCAGGGGAGGGGCAGAGAGAGAGAGGGAGACATTTCAGAATCTGAAGCAGGCTCTAGGCTTGGTCAGCACCGGTATGTGAAATGTGATTGGCCATGAGCTGATCATTGCTGAGGCTGAGTGATTGGGTACTTGGAGGTTCATTATTTCTTGTTTACTTTTATACATCTTTAATGTTTTCTATCATGAAGTGTTTTTAAAAGATACCCAGGCATTAGGAGTGGGGCCCAAGCCTCAGGGGCTTTTGGCAGCTCGCCAGGTGATCCCAAGTTTCAACCACTGGACTAATTGAACAGGTGGGCTTAGGCATAATGAGAGCCAGCTGTGTTCTTGACTCTCACAGTCTTGTCTCCATGGCTTGGTGCTTGTCTTCCCCCTCTCCTCTGGTTAATGAGGGTGGAGATTGTTGTCTTGTTTTCCTCTCAGACATGTAGCAAATCTGGAGAAAGAGTTGAAAAAGCTTTGAAAAATGTGAAGCACTGGGTACAATAACAGGTTTGTTACTTTGCCTTGTCTTCCTTCCTCCCACCCCCAGTCTGGCTTCAGTGAGGCCTTGGAGTAGGGTTGCAAGATACTGCAAATAAACATACAGGAGCCCCAGGTAAATTTTAAATTTAGCTAAAGTACAAGTTACTGTTAGGATGTCCCTGGAGGGGGACGGCCCTCTCGCCAGCGCACAGAAAAACATCGCCAGTGCCCTGGAAGAAACTGAAGGGCAACCAATCACCGAGCGCCAGCACAACCCAACGGAGAGCCCCCAGCGGCTCTCCAGAACAACTGAAGGTCAACCAATTACTGAGCAACAGCACAACCGCGCACTAGAGAAAGACCCACTGGAGCCTAAACCCGGAACTGCTACAGCTTAAAAACCCTACCCCACCATACCTGGGTGCGACTTCCCTGACTCCCTGCTCGAGTCATGGAACCTCGCCTGGAACCTTAGTTCCCAATAAGGCCTTATACTGCAAAAATTGTTTTTGACTCTCACTCCTATCTTTACCCCACACAACGCCTGACACTAACAGTTACCTTCTAATTTTTTAGTGTAAATATGTTCCATGCAATGTTTGGGACGTATACATACTAGGAAGCACTTGTTTGAATTTTATATGCCTTCCCCGTTGGGCACCTCTTTCCCTGCCAGCACACAGTAGGCAGAGGGCCTGAACTTTGTGTTTGTAGCAGCACATCCATGGGGCTACCTCTGCTTGGAGATTTTGTCTGTTAACTATTGCTACAATTTGAGATCGGGGTAACAGAGGGAATTGGAGGATTTGGTCTTAAGGTTCAATGAAGGAATAGCCATTTATGTAAATCTTTGATTTCTTTCATCAGAGGTTTATAGTTTTCCTCCTATAGATCATGTTAATATTTTGTTAGCTTCATATCTGTTTATACCTGAGCATTTTTTTGGTTTTTGTTTATTTGTTGCTAATGTGTTTTTAATTTCAAATTCCAATCGTTTATGACTAGGATATAGGAAAGCAATTTCTTGTATTAGGCAACCTTGCTCTAATTGCTTATTAGTTCCAGGGTTTCTTGTCAATTATTTGGGATCAGCGGTTCCCAGAGGGTGGAGTTGTGGAGGGGGTGGTAGGGAGGAATGAGCAGGTAGAGCACAGGGGATTTTTAGGGCGGTGAACTATTTTGTATACAGTAATGATGCACACGTGTCATTATATATTTGTCCAAACCCATAGAACATAATACAGAGTGACCCCTAAAGGAAGCTGTAGATGCTAATGTATCAATATCGGTTCATCAGTTATAACAAATGCACCACACTAAGACAAGATGTAAATAAGAGAGCAAACTGTGTTTCTGGGGACAGGGGGTATTTCGGAACTTTGTACTTCCTGTTTAATTTTCCCATAAAACTAAAACGACTCTAAAAGCTATTTCAAAGATGATAGAGGGCCTTGGTGAAATTAAGGTGCACAGGGTCGGCATCTAATTTTGAGTCTAATATCAGCTGAGAGGCTGACCTGCCACATTATTTGAATCCTGTGATGAACCTGAGTTTCTTCAGTTTCTTTCTTGGTGTTTAGGCTAAGCATGCTGTGTTGTTTTTTTTTTTTTTTTTTCCTCTCTCTCCCTGTCTTTGAAGACTTTAGTGTGTTTACAAGTGCTAGCCTGTGTTTCTAGAATAAGAGGTAAAGAGATTACAGTCATGGTTGCAGCGTTCCTAAAATAAAATGCCACATTAGAACCCATGTCACAAGGAGAGTGGCTAGGAAGGGATGGAAGTAGTGGAAGCCTCTGTTTCCCCATCTGAAAATGGGGATGGCAATTCTCTCCTCAGACTAGAGTAATTAAATGAGGTAAGTTATGTAAAGTGCTGGGCACAGTGTGAACACTCAGTGATTACAAAGACCCAGGATCTTTGAAAAGAGTAATCCCAGGGGACCAATGGCACTTAGGAAGAACAGGCTTTCCAGAAGACTGAGAGTGAAGGTCCTATCCCCAGAAGCATTTGGGAAAACAGTGGACCTGGGGTCCTGGTTGTCTGGGACGTTGTGCAAGGGACTTCTCAGAGAGTAGAGTGCCTCAGGGCCTTCCAGGTGCTTCTTGTCTTGAGATCCACTGGGGTGTTCTGCTCCTCTCAGAGGGAATGCCATTGAATGTGGAATGAGACAGCAGACATCCCATGAACCACGGAGATGGAAGAGACCCTCTCTGCCCCCCACCTCCTACCCCAAAAGAGAAAGTTCTCATTTGTGAATGGCTCTGCCTTTGAGAGTATTTCATGACCTCCATGATGAGGTCAAATGGAAGGTCCAGGAGGTTCACACACAAGCCTGCAAGTGGGGCTCGAGATCTTTGTCTGAAGGTGCATTTTCCTGGGTAAAACCCTTTACCTGTTGGAGATTAAATGCTTTGAGACCCCTGGTTAGATAATCCAGCACTGAGGAAAAAATATGAATAATTGCTCTATTGCTTTGTACTTCTCTTGATGGAAATTAAATCCTGTTTTCTCAGCAGCAGGGTGATAAAAACATTTTCTGAGGATGAGTTGGTGTTCCCCCCCCCCCCCCGAGTCCTTGAGAGCTGGTTATTTAGTGGCATCTCTATAGGAGATTAAAAGGAATTCAGGTAAACAGCTGAAGGGTTTACATGGGACTTGGTTTTTAAAGACATCCTAGGGGGTATTTTCCTTTGCAGAGATGAGGGTGCACAGCAGCAGCTGTAGAAGCTCGGGCATTTGTGAGGAGTGGACGTCTGTGCAGTCCCCTCCCAAGATAGTGCCCAAGCAATGGGGATGGGCCTTTATCATGCCTTGCTGGAATTGTCCCCTTAGGCCTGAGATGTTTGCTGTCTGGGTCTGGTGACCAAGTGGAGAAGGGGCCACCAGAAGACCATGGACCAGCTAGACCAGTGACCCACAGAACTGCTTCCCTTGTTACACAGATGTGTTGACCACCTACCTTGTTCCAGGCACTGTAGTAGACCCTGGGGCTGGACCCTGGACAAAACACAAAATTACTGCCCTCTAGCGCTTACATTCTGGTGGGGGAGACAGACCGTGAACAAGATGAGGGATCATTACCTAATTGTAACTGCTAAGGAGAAAACATTAAGAAAGTGGGATATGAATTTTAGGGGGTGGCGGACTCTGAGATGTTAGGGGACCAGGGAGATCTTTGGGTACATTCCTGAAGGAAATCAGGGGATGAGTTCTGCAGAAATGGAAGAACATTCTGGTGCAGAGAGAACAGCAAGGGAAAGACTTTGCATGTAAGGGAGCCTGTGTGACTGGAGCAGAGAGAATAAAGAGGCAAAGGGTAAAAAGCAAGGTCAGAGGGCAGCAGAGAGTCAGCTTACATAGGGCTTTGCAGATCACAATTGGGACTCTTGCCTTTTCCCTGAAGAAAGGTGGGGGAGGGCATGGGGAGCCTGGAATGTTCTGAGCAGAGGAGAGGTGATCTGGGTTTTAACAGGATCCTTCTGGCTGCTGTGCACGAGTGGAAAGCAGAGGAGCAAAGGCAGAACCAGAGATCTATTAGGAGGCACTGCCATGAGTCAGGCCAGCAGTGGAATGGTGTGCCCTGGATCATGGTGGTGAGGATGATAAGGAGTTGCATTTGGGATAAATGTGAGGATGTAAGTTGAAAATTTTATTTATATGTTGGAAGTTGCAAGATAAAAGGAGAAATCAAGGATGATTCCAAGATTTTTGGTGTGAGCAATTGCGTGGATGGAGTTGGCCATTAACTGATACGGGAGAGACCGAGAGGGATGGTGGGTATTTTGGAGCTCTGCCTTTGTTATGTTTTAGTTCGAGATGTCTGGGAGATCTTGAGGGTAGGCATCAAGTAGGCCACAGGATATATGGCTCTGGTGCTCAGGGGAGAGGTCCAGGCTGGAGATATGAACTGAGGAGTCGAGAGCAGGTAGGCAGTCTATGGAACTGTAAGTCTGGAGAGCATGACACCTGGGAGCTGGAAGGTTCCTTGGTGGCTGCGTGGTTCACACCTGGGAGCTTTTTTTTTTTTTTTTTTTTAATATTTATTTTTGGAAGAGTACAGCAGGGGAGGGGCCGAGAGTGTGGCGGGGACAGAGAATCCGAAGCAGGTTCCATGCTGACAGTAGCGACCCTGATGCAGGGTTTGAACTCCAGAACCTCGAGATCATGACCTGAGCCAAAGTTGGACGCTCAACTGACTGAGCCACCCAGGTGCCCCCAAACTTGTCATCTTCTGAAGGGAAAGTCAGTGACACAGGAGTGTAAAAGGTTATACCCAGTGTTATACCTGGAGTTAGTTGGAAAATCTGGACTAGAATCCGGGTCTACTAAGACCCCCCACATTGGAAGTCTTTGAGTCTTAACCCTCCCCCTGTATAAAACGGGGTGACCATCTCCTCATCATAGCTTGTTGGGAGTGTTATGTGAAATAGTGGTGTGGGGTACCTAGGGAGAGGAGCTGGCACTGTCCCTAGTTCTGTCAAAAATCTGTCAACCAAAGTTCTGTCAAATCACACCAGGTAGGGAGCTTCCTACTTAGGACTCCAGCCTTGCCCCACCTTCTATCTTTCAAGCTTTTTCTTCTGGGTGGGACCTTCAGGGTGATTCCTTCTCTTGAGGTCTCTCCCTTCCCTGCGTTGTCTGCTCATAGGATTATGTGGTGAGCCTGCTGGATCCCAAGTTGCTGGATGGGCTGCCTTGTAGGGCTTTCATGGAATGACAGGGGGCTCCATTCCAGCTGGGGTGGGGGAGGGGTGGCTTCTGTGATTGCTTTGCCCTGAACTGGTACCTGTCCTCCCACCTGCCATCTTCAAGACTGAATGAGGGAGGAGGCTTCTCAGCCTACAGACGGCTGCCAGCTCTCAACCACGTCCTCCCCACAGTTGGACTGAGCCATGTGGAGCTCTTTTTCCAATGTGTCCCTTGCCTCTGAGCCAGTTGCCAATTGCCACTCTTTCGGGGGCCCCCTCTCTTTCCTTCTTACTGTCTGATAAGGGTTGTTGGAAGAGTCACATTGGGCAGAGCATGGCCATGAGATGTGTCAAATACCTAGCTAAGGTGTCCCGCTTATTTCATTAAAGTGTCATGTAAGTAACCCTTGCTGTTGGGGTCTACATTCCTGGTGATGAAATGCGGCTGGTGGCTTGTTCCAACAAACTGCATTCCACAGTTTACAGAGAGAGAGGATTCCTGCTTTCTGCTCACTGCTGGCCCTGGATCTCACAGATTTCAGAATATGCCACCGAACAGATGGCAACTGGGAATATTGGGGAATTAAATGCCTCATTCTGTTTGTCTGTTTCTTATTTTAATTTGGGGGTAAAGCTTATGTCTATAAGCTTGTTTCAAGCAGGTGAGTGTATCCTGTATTATTTTGGTAGGAAGAAATATCTATATCCATATATAGATAGATATAAATATAGATATATGAATTAGTTATGAAATATATGTATGCCTACAAATATAGAAAACCCCCAACAAGTGCACCTGATCTCCATGGGCCGCCTGAGAAGCTGCAAGATTGAGCATTTGGATGGTGTGGATGTGAGGGCAGCTTCTCCAGGTAGGCCCAGGGCAGTGGTGGGACAGCAGTCTGAGAGGAAAGAACAACCAAATGCAGGTTTTCTAGTCCATTAATAGAGAAAGCCATACATTTGAGCTCAAGGTGCAGCCGGCAGTATTTGTGGTGAAAATCCCACAGTATGTCTGACCTTGGTCTTGGTTAAGCATTTTCATCTATAGCCTTAAATTCGCTATGATTTAAAGCTTGCTAATTCAGTGTCCACGACCATATTGAACACTTCACGTTGGGGACCGGTTCAGGGGGTGCCTGCTAAGGAGGATGTTGACACATCCCAGCCCACTCTGGAGGGAACCAGGAGAGGGGTCGCTTGAGGGAAGAGACACCTGGCATGGATCAAGGCCTCAAGGCAGTCACCTCCCAGGGAAGTGTGGTTCTATAGATGAGGGATGCATTTTGTTCTGCACAGATCAGGGAAAATAGCAGTGGGGTAAAATGCAAGCTCAAGGTAAAGATTTCCCCACGGTTAACCAGGCCGCTTTGTGGAGATGGTGAGCTCCCATCCCTCCACATGTTCGTATAGATGTCAGCTAACCTTCCGCCTACAGGGGGTTTGGGCAATGCCTGGAGGGTCGAACTTAATGAGTTGTCAAACGCCTCACAGCCATTTTGGAAAGCGAATGACATAACATCTCTTCCCAGTTAAAAGTGCTAAGTCTTTTGTATTTCCCACCATGTTAGCAGATACCTAGTCCTCAGAAAATGCTAAATTAATGTTTGCTAATTAATAGTACAGTGGGTAGATTTTATAATTTCAAAATTAAGCAATTTTTTGCAGTTTGGTAACCATGGTGGGAATAATCTACTATGGGTGCTTGAAAATCCATTTCTGCTTCTCTGATTTTGGTCCCTCTGTCTAGGGAATGTGAGATAAGAATGCATGCTTCTTGGGGTGCCTGGGTGGCTCAGTCAGTTAAGCACCAGACTCAATTTTGGCTCAGGTCATGATCTTAAGGCTCTTGATTTTGAGCCCCCCATTGGGCTATGCTGTGACAGTGCAGAGCCTGCTTGAGATTCTCTCTCTCTCTCTCTCTCTCTCTCTCTCTCTCTCTCTCTTTCTCTCTCTCTCTCCCCCTATCTCCCCCCTTCCCTACTTTCTCCCTCTCTCAAAATATATAAACACATAAACTTAAAGAGTGCTTGTTTCTCTGTACAATGCTGAGTATGAGAGGTAGTAAGAAACAATGACAGTGGCTCTGAAATCATGAGTGGTCTAACTTGTCTCCCTACTTCCATTCCCCCTCTTATTTCATCTTCCACAGTCATGCCTGATTAGTTTTAAATGCACTTCTCATCAAATTATTCTACAGCTTAAAATCCTTCAACAGTCTCCTATCACCTGCAACGTACAAATCTACATTCCCTTATCAGAATACAAGCCCTCCATCATCTGGTCCCTGTGGTTCTTCCCAGGTCACTTTCAGCTTATCCTCACCTCAGAATTCATAGTTGAACCACACCATTTCACAAATGGACCAAGGTGCCCTTAGAAGCACTAGTTCTTTTATTGTTTGTGCTTAAGTCGATTGCATTGCAGCTTGAGATCCTAGATTGTGTCTTGTGTACTTCTTCCAATACTTTTCAGCCATTTAGGACAAATTTTGTTGTTCTTTTCTGGCCTGCATCTGTGTGGAGTGGCTAAGCCTACACCTCCAGCTCATTTAAGACTGTATTTCTTTTTAATCGATACACCTTTCCACACTGACCTCCTATCAGCTGGGCTTTCCTACTGCTGGCCTTTTGCGTATGTTATTCTTTCTGCCTGGAAAACTATTGTTGGCCAGGTCAACTTCTGATTCTTTATATTATACATTGTCTCTTGTGAATATCATACTGCGGAATTTTTTAAAAAATCCAGTCTGATAGTTCTTGCCTTTTAACTAGAATATCTCTATCTACTCACATTTAATGTAATTGCTGATATATTTAGATTTAAACCTAACATTTTATTCTTTCTACATGCACCCTGGTATTTTACCCTCCCTCCCTCCTTCCTTCCTTCCTTCCTTCCTTCCTTCCTTCCTTCCTTCCTTCCTTTCTTTCTTTCTTCTTTCTTTTTTCTTTTCTTTTCTCTTCTCGTCTCGTCTCGTCTCGTCTCTTCTCTTCTCTTCTCTTTTCTTCTCTTCTCTTTTCTTGATTTTTTTTACCATTTTACTTTTGCCATTTATTAGTTTGGAAAGTGTCTTTTTCTCTTAGTAATTACCTTGGAAATTAACACTTAAATATATTTATGCCCACTTTTCAAACTTTAAAGTTTAATCAAACTTTTACCCTCTTTTCTGATAATACGAGGCTCTTAGAATAATTAGACTTATTTTCCCCATGCTCATCTTACATGCTATTTATTGATGATAAAAATTTTAATTAAAGGAAACTATAAAACATTATTGTTATTGTTTTAAATAGCCAATATTTTGTTGATAGTACCACATATTTACCACTTTCTTTGCCATTTGTTCTTTCTTATACTTCAAGTCTATCATTTAGGATACTTCTGCCTAAAGTACATCCTTTATAATTGCCCTTACAATTCACATTTCAGTATGCTGATGGCAAACACTCTTAGTTTTACTTAAAAAAATATTTCTGATGACCTTTATCCTTGGGTGATTTTGTTGCTTTCGTTGGTATAGAATTCTAGGTAGGGAGTTATTTTCTTTTGGCACATCAAAGGAAAAATTCCACTATCATGCATTGTCCTCACTGAGAGGATACCCGTCAGGCTGTCACTATTGAAGGTAATATGTTTGGCTTTATTTCAGGATCCCTTTAAGATTTTTCTCCTTATCTTTAGTGGTGTACATTTTAATCGTATTGTGTTAAGGTTTGGCTTTTCATTTTTCCTTCTTAGAACTGAATGAGGTTTTGAAGTTACATATTAATGTCTTTCAAAAGTTCTGGAGGGGCACCTGGGTGGCTCAGTCTGCTGGGCACCTGACTTTGGCTCAGGTCATGATCTCAAGTTTCGAGCTCTGTGTCAGGCTCTGCTGACCGCTCAGAGCCTAGAGCCTGCTTTGGAATCTGTGTCTCCCTCTCTCTCTGCCCCTCCCCCGATCATGCTCTGTCTCTCAAAAATAAATAAGAGACTCTTAAATGCCGAGAAAAAACTGAGGGTTGATTGGATGGGGGTGGTGGTGGAGAGGGGAAAATGGGTTGTGGGCATTGAGGAGAGCACAAGTGTTGGGATGAGCACTGGGTGTTGTATGTAAGTGATGAACTGCAGGAATCTACCCTAATAGCCAAGAGCACACTTTACACGCTGTATGTTGTCCAATTTGATAATAAGTTCTATTAAAAAGTAAACATTAAAAAAATTTAAAAAGGGGCACGTGGGTGCCTCAGTGGGTTAAGTGTTCAACTTCAGCTCAGATCATGATCTCACGGTTTGTGAGTTCAAGCCCCGTGTCGGGCTCTTTGCTGATGGCTCGGAGCCTGGGGCCTGCTTCGTATTCTGTGTCTGCTTCTCTCTCTGCCCCTCCCCGACTTGTGCTCTGACTCTCAAAAGTAAATGTAAAAATTTTTTTTGTGATTAAAAAAAAGAAACAAAAATTCTGGAAAAAGATCAGCCTTTATCTCTTCACGTATTACCTCTACCGCATCCCCTTTTCACTTTCTGAGGTCTTGATTACAGAACACTTCATTTTCTCTTCCTCTGCCTTCTCTATCCTGTCTTCTGTATTTTCCATCCTTGCTGTCTTTAAATGGTATACTCTGGATAACTTAGTCTGATTTTTCAAATCTCTCCCCAATTGTATCTAAGTTGGTATTAAAATCTTGAGTTTTAAATTGTTGGTACTATATTAATTTCTAGATTTCTATTCGGTTCTTCTTTAAATCTTTTAGGTCACTGGTTTTCCTATTACTGGTACATATTTTCCAAGTGGTCTTTTTAAAATCTTCCCATGTTGTAAGCACAGTTTATGGTCTGACAGTTCCAATACTTGAAGTTTTTGTAGTTGTGTTTTTATTATTATTTTTTTCAACTAGTTATTACTCATGGTGCTTCTTTCCTTATGGACTTAGTTATCTTTGGTTTTTGTGCTGATTTGTATTTGGGACCTGTTACGAAGGTGCCTTCCTTTAGTATTTGTTTCTGCTTAATGCCTCATATCCATAGCCACCTTAAGCCAAGTTTACGGCTGGAGTCTCTGTCTTATTCCATCAAGGCTGCTATTTCTGTCTTAGTTTGTTTGGGCTGCTATAACAAAATACCACAGATTGAGTGGCTTGTAAACAATACAAATTTTTCAGAATTGGCAAATACTCTCAGGGCAAAAGTGGCTCCTTGTGTTCCTATTTCTCTGAAATTTTCCTACTTCTTCACTACTATCTCATCTACACTTTGATGCTTTATTTATATATTTTTTGTCTCAAATATTTATTTATTTTGAGAGAGAGAGAGAAAGACAGAGAGAGAGAGCGCTTGCTCACACAAGCAGGGTAGGGGCAAAGAGAGAGGGAGAGAGAGAGAGAGAGAGAGAGAGAGAGAGAGAGAATATCCCAAGTAGGCTCCACGCTGTCAGCACAGTGCCGGACGACGCAGGCTCGATCTCATGGACCACGAGATCATGACCTGAGCGAAAATCAAGCGTTGGATGCTTACCTGATTGAGCCACCCAGGCACCCCTATACTTTTCAGTGGTTTAAAGAATAATTTTATCTGACATTTTTTTTAATCTGCTCATTATTTTTGGTGGTACAGTTGGCCCAACTACCATTACCTAGTCTACCATTACCAGAAACTGGAGGTCTCACTTTGGATGTCACTTCTCCAGCAGAGAATTGGCTAAGGCCAGTGTCCATTATGTCTCTTCCATATACACTTTCATAACCCTGTTTTTATCTTCATACATTTATCTCAATTTATACTTTTATGTGTATTTTCATGATTAAAAAAATCGGTCTGGATGGCTATGTGGGGGCAGAGAGTGTACGTATATCAGTGTCTAGCACAGCGTCTCATTCATAGTAGGTGCACAGTAAATATCTGGTCTCTAGGAAAATGAATGCAGCGGAGCATTTGTTGGGTGTGTAGGTTCTGGCTAGATGCAAAGGACTATGGTGGTTTGAATACAGTTCTATCAAGAAGCACAATTTGTCACAGTCTCATGAGTCAGTAAGTGAGAGCTAGATCCTAAGGGCTTGCAACAGGTCTTTCAAGATTTCAGGAACTGCAGCTGGCATTTGAACATGCCCACCTTCTCCTGCTCTATGCAGCATCTGCCAGAAGAGACCAAACCACAGAACCAAGGCAATCCACATATAAGACATGCTGTGTTTGAATTTTGTCCCGTACATCCTGAAAAACAAAGGGTGAGCACATCTGGAAGTCTAGGTGTACACCTTTAAAAATATCTAGGTGTACACATTTCAAATCGACAGAATTTGCAGGCCTCACTAGTATATTTTGATAATGCATAGCACCAATAACCTTCAAGTACCCGAGTCAGAAATTTATGAATATAGTTATTATTGCAATTTAGAAGCTTTTGTATTCACAGTCCTTAGTAGGCCCTCAGTGCATTAAGCAATTCTAGCTAATAATGGCCAGTGCTTAGGGCACCTGGGTGGCTCAGTCGGTTGAGCGTCTCACTTCAGCTCAGGTCATGATCTCATGGTTTGGGAGTCCGAACCCCGCAGGAGGAAAGCGGGCTCTGTGCTGACAGCTCAGAGACTGTGGCCTGTTTCGGATTCTGTGTCTCCCGCTCTTTCTCTGCCCCCTCTCCCCCAACTCATGCTCTGTATCTCTCTCTCTCTCTCTCTCTCTCTCTCTCTCTCAAAAATAAATAAACATCAAAAAGAAATTTTTTTAAAAAATAGTAGCCAACACTTATATCATACTTGCTATATCTCAAGAAGTATATTAACTATGTTCTATAAATTTATCTAATCATTTCAATATTGTGGGGTAAATGCTCTTATCATCCCCATTTCTATAGCTGAGGAAACTGAGGCCCAGTGTGATGGAGTAACTATATCACAGAGTGAGAGGCAGCATCAAGATTTGAACAGAGCCCTTCCCTCTGGCTCTGATGTGTGTCTTCTTAATCTCCCACTCTAGTGTTGCAAGGAACAAGATTGAATTCTAAGTGGCTTTTCTGAGGCTATCCAGGGCTGTGTGGCGCTGTGCATGTTAACCAAAGACTAAGAAGCTCAGTGGTAGCTCCAGGATCTCTGGAGCTCTGTGCATGTTTATGCCATGGCCTCTGCAGGGGGCATTTTCCTGCCTTCCATTGGATTTTTGAGTTATTTCAAAAAGAACCTAATGTGTCAGGTCTGGATGGCTTAGGGAAAAGGCTTTTTTTTTTTTTTTTTTTTTCTGTGGAAAGAAAAAGAAAACCCAAAAATAAGTAAATGTTTTTTAACATGTAAAGAATAAATGGCTATGTTAGAAGGGGTTCTCTTCTTTGGTGACATGTCTTGCCTACTTCCTTTGTATTTTGTGGGGATGCAGTTCTTCGTCTGTGGAGAGCAAGTTCCAGCTTTCATGGTGGGGCTGTCACGTTGTACATGACTATGTAGAAGCTGGGAAGGGATATGTGGGAGCTAATGCAACAGCTTTGCCCTGACAGTGTAAGTCACACAGCGATCTGAGGCTGTGGGATTCTGAGGATTTCTTCGTTGGGAGGGCTACTCTGTGGTGTTGGGTCCTCCTAAAACAGCTCGGCTCCAAGAATACAAAGACGTCTTGGGGATTTGCATTCAATGATGGGGGGAAAATGATGCTTGGAAAATTCTCTGTTGTGGGATAAAAAGTCATTGATCGCCTTTTCCCAAATGCCTTTCCTCACCTTGATATTTTGGTGGGCATTTTTCTTTTCCTGCATTACCCCCAAAACCAGCCTAATTCTCAGCAACTCTCTGACCCTGGGGACCTGTCCACAAATGGAGGAAAATGATGAGGAGGAAAGTGAATGGAAAGTGTCCTGGTGAGTTAGAGTTCAAGATTCCACCTGCCCCTTTGGAGCCTGCACTGCACTTTTCTTCTGAAGTCTTCATGTGGCACCTCTGAGTTCACAGGTTCCTGGGTATCTCTGGCTTCTGTTGCCGGCCCTGGGAGGGCCAACCTGTGTGGAGGAAAGCAGGCTTCCTTCAGAAGGACTTGGATATTGTTAATAAAGCTGGCCACCATTTGGAAATCTAAAGGTTTGCCATTTGCTCTTCCAGACCTGGACGGAAACCACATGCCACAGTAAAGTGTAGCAATGACCAGTCACCACAAAACTATTTGGCTATCTGGGCTTTAAATCTTAGTGGGGGGCAACAAAACGAAACAAAACAAAACAACTCACATATACAAGTGAATGTCTTCGTCCTAGTCTTAGGTATTCACTGTCATTGCTGTATCCAGACACGTTGCGTGGTCATTGTGTGTGTTCACAGCATTTCAGCTGGCCATGTGGGGGCTTCCCTACAAGATTGCTCATGAATAGAGCCAAGTAGAGATTTTGATTTTGTAGAGAATAACTGGACATTGAGTTTGCATTGATTGGAAACTGTAGAGCAATTGCAGGGCACTTGGGAGAGGACTCTGAGGGCCCTGCAGGGATGACCCTCGGCTGGCCCCAGGGTGTGGGTGAGGGCCCCAGGCCCATTACAGGCTCCTGAGCTGTGGCCAGTGGCTGATGCCCCAAGGGAGCTAGGCCTCAAGTGTGAAAGGTTCCTGGGGTGAGATCCCTGTGTGTTAGGGTTACAGATGGAGCTACTTCCCTCTGCATTGGGCATTCTGATAGATTCCTCCTCCTGGCTCTTCTGGATGGGGTTTTGCTTTTCCTGGGCAGGAGGAATTAAATTTATACTGTATTTTTCACACATTGATAGCTGTTCTCGTGGCATGTGCTAAAAGTGAGCCCGTACGAATGCAGTGCCTGTCTCCCATCCCTATGAGGATCATGTCTAGTCCATATCTTAGGAGAGACTTCTCTTCTCTCCCCGTCACACTGTGGGGAAGGGCAGGTAGGGCTGGCAAGTCTGTTTCTGCACAGCTGGAGTGGGCACTGGAGATCAGGGCATAGCTCAGGCAGGGGAATGGGTGGGAGACCATCATTCTCCCCAGCATCTCCTGGAGGAATGTGCAGGCTCCAACTTTGGGGAAAAGTCCTGAGAATCTTTCCTTGGAAGTTTCTGCCCTAATTGTCAGTATTATGCAGAGCTGAAATTTATTTTTTCCTTTCCTGCAGAGCAGCTTGGAATCCTTGAGCTTGCTTGAGGTCTTCTGGGGCACGGAGCAGATTTTAGGCAAATGCTTTAACAGTGGGTGACTCTGTGGATGGGTTATCAGCACTTGTCCCTGCCATGAACATTTTAGGACACGTATTTTTGAAAATCAAGACTGTTTGTGAACATCTGGGCACCTGAAACCAGCCCTGTTTTAGGTGGAAGGGACAATTGGAAGAGACATCTGGAATAGCAGCCAGGAAATGGAGTGAGAGGGCTTCTGGGTTCAAGTGCTGCCTGTCCCTGGACAAGAAGTTACTTGACCTGAGTTCAGTTTTGTCTTTAGTAAAACAAGCTACTATTTACTTATTTGTTGAAAGGATGCCTTTGATAATGTCTCCATTTTATTGATGGGTGGTCCAAGACCCAGACGTGACCTGCACAAGGTTTCCAGAATGAAGGCAGGATGGCAGTGATGCAGTCGCCTGGGTTCAAGTGCAGCTTCCCCAACTGTAGCCCCTGTGGCCCCGGGCAGGACATTTAGTCTTCAGAACCTCCATTTCTTTATGGGTTAAATAGGAGCAGTCACGGTCTCTGGAGTGTCTTGTCTTGACACCTATGACAGTGTTACAGGAATAAAGGGTGGCAGTGTAGGCCCTGGAAACTGTAGGGAGTGTTACAGCTGTAGAGCGTTTCTAGCTTTATAGCTTCCTGGTGACTGAGCAGGGCTGAGACTGAGCTTTCTGGGATTCCTGGCCTCTGGGCTCTTAAAGTGATTTTTAAACATATGTTCATGGCTAGTTTTTCTAACTATAAAAGTAATACTTGGCATAAAATTTCAGCTAGGACAAAAGGGTGTAAACTGGAGAGGGAAAGACACTCCTCCCCCAATCTGTTCTATTCTCCAGAGATGACTTCTGTTTACTTCTTCTGTAACCTTCCAGAAACTGGGCACATGGACACACACAGACATTAACTTCTATAAGTTGTGTAAACAGATAATCTCTTCTATATGGGCTATGGTTTTTTTTTTTTTCCCACCAGGAGCCCAGATGATGAAAACCCAGGTCACTCCCCGGATTTGGTTATTAAGAAGCAGTGCCATAATGAGCAGAGATTTTTTATCTTGGTACCTCTAGATTTTAAACAATGCTGAAAGCAGTCCTTAGCAGCTCACCACTTTCAGAATTATCTCCTTTGCACTTGGCAGAAAGAATCTCTCCTCAAAAAGAATGATGTTGTTAATGCTATGGTTTTCCACTGGTCCACCCAGTTAAATTTAATCACACGATGTGACATCCAAATAAAATGATGTGTGTGTGTGGAGGGAAGGACCTGACAGAGCTTCCCACCCCCACCCTCCCCTTTTTTTTTTTTTTTTTTTTTTTTGGATCTGAGAGAATATAGCAAAGCTGTCTTCAGGCAGCCTTGTTTGCAGAGCCCTCCTTCTTGGGACATTTATATTTGCAGCTAACTCTTCAGTGTCCTTGGATAAAGCTGTTGCCATTAATTGGATCATAGAAGATGGCTGCATGTATTTTTAAAACATGTCTCCCTATACACAAAGCAAATCTAGCCAACTTTGTTTTAAAAATCAGTTAATCTACATGAATTCATGCATCCCTTTGATTGTATTGGACCTGCCTGCTCTTTGAGCACTACACAATCATCCCCTAGTCTGACTTCTTTGCCTGTCATTGGCAACAAATGGGGTTTAGTTCCATGGTTAAAGCAAACACTTCACACATCCTAAAGTGAATATTTTAGAGTTAGAATACCTCTTAGGATTTCATTTTGCAATATGAAATGTTTTCTCTTATGGCTCAAAAAAATCCATAGATTTACAGGGTTTTGGTGCTTTGGTTTTCATGTTATTTTCCCAAAATGTTACATGTAACACCATTTAATAAAGCTAAATCCTATTTTAAATGTGTTAGGGAACCTTAAAGGAATCCTGTTGAGTTATTTTTTTTTGCTTTGTCTCACTGAAGTCTATTTGGTAACATAAGTGCAAGAATCAGGTGTGGAGAGACTGTTGGGCCCACCCGCTCTTTAGGGTCTGGATCCTTTCCTCAGGGCTCCCTGATCAGAGACCTCCCCAGGGGCCTCCCTTGGCCTCTTGTGATGGACCAAGCTCTTGCTGGCAGGTATAACCCTTACCTGCCATAGCCCATGGGCTCTGGGCTCCACTCTATGGATGACTTCTTTTCTGGGTCCTGGAATGCATGGTGAGTTGATTTCAGAACTGTCCTCAGTCCAGGGAGCTCTGGCTACACGACTCTCGGTCCCCTTCTGTCACTTGTCCCAATTCCTACCCTGCTGCTCTGCTGCACACTGACAGCTCTGACGTCCTTCCCCTTGGTCTGGCCACTGCCTGCTTTCCTGCCTGTTAGTCTAATTCTTCCCAAGAACTCCTTGCCTTGTGGCTCTCTGTTATCTTAGAGCAGCACTTTGAGATTGTGTCAAGAGCATTTCCTTCAAGGGGTCATGGCATTTTAAGGCTAGCAGTGATACAAACCTGCCATATTAATTTCCTGTTGTGTCAAAAACTGAACAAACAGGAATGTTTCTTGCTTAAAATCAAAAACAACAATAGCAACAACAACAAAACACAAACAGAGCCATGGAGGTACAGGAAATATTCCAGCTATCTTGTGGCACAGCACAGAAGGATAACTGACCTGAAAATAGTAACCCTGCGATGGGTCTTGATAGTACTGTTGAAATCAGATGATTTTGGGGAAAAAACAAACAAAAAAAACCTTTCCAATGCTTGGCTGTAATCTAAAGGAAGCATTGCACTTTATTGGTCTGATTTTCTTTTTTGAGGCTCATAAAACTTTGTCTCTAAATTCCAATGTGCTGAAAAATTATGAGTATTACAGATTTAGCCAGTATATTTCAAAGTATGCAAAATATACTTTTCTTGGTTATGATTTCTGGATCCTAATAATAATCAGTAGTAATAAATACCACCCTTCAATACTACTACTACTACTACTACTACTCTTCCTTGTCTCCCACCAACACCCTTCCCCCTTCCCTTCCACGCCCCCCGCCTCGCCCACTGCCTACTGCCCAAAGACCTTTCAGGTTACTCTTGTTTTCTGTCTCCCTTTGAGGTGGATGATGTCACTGCCCCCACTGGACAGAACAGGGGGTCTGCAACTCACAAAGTTTAAATGGCATGGGTTGCAGTGAGAACCCAGGTATATTTCTTCTTCTGGTAAACTCTGCTGCCTGGGATTTACACGGTTTCAACTTCTGGTGGCATGCAACATATAGTTGCCACTCCAGGAGTTTTGGCGTCATTACTTACTTGAGAGGCAGGCATCTATGTTGACCTGACCCAGGATGCACGCCTGGTTTCAGAAGGCCAGCTTTTCAGGTTTTCATCATTTTTCCCACAGTCAGCCATACAGGAGGCTTCCTGCCTGGATGGAATGTAGACTATGACTATTTAGAATCCCACAGTCATTACAGTGCAACTGAGAGGTTAGGTCATCCTTGCAGGAACACAGACGGAGCTGGAGTATGGATCAAGGTTCCATTTCAGGAAGCAGAATCCACTATAGCAAACTGCAGGAGGAAGGGATTTGTTGCAGGGAATTGACTGGCTTGAATTATTAAGAGTTCTGATGACGCTGTTCTCCAGATGGAGGTTTCACAACTGAGTGTCCGAAAGCCATACTAGAGAGCTGGACCACCAAGGAAGCTGCTACCTCTTCTACAGTGATGGAGCAGCATCCCCAGGACCACGTTGGCACTGCCATGCTTAAGAGGCTGCCTCAATCAAAACCAGGCCACACTGCTGTGATCTATACCCACACATGGGTGTTTTAGTCCTGCCTCTTGGCACCCATGAAGCTGGCATCGGCATGCTGGAACCTTGGCTAAAACCATCATAGAAGAACTGAGTGCCTCTTGGACTTAGCTTGCTGTGGAAGGAGTGACAACAGAGAACTATGACCTCTGCCTCACTTTTGCTTTCCAAATTTCCCAACAGTACATCTAAATGGCCCCGCTGAACTCACATCTGGAACCTTAGTCCTGAGAGATCTGGGAGATGTGGTTCTGGCTTTGCATCCCCTGCAGAACAGGTGGGCACACTGGGAGGAGAATAGCATGTGTGCTGAAAGCCAATCCTTTGTGTCCTCCATGCTTGATGGTCAGTAGAAATGGGCCTTGATTTTTGAGTCAGCTGATTTGGACAGGAATGAAGTTATAGCCAGAGCATGGAATTGTCATAAATCTTTCTGGGGTTTATGTGTTAATGACTCTAGATAACAGACAGAAAGGAGTTAAAAGCAGCAAAGGCCACAGGTTTGCCCTCTGGTTTCTGCTTAGCTTCTTTGGGACTATTAAGCTGTAGCTGCAACATCCCAAGGGGGAGTTCTAGAAAATTCTAATCTCACTGGATGCTATTAGGGGAAATGATACATTACAGTCCTAGTTGTAGTCTTTACCATACTAATATGTGTGTGAATCTCTCCTCAGCGAGAATACAGAATGCAAGTTTCTCCCAACTTGGTCACAGGAAAGCCCTGCTTTTAAGAGACATAGAAGTAGTGTTCCCTAACATATGTGGGGGAACACACATTCCTTCTAATTCAAAGAGGAAGCAAGGGAGTTCCTTGGAGGAGGGGTTTATTTTATTTCCAAGGAACTGAACCTTTTCTGTAGCCTCAATCAGGAACATTTACCATCAAAATGATAGGGTTTCCTAAAGGGAGGGTGACGCTGTGTCCTTCAAGGAGAACCAGAAAGGAGGGGACATTCACCTCCCTAGGTGAAATGAGCCCGTGTGGACAGGGGAGGTTCCCTTAGGCACCCAGATGGCACATTTAGGGGCCTCTAAGGAAGTAGGCTTGTAATCACTAGGAGAAGTTACAACAATAATACAGTGTTAATCAGTGATAGGCCACATCTCATGTGTGTTGATCTGTTACAGAAGCAAGTGGTGTTGCAGGGAAGGAATTGCATTTAGCTCAAGGAAAATAAAGTCAGCAGGAGAGGGAGCTCAGAGTCTCTGCTGAGTGTCCTGGGTAGGAGAGGGGGAGGCAGGGATGAGTGCAGGGGACCACTGTGAGTGACAGCTGCAGCTGAGGGCAGGGGAAGACAGACCCCCGCTTAGAAGAATTTGCAGCCAGGATGGCGGCAAAATCCCAGCGATGGAGAGGAGGATTGGACCAGTAGTAAATGTAGTCAGTAAGCACCTTCTGAAACTCCAGTGATGCAGAAGAGGGTAAGAGGAGAACCCTTCCAGAGATGGACTTCTCTCTTATAGCTCATCTTCCATTGATTTTAATTTTCTGCCTTTACCACCTGACACAGAGGTCATCTGTGGCAAGGGTGTGTCATTCTCAAGCCAGCCCTTTATGAAGTTTCGGTCAAAGCACTGAAATGATGCACCAGGTTTTTGAAAAAATCTCAGTGTACACCTCTGTTTCTGAACACCAGGTGGGTTCCCGTACAGAAGGCCAGTCCGCCATGCCTTAAGTAGATTTATAGGCAGCTTTCCCAGGAACGGGGACATGGGATTTATAAGATTCAATCAGTTTGGTGAAAGGTGGAAGTTACGTCTCTGTGGTCGTGAGGATGTTTCTGACTCCTTATATCTTTACGTGCTCTGGTTCACTGACCCTGAGATTATGGGATGGATGGCAGTTTCTTATGTATACAAAGGTAAATCACGGGTATCAGTCATTCTCCTCCAAGTCACCCTGAGGTGAGCAGATGGGGCAGGGAAATGTATGCACTACACAGTGGGTATTATCACCACAGCTTCCTCTTTGTGTGCTCTTTGGGCTGAAATCCCTCCATGCTGATTCGGTTACTGAAGCACTATCTCCCACCTCCCACCCCTGTAAGCTCTTTAATAAATGGAAGTTTTTGCATTATGACCAAATGCAAACTTTTCCTAAATGCATGGAGCTCACTGCTTACTCTCCATCCTGAGCAATTATCACACTGTCATGGGAGATTTCAATCCCTTCTCCATTCATGCTTAGACTCTCAAGACAGCCATTAAATTTTGATATCTTGAATCTTTTAAGGCTTTTATTGTGGAAATTTTCAACATCAAAACTAAAGAGAATAGTAAAATAAATCCCCATGTGCCTATTCCTAACTCAAGCTATCCGTTCATGTACGGCCAGTCTCGTTGAATCTATACTTGTACGCAGTTCTTCTTTCCCCTGGATTATTTTGAGGACAAAATTATCATTAAATATATTTTGATGTTACTCTACCAGCCCTCTTCTTTCTCTACCTTATCTATCAATATTTTTACAAAAATTTTTCCAAACATTGCATTATTGTGGACTTTTAACTCCTGTGAGAGGCTTTTCAGATTTTTCCCAGAGTGACTAAAATTAAATTCAGATCCTTCTGTAGGTGTATCCAGAGTGCCTGCCCTACCCACAGTGTTGTGCTAGTGTGGGAGTGGGCCAGGTTTTGATGGCTGGGGTAGAGAAAGGCAACGGATGTAAGTTTAAGAGAAGATGTGGGGGGCGCCTGTGGGGGCTCAGTGGGACTCTTGATTTCGGCTTAGGTCATGATCCAGGGATGCAGGATCGAGCTGCATGTTGGGCTCTGCCCTGAACATGGAGCCTGCTTAAAATTCTGTCTCTCTCTGCCCCTCCCTACACTTAAAAAAAAAAGATGTGGATTCTGTCCTGGCTGCACCTAAAGCCTAGTCAGTGTAACTCTGGCTAATAGAAGTGAGTACAAAGGGAGTACCTAGTGAGCATCTATGTTCAGAGGAGCTAGAAGGATTCAACTGACAAGAGGCTGTGCCATCTGGGTGTTTGGGGACAAAGGCTTTGAGGAGGGGCACAGAGCATGGATTTGATTTGATTTATTTTATTTTATTTTATTTTATTTTATTTTTTAAAGTTTACATCAAAATTAGCATATAGTGCAACAAGGATTTCAGGAGTAGATTTAATATTTTTACCAGTATGATTCTGACTAAAGGAATCTGTTGGGGGCCTATTGAGTAACTCAGGAATCTCCAGGCTGAAGAAGGGCTGGAGAACCACAGTCTGTCAGACTACAGGAAGCCTGGCCCAAGTCAAACCACAGAAGCTCTCTGGCTTGATTACGGCTCCAGGATCCAGCCCTGATCGCTGCTGGATGCCTCCCCTGGGACTGAATCTTAAACTGTCCCTATGTCCTTGTCACCCCTTAAGTTTTGCAGTTCAGGTGGGACCATCTGGGGGAGGTCATACCTCTGAACAGAGGCTGCCAAGGGGAGGAGGAGAGGACAGTCTGTCTCCTTCAACTACTCTAGAAGATATGGGCTCTGCCTTCCATCAAGAAGCATGCGACTGGGGTGGGGGATGTTCTTCCAAGATAGAAAAGGGTTTCGATGCTAAGCCCCTCAAAACAGAAGTGTCCACTCTGAACAGCACTGTCTTCGTGGACTGTTCTCTCTCCACTGCTCTCAGCAGGGTCACAACATCTTCGTTTTCCTTAAGAAAGCCATTTACATTCGTCACTCCTGTTTTTCTGTTCCCATGGCAACCTCAAGAGCCCAGGGTCCCCTCACCAGCAGGTGTCTCAGAGCATCTGAGCAGGTTCTTTCTGATGGCTCCCACCTGCAGTCCTCCCACTCGGGGCCACTGCTGCACCCATCCCCACGAAACAGCACGGTGGCTCGAAAATTCTTTGCTATCCTCCTGTTGCCTGGAGGATGAAGACTGACTCCTTCCATTGGCCCTGCCTTCCACAGTCTACATCTGGTCTCCATTTGCAGCCTTGTCTGTCATTCTGGAAACTCTTCTCCCTGACTAAGCAGGTCCCCAGGTACACCCTGTGCCTTGCTGGCTTCGTGCTTTGTCCGCTGACAGTTCTGTTGTCCAGAATACCTTAGTTGCTGCTGCCTACACGCAAAGTCTCTCTTCCACTCAGGTTCCGTGTACATCCCCAGAGAGAGGGGACTGCCTGCATTCAGCTCTGTAGCACGCGTGTGCATTTACTGGGCCCCTTCATGCCCCACGTGTGTTCATGTAGACTGATGAGCTCATCGGACAGCATGCTGCAGCTCCTCGTATTTCTCCTACATGCCAGCACTGTGCTGAGCACATGGGACCTCCCCGGACATTTGATGCTTTATTTTTTCCAAGAAGGAATGAAGAGTGGGGGGGAACATTAGACGCAGGGAAGGTCAAATGTAAAACGCAGAGGTAGAATACCATGAGCCTAAGTTGAGGTCAGGCAAGCTGGCATGGAAGGTGAGTTTGGGAAGATGGGGCGGTTGTGTATCTGCTCTGTTTGTGGAGTACACTTGGGTTGTGTGCTCCGGGCATACTCTGAGCACCACCAGGTTTGAAACGATGTTCCGAAGGAGGCCGAGAGTCCAGCAGCGAGGCTTTCTGGAGATTTCAGCATGTTTTTGTTTAGATAGAGGCAAGAGTGGCATGTGCTTGAGCAACATTGGCTGCTGAACGGCGCGTGGATTTACCAGCATACGCTGATGGCAGAAGGATTGTCCTCGTAGCTCGCACCAGTGGGCAACTTTGAGATAGATCATTGTGGTCTTTGCAGCAGGAGGGTTCAGAGAGCTCAGAAATGCATAGGTGTCACTAATTCACCTTCCCACCCTGCTGGCTGGGCTTGCTGATGACAGATGACTTCTCATGGGCAGCATCCTCAGGCATTCAGGAAATCACCTTGACGCAGTCCAGGGCCTTCTGCCCACTTTCCCATAAGTCTCGTTCATCTGTCCAGAAAAGTGTTTAAATGGGGCCCTCTCTTTGGGCTGATGATTTACATCCCTCACAGAACCCTCAGGGCCATGTCCACAGCAAAGATCAAGTAGGGAGGAATGAGAAGAAAGAGTAGGGGCACCAAGAGAGTGTCGGGCTGGGCAATTGGTGGAAGCAGAGAAGTGACCCGTGCCTCCTGAGGCCTGTGGTGAGTGGGCAGTGGAAGGAAAGGCCCATGAGAATGACTGCCATCCGGTGGGGTCAATGTGCTGTGGGCTCTGAAATGAGGTTGTCCTTCAAGATCAGCCTCTATCTCCCTCATCACAGCTGGCTCGTGTCTTTTCTGCTCAGGGCCTCTGCAGAAGCCCATCTTCTCCTGCCTCAGGGGCAGGCCGCTTCTTTTCAGACAGCCATTCATCCCTCTGCAAACACTCACTTGAATTATGGGTCCTCTTTTTGTTCAACAGCCAGGCTGGTGCTTGGAGCCTGGAACCGGCTTGTTTTGTGTATGCCCTAGGGTACTTTAGCACTGTGCCAAACAGCATGAGGGGGAAGGGGGAGGGCTCCAGCTCTAGGGCCATAATCCTGCCTCTCTGCTTCCAGGTGAAGAAGTCTTTACCTTCAGTGTGTTCATTTGTAAAAAGGACACAAATGTATCTCATTAAAGAGGTCAACCTATAGTGGGCATTCAGCACATGCTGTCCAAATGAGCACCCCCTCCCCTCCCCTGTAGCCCATACGTGTTACCACACAGGATCTGTGCATAATAGTTGTTCTGTCGATACATGCTGGTAGATGGTGATGAGAGTTTAATGACATCTGTTTTTGAAGGTTTCCTTTAGGGCTCTGACTTCATCCTGCTAGCATTCGGATCTAGAATCACTGGGGGGAGCCTGGAATTTACGCTGAGGGATTAAGGATGCAGGTTTGATGATAAAGGAAGATTAAGGTAACTAATTGCTTTGCTGAGAAATGAATATCTGGTGAATGCCAGGTAGAGGCCTCTTAAGAGAGAGGAAGTTAATCTTTCAGTAAAGGGAAAGATAAAAATTAATAGGATAAACCTAAGAGGAAGAATAGCTGGGATGCGTGAGAGTTAGAGCCGTGTAGTAACGTGGAGGCATCCTCTGAGGTGAGGCAGCCTGGCAGGGTGTTAGGGAGGCAGCTTTCTCGCCTTCTTCAGTGTGCCAGCTGCTTTCTTAACCCTGGGGTGGGGGTAATGCCAGTGCTCAGAGTTGATGCGAATACAGACTCGGCTGTGTATGTGAGACACTCTCTCCATTGCCTGGCACACAGTTAGATGATGTGACCACTTCCCTCTGAAGGGGAAATACCTGACCATTTTCAAAGTGGGTCCAATCCTGTTATCCATGCTCCTTTCTGGGCCTGGGTAGACTCAAGAACTTAGGCGGACAGGAGTGCCTGTTGACGGAATTAAGTTTTAAGGGTTTGGCTTCATGCTGAGAAGAATGTCTGCCAAGAAATATAACTTTTGCAACATAAAGGGGGTAGATTGGGTATGTTTTCACAAGTTGATTTCTGTTCTGGTTCATTTTTACTCGTGGTCACACGATAGGGTGTTGGTGTGTTCCTCCAGAACGCACAGACAGCTGTGATGGTAGCTCCCCAGCGGCGGTGAGCCCCGTGCTGGGGACGCACGCTTTGGGGAGTTTCCATGGAAACGGTGACTTTCTCCTAAAGCTTCTACTCTGCAGTGAGAGTAGGCCTGGCTGTCTTCGGGTACTCTAATGGCATTTGACTGCCCTCAGACTGTGTGGGTAAATGGTGCATGGGACCAAGAAGGACAACCATGTGGTGATTTTTTTTTCAACGTTTATTTATTTTTGGGACAGAGAGAGACAGAGCATGAACGGGGAAGGGGCAGAGAGAGAGGGAGACACAGAATCAGAAACAGGCTCCAGGCTCTGAGCCATCAGCCCAGAGCCTGACGCGGGGCTCGAATTCACGGACCGTGAGATCGTGACCTGGCTGAAGTTGGACGCTTAACCGACTGCGCCACCCAGGCGCCCCTGATTTTAAGAAGAGTAACTGTAGGACACGAGGAAGGCCTAATTCATTCTTTACTTCTTCAGTTTGGTTAGGAGAAAAATGCTTCTCTGAATTTATGCAAAGTGATCATGTTTTATTCATCATTTGGTAGAAGTCACTCTTAAGGCATGTAGGTGGGTGATGTAAGCTTTGCCATCTCAGCTGAGTCACATGTTACAGAGCCCTTCTGCTCTGTTAAGGGCTGGGGAACCCAAGTGGAGGAGGGCACGCTTCCCATCCCAGTGTGTCAGGGAACCAGGAGTTGTCTTGGCAAGATGAGATAGGTACAGGGGTACAGAAGTGCTGTGGGGCACGGAGGATGGAGCCACTACTATGGGAAGGAAGGGCATGAGCAAGGGTTCCAGAGGAGCCGGTGTGTGGGCCATGGCCAAGGCTCTCTGCATGAATATGTGTCCATGAGGAAGGCCTCAGGTGTTGAAGGCACTTGACAGAGAGTCACAGCACTTTAGGATGGCTGTCCTGGACATGCCTGAGCCCGGGCAGTCTGCCACAAAGGTGTGTTTATTACATGGATGTTGCCCCTGCATGGTGCCCAGCACCGTTACCTCATCTGAGTCATGGTAGCCTCTTTCAAATACATGTAGCTCTTGCCGGTGGGTTAAGTGGTCGTAGTCCTCCCCATCCTGCCTACAGGTGGTCTACACAGGCTGCAAGGGAAGAAATTTGAGTCATGGGCTTTCCATAGCTGACAAGGGGCTCAAGCACCTCTCTGCTCCATTCTGTCTCCTGGGAGTCTCACCTTCTTATCCTGCTTCAAGGATAGTGTGACCAACCACCTGAATGCTTTTTTTTTTTTTCCCCCTTCAGCTTCTTTTCTGTATTCCCCTTCCCTGGCTTTGGATATATATCGGATTTATACTTTTGAATCAAGACATTGGCTTTTTTAAACTGTGCAAACAGCACAATATACATATTTTCCATATAAGAGGTATATCAACTCAAAATTGCCTCTTAACAAAGGAGTAAAATACACACACATTTTTATTTGAATGCATTATGGAGAAAATATACACACTTGGTAAATAATCCTGAGATAAATTTATACGTGTTTTTAGGTGACCAGCAGTGACCCACTGTGGCCCATAGCTTCATGTGCTGCAGGGGTATACGAGAGAAAAATAATGACCATTAACTGGATTGGTAGTATCATTACATGTAATATTATGTCCTTTGAAATAGCTAAAATTATATTAAACATGCACTTAAATAATTTAGCAAGTTCTTTAGTTCCATTAACTAATATAGGCATTACTATTGGTTTCATCTATCCATCCATCCATCCGTCCATCCATCCATGTAATGTGAGCATCCCCCAGATTCTTATCTCTTACCTTTAGACCTCTTGTAGGACACTGATTTTCCACAGAACACTGCCTGGTAAATACTTTTCAAGGCTGCATGTCCATGGGTCTGAGGAATCAAAGCTCCTCCTTTTGGTCCGCCTGCCCATCTTGGTCCATGCCAAGACAAATAAGTCATTTGGTGGCTTTTATTTTAAATTTTTATTTTACAAATCAGGGAATGAGTTTACCTAGGTTAAAAGGATGAATGAATAACTAGTGTTAGAGAATAACATGCAGTTGACGATCTTCAGAAGAAAAAGGTGCATTTTGTCCAAGATAACTGCTGTCTGTCTGGAGGGGCACCAGAAGATGGTGCCACGTTTTCTACGACTGCATTTGGGGACTTTCATGGCAGAGATTACCTCTGCCTCCTCCCTTGGTCTGTGTACCTGAAGTAAGAGGAGCCAAGGGGAAGCTTAGAGGGACATAGATGAGAGGGAATATTGCAGTATGGTGTATTATTGGAGAGAGATCCTTTCTCAGCCGCCCAGATATCTTTTTGTTAGTCTTCTATAAATTCGACCACTAGAGATTCAGTTCATTTAGAATTGGCCGTTAATGATTCTGATGAGCACTGCTATTAGCCAGGGTATGGTGGGAGAAACACCCTGATAAATTGCTAGAAGGATCTAAATTTGCCCAATATTTTGTGTAATTTGGCAATATGTATGCCAATCATTTAAGAAGCATGTGCGTTTTCTTACCCAGCAGTTGTACTTCTATCAATCACCACTAAGGACATACCTGGGCAAGCACATAAGAACCACATGGATGGCTAGCCACTGGTGATAGCCTAAATCTCCTTAAAAAAAAATGAAGTATATTTTGTGTACGTATCCAATAAAATACTATGCACATAGTATGCACTATTCCACATATTATTCTAATTTTCTTTAATGACTTGAAATATTATTCAGTATTGTTGAATGATCAAGCAGATTCCAAGTAATATGAGTTCATTTTTGTAAGAAAAACATACACAAACAGAAAGCATGAAACACTATATATTAAAATGATAAAATTAGTTATCTTTAAAAGAGATATGGATAATTTCCATAAATATCCATATAAATATCCATATAAATAAATATCCATAAATATCCATATAAAATCCATAATAAAAATATGGATAATTTTTTTAAATGTGTCTTTTTTCTCGTGTATACTTAAAATTCTAATATAAGCATACATTAATGTTATAAATATAATTTTTTTTTAAATTTTTTTTAACGTTTTTATTTATTTTTGGGACAGAGAGAGACAGAGCATGAACGGGGGAGGGGCAGAGAGAGAGGGAGACACAGAATCGGAAACAGGCTCCAGGCTCTGAGCCATCAGCCCAGAGCCTGACGCGGGGCTCGAACTCACAGACCGCGAGATCATGACCTGGCTGAAGTCGGACGCTTAACCGACTGCGCCACCCAGGCGCCCCTAAATATAATTTGTTTTAAAGGCAACCTTCTTAAAGTATAGTCCCAAAGTGGTAGAAAACTGTCTTAGGTACCTATCGCTGTACAAAAATCTGCCCTCAAACTTAGCTACTTTACACAAAAGACATTATCTTACAATTTCTGTGGGTGAGGAATTCAAGAGAAGCTTAGTTTTGCTGGTTCTCACTCAGGGACTCTCATGAGGTAGTCAGTCTTCTGGCTGGGACTGCAGTCATCTGAAGGCTTGAGCTGGGTTGTTGGATCCACTTCGCAAACACTCTTTCATGGATGTTGGCAGAAGACCTCAGGTTTTGCCATGTGACCATGTCCATAGAGCTGTTTGAATGTTGTCACAATATGGCTGTTGGCTTCCACCACCAAGAGTGAGCTGAGAGAGAGCAAGTAGGAAGCCACAGGGGCTTTTATGACTTAGTCTCTGAAATCACACATCATTTCAATTTATTTATTCATTAGAGGCCAGTCACTGAGTCCATCCATCCCACACTGAAAGGTAGGGTAGTAAACTCCCCCTTTGGAAGAGAGGGGTATGAATTTGTGGACAGATTTTTAAAACAACCATGAACATGTGAGATCATTCGCAGTCATTAGTTAGTATGGTTAGGATCTCTTCACTGGGATTCATCTTTCCTCTCAGAGGGTAATTGAAAACATTCCTAAAGAATGAGAGTTTTGGTCTTGAGATTAGTATGAGCTTGGGTAGTATTTCAGGAATAGGAAGCCACTAACAAGAAAGAGGAGTGAGTGTTTGGAATCTAGAAACTTGGTTCTACCATATATTCCTCACATACCATTGGTAAATCCAGCTTCTCTTTCGTTTTCCTGTCAGGTTATGGAGTCAAATAAACTAATGCAGTTGAAGGCCCTGTGTAAACTATAAAGCAATAAAGGAAGCTGGTTGTTGCTATCATTATCACCATGACCATTGTTGTTGTTGGAAGGAGGTACTGCTGTGGGAGATGAAGGAGCGGGGCATAAAAATGGACTGGGGATTGAAAACTATTCTAACCAGATTAGTATTCCCTAGGGCTGGCTCAGGAATAGAGACAACGCAGGAATGGAGAAGGCCTGTCTTGACCATAAACTCATGTGAGACTGTGACAGTTATAGGGATTTCTGTGAAGGACTGCTGTCTTGGGTCTTTACGGAACACTGAGGCTTAGTCTTTGAGAAAGGCAACAGTTGGGGTAGAAAGTACCAAGAAGGCAACGTTCTCTCACCTTTGGAACCAGAAAGTCCCCAGTTTTCTTAGACTTGTTATCCATACATTTACTGTTTCAGGAAATATGTATTTATTCCCAGCTGGGTGTCAGGCCCTCTACTAAGGGATGTGGCAACATGTTTAGGTAGGCCACAGCCTTTTCTCTCCAGCAGGAGAGACTGATATGCTGTCATTTCGAGTAGAAGACTGAGCCTTGGCGGGTGGCCTCACCCCTGAATCCTAGGTTTGAGTTGCAGGAAATAGCTTTCTCAGATGGCCATATACTATCAGAGTTCACATAGCCCTAAAAATTTTATGTCTTTAGAAATTACAGCTTTTTCCCTCTGCTGTTGTTTATAGGCTCTCATAGTGTCGGGCAAAGATAACGCCAGGCAGTTGCATTCAGATGGCCATAATTTCCACTCCTTTTTCCTTCCAAGTCTTAATGACCCATACCACACCATTTCCAGAGGCCTTTTCATGCTCGTCCACAAGTGACAGGCCTGAAGTTAATGCTGCACAGAGCAGCTACTGCCTGAGGTCCCTCTTGCTGTTTGCTGGAGCTGTTTGACACTAGTATGAGGAGAAAGCTATCCAGCAAGTGGTTCTCTTTACTTTCATTTGCTGGCAGGTATAGTGTAAGGTGAGTCTAAATATTCAGAAGTAATCCTGTGCTAATTAGCTCAGGCTGAACTGTGGAAGTTAAATTATTTTTGTTTAGTGGCTTGGGACTGCTGACTATGTATGCACTAGGTGGTACGCCAAATAACGTGCAAAGGTTGTTCTCATTAGATCCATTAATCTACAACAGACATAAGGAGGAACAATTGGTGCAAGTAAAATGCAATTCACAATCCAAAATATGAAAAATCAAAACAAACAAAACAATGGAAAACAACAAGTTCTGATGATGAGAAATTAGAAGCAGGTGGAAAACAGAATGATGTTTCCTCAGAAAGTTTAAACCTAGAACCTACTGTAAGATTCAGCAGTTCTGCCGCCAAATGGACACCCCAGGGAATTGAAAGCAGGGGATTGAGCAGATACCTGTACACTACTTGTTGATAGCAGCTTTATTCACAATAGCCAAAAGGTGAAAACAATTCAAATGTCCATTGATAAATGAATGACTTGACAGGGTGTGGTATATGTCTGTAATGGGATTCTCTTCAGCCTCTAAAGGAAGGAAATTCTGGCACAGGCTACAGTGGGGATGAAGCTTGAGGACATAATGCAAAGTGAAACAAGCCAGACACAAAGGGACAGATCTTGCATCTTTCCACTAATATGAGGTACCTAGAGTGGTCACATTCATAGAGACATAAAGTAGAATGGTGGTTACTGGTGGGGGGAGGGGGGAGGGATGGAGAATCAGTGTTTAATGGGTACAGATTCAGTCTGGGAAGATGAGAAGGTTCTGGAGATAGAGAGTGGTGATGCTTTGCACAACAAAGTGAACGTCCTTAATGCTTCTGAACTGTACACTTAAAGATGATTAAATTAATACACACTATGTAATATACATTTTGTCACAATGAAGTTAACCATTTTTTAATGCAAGTGGTTTACAAATTGATGCTGCTAGGCCTAGGCACTGGAGACAGCATTGGACCAGGCAGAGGACTTGACTGCAAGAACTTTCAGATTATTTTCTACTGATGGGAGGTGGGCAATAAACATTTAACAGACAGGAAGGGCTGTGTGGGTACCGTAAGGACTTTGAGAAAGATAAAATCAGGTAGTTGATGTGGTCTAGAACCACGTCCTGCATGTGCATGGGCCGGGGGTGCTTTAGCTGGGGAAGCCTGGGAAGGACTCTGAAGGGTCAGCATTTGGGCAAAGTCCTGAACGATACAAAACAGTCTGATCCACCAGAACCTACCGAATATATTTGAACTTCATTTTACCTGAAATCATATTGGTATTTCTGAGATACAGAAATTGCTGCAGAATCCAAAGCTTATTTTGAACTGTGCTTGCAAACGACGTTCCAAGTATTCCTGATTGACACCTTGAGGATCGAGATGGGGACAAGCAAAGCATTAGTGGCTTAGAATATTAAAATATTTCTTGCTGAATTCCAAATGTTCAGACCTAGTAATGTTTTCACCCAGGCAATGATATTAACTGATTCACATATTGTTCATTTAACACTTTCAGGATCTAAATGCAGTGGAAGCCTTCTTGGGAAGACTATTATGCCTTTTAGAAAACAATTGATTTACAAAAATCAGTTATTACTGATATTTTTATCACATTATCATTCAGGAGGAGATCAGTCTATTTTTTACCCTAGAAACCAAGGCTACTTATTTAAAGCTTTGTGGAGTTTTAAGGTTTTTTTTTTTAACAACTTACAATGGAAAGAAAACAGCTTCTGGGACAATGAAGTGAGCGCACAGTTGATTTGTACAAGGTATTTAGATTTCCCATTATGTATTTTAGAGACTCCCCTGTTTTTGCCCAGATTTGTCTTTTTAAGTCAGAGTCTCAGGGCAGAAGATGAGAGCCCCCTGAGGACCATGGGAATGCAGTTGAATCGTTAGAAGTTTGCACCGCACAGGCCTCGATTTGTGATGGAGCTCACAACACAATGTCTGTAAAACCCTGAAGTTCAGCCAGGCACGTTATAAAAGAGTACAGTGACTTCAGAGTTTGAGATCAGTCATTTTGCAAATGGTTCTTTTTTTATAAGAGCACATGGCTGCCTTTGCCTTAGGATACTGCTGTGGTATTTCCCAGGAAAGAAGCACGGGGCTGTGGGTCCCATAATTGTTGGGAATTTTGACTTATGAACTTAACTGAGAAGTCACTCCAGCTTGAAGAAAATCAAGTCTTTCTCACCCCCAGGAATTTGGGTCAGAGTTGGGGCTTCTGCCAGGGGAGTAGTGACTGATGTGACCACGTGTGGCTCAGGAAACAACGCTGAGATTGATCTTTGATCGTTCATGGCACACGAGAGAAGCCAGTTCATAGCTCTTCTAGGGAAACCATCCGTTTCCCGCCCCTGAAATTTGCAACAGTTAGAATATGGGTGCATGAATAGACATAATTCTGTCAACAAGCATTTGCTAAGGCCTGCTGGATGCCCAATCCATCTTGCACTAAGTGGCTGTAGTTAAGCAGGAAGAGTCTTGCCCCCAAGTAGCTTCAAGTCTCTTTGGAGAGCCAAAATATATAGAAATGAAAGAATCAGGAAATAATAGCTAAAAAATCAGGATATTTGGATCAATGTCCTCAAGGCAAGCGATTTGTGCTGATGGTAGGTGCTGATTGGATAAGATCAGGTAATGAAGGAGGTGGTCACTGTGGGCTGGAGAGGTGTGAGGTCAGGGAGCCTTCTTGGAGCACGTGGAGCTTGGGGAAGGCCTCGACAAAGGGCCATGACTGAACAGGTCTGGAAGCGAGGCTAGGAAAAGACTTCAGAAGAACCCAGAAGGACCCCAGACCCAAGTAAGGAATAGAAATACTAACTCAAGGGTTAGTTGTTAGTTAACTCAAATATTCATCTGTTTCTAATATCCAACGTGTTATCTGTAGGGTTTGTAGGTATTAAATGGGGGAATTGGAGGCCAGTGGGCTCTGTGGTCACATAAGTTTGGATAGTGCTAGAATAAGCAACTGAGAGTTTTCTTGCTGCAAGACTCCTCAGGCCTTTTATAGGCTGACATTCACAGTGACTTTCCCAGATGGGCATGTATAACATGCAGTTTCCTGCTTATTTGACCACAGAACCATGTCTTTTCTCCAGGAGGTTCCTGCAGGAATAGAGCTCCAAAGAGTATAATCGAGTTGGGGAAATGCTAACCTAAATGATTTTACTTCCATGTGTTTTTTTCAGTGCAAGTCACTAGCAATAAAGTCATGTTTTCAGTGGTCTTGAAAGCCCAAGGGGATTGATTGGAAGGAATTTAGAGGAACTTCATTTAAAGAAACCAGCAAATAAGTGGTCCTTCAAGGATGCCCAGCCTGGAGTGAAATACCATCTTAGTTCAGAAGTTATTCCCCAGGATATGAATACACACATAACACAGGCTTTACAAAATAATTGTTTTGTTACTGTTATGCCCTTGCTTCTGTTAAAATACGGGGAAGGATTTCGTATCCACACCATAGCCTCACTGTAGGGACAGAGCCTTGAACGTTAGCTGGCACTGGGGACTTGCCAGATAAAATACAGGATGCCCAGCTACATGTGAATTTCAGATCAACTCTGCATAATTTTTCAGTATAACTATGTCCCAAAATACTGTATGGGACATAATTGCACACAAAAATTATTCATTGTTATCTGAAATTGAAATTTAACAAGGCGTCTGGTATTTTTATTTTCTAAATCTGACCCACTTGCCCAAGATGCTCGGGGAGCCTAGCCACGCTAGGACCAGAAAGTGACTTACAGTGTAAAGGCAAGGTAACGTGGATGTATTTCAAGTTCCTGAGAGCCTAGGCCCTCCCTCCTAGGAGATGTGTGACTACAGCCTCAGGCCCCCTCCCTGCGCTCGCCCCCATTCTCCTGGGCGTGGGAGAGTTTGTATGTGAGAGGTCATAACCTTTATTTGGCTCACACACTTTTACAAACAAATGTCAGATCCAAAAGTTTACCCCCAAAAGCACAGATCCGAAAATGTAAAATCCTATAATTTTGTAGGAAGAAGCCAGTTGTGTCTGAACCTAGAAGTCTTGAAACCAAAAGAACTGTAAATGAAGGTTGGCCGGGGAGGGCTATCCTTGGTTGGGATACACAGACTCTGGTGTCCCTTTCCCTGCTGGGAAGTGGAATATCTCCTTTCCATGTTTAGTGATGGGATGGTTGTTACTAAAAGGTCAGGCCTTATCAGTGGTCTCTGCTCAGGGATATCATCAGGAGGAGAAAGAATCAAACCAATCTCTTTGTTGGAAAGGTCTTCCCAGGATCTGCTGGGTGGCTGGACTGCCAACCACAGTTACCCTCCTCTTCCTGATGACCCCCTCCCCCCACCTGCTCTCTGCTCCAGGAGCCCACCTTTCCCCAGCCATGCATGGGATGTGCTCCTGACAGCAGGGACTTAGGAGGAGGTTGGAAGCAGCTCCTGTGCAGTGGATGGGTGTTGGTGGCCCTGAGTGAGGAGCTGGGGAACACTGGGGAACTGGGCTGTGGGGGCCATATATGAGGGTCAGGGCACGGAGCTTCTGCTGATCATTATAAAGACACTGGTAGGGGGGTGCCTGGGTGGCGCAGTTGGTTAAGCGTCCGACTTCAGCCAGGTCACGATCTCGCGGTCTGTGAGTTCGAGCCCCGCGTCAGGCTCTGGGCTGATGGCTCGGAGCCTGGAACCTGTTTCCGATTCTGTGTCTCCCTCTCTCTCTGCCCCTCCCCCGTTCATGCTCTGTCTCTCTCTGTCCCAAAAATAAATAAACGTTGAAAAAAAAAATTTTTTTTTAAATAAAAAAAAAAAAAGACACTGGTAGGGACTCCAAGTCGCCTCTGCGGGCATTGTGACACACGGGTGCCACCAATGTTAATCACACCACTGGTGCTTGCCGTATCCTATGGAAACGGCAGCTCCTTGTTAATTCAGTGAATCTGGGGGCAGGCAGTGGTACAGGCCACTTCACGTGGGCTTGGGGGAAACCCCTGGATTATGAGCATTCTTTATTTATGGTCAAGTCCCAGGAAACTCTGCTTGCTCTTCAAAATTCCTGCTGCCCCACACCACCACCTGTTTTGGAATTTGGTAGTGGAAATAGAGGGGAGCTCCAAAAAAATTTATTCCAGAGGTCAAGCTGAATCCTAAATAATGAGTCCATTAGGTTCCACAATCAATATCCAGCTTCTAAACATGATGTATATTGATGAGCTGACTTCTAGGAGACTAGTACTAAGGGAATTGGAATCCATTTTACCGGAGCCAAATTGGTTGTTGATGGGCCATAGTAAACCGTGACTTTATAATCAGCTAAAGATATCCTGCAGTCTAGTAAAACACAGCTTCCACACATCGGAGCCTTTTGTGCTTTCCTGAAAGCCTGGCAGAGCAGTGTTTGCATTGAGCCCTGTATCATGGCCCTGTGGGCTCTTCCTAAAGGACAGAGGGGCCGGCCACGGCCCCAGCTGAAGCCTCTGCAGGTACTGGGGTGAACAGGAGCCTGGCAGGAGGGTGGAAGCCGGGGGCAAAGCCCCTCAACTGTGATATGAAGGCAGGCTGTGTACCGAAGGGCTCATGGGGACTGGCTCTTGCCCCTTGCAGTCCAGAAGCACACATCCTTCCCTTAACCGCTTCCCCAGCTCTGTTCTCAGGACCCCAAACTGGGTGAGACATGGCGCCTATACTGGGAAGCCGTTTTCTTTAAGACCTTTATTCTGAGAGTCTCAGTGGGAGGAGGGCAGTTTGTGCATAGCATGATGTGCGTGTATGTGTCTGTCTGTGTGTGAGTGTGCATGGGCAGGGGAAGCTGGGAGGAGGGCTGCCTTCAGTGAAGCGCTCCGGCCTTCCTCCTCCTCCCACCTGCATGTCCCCAGGTCTGGAGCGTGACGTGCTTTCTGGTCATACGTTGGAATCTCATATGGATTTTCCTAATTAGCTGGGCCATGGGCAGTTGAAGAGTCTCGGCCCCTGGACTGTCGGGCATCTCCTGCCCACTGGGGCCGCTGCTAGGTGCGGCGATGCTGAGTCTGAGAGTCTAGCCCGGCTTGCACAGGGTACAGGCAGCTCTGCCTGGGCCGAGACCACAGGGCCAGGTCACTGCCAATGTTTACAGAACAGGTTTCTGGAGGCAGGAAGTTGAAGGTAATTAGGCTAATTAAACCCCTATAGCTCACCAGCTGCAAAATTGCTCTGAGAGACTCTGAAGATTTAAAAGCGTGCGTTTACTAAAACAAAGCCCAAACTCCCACAATTAAACAAGGTGAGGCCTTTCTACCTGTGGGGCTATGCACGGCTTGGTTTAACCCAGGTGGGAAGGAGGGAGGAGGGTGCAGGGTGCGTGCTTTCCCTGATTGTCTTTCACCTGGTTCTGAACACAGGCCTGGCTGGTGTGGATCTTGGGGTCATCCCTCGATCTTACCGCTGGGAAGTAGGTGGGCGGTTGTCTCTGCCTTGACAGGGTAATGTGCTCCCCCACATGTCCCCTGATTAAGGGGCAGCAGGAGCAAAGGCCATGATGTGTTACTGCCAGTCTCCCTGGGTGTCAGTATTCCAGCAGCTTCCAAGACACCTGGCTGAGCGTGCAAGCCCTGTGGAGAGGCCCCAGGCCAGCACTGACTGAAACGCCTGTTGGAGACTGTCCCACCCTTGGCTGGGGCAGGGGTTTGCAAGGTGTCTGCCTATTGTCCTCCCTGTGGGCTGCACTGAATTCTGCTGGTCGGTCCAAATCCAGAGAACCTGGTGGGGGCCCCCGGTGGAGTGCAAGGGGCAGAGAGGGGGAATCTTTCATGGCCCCCCACAGACACCATGCGGGAAGCCTCCTTGGTCAGCTCCAGAACAAGCCAGGGGAGGTGTAAGTGTGGTAAGAAATAGAGGAAAGGAGTCCAGGGGTCATCCTACGTTAAATTGCTCAAGGTTAAATGATGGACTGTAGAAGTGATTCGATCAGCAGTGGAGGAGTAAGCCCGAGAGAGAAGAAAGTCCAGGCTTACATATCACGGAGCGTCAGACTGGGAGTAACAGGGTTTTCAGTGGATTGGCAGTTGGCAAAGGAAGAAGTAAATCAACCCCCTGTTGAGCAACTTTCAGGAGTCAGAGGCAAGACCAATTAGATACTGAGGAAACATTTGAATACACCAGATTGTATTTGGGTTCAGAGGTCAAGAACGTCTTTGAGGCCGTACTGTGTTTTCTGAAGAGCTTCTGGGGGTCACTCTCCTGTGCAATTAGGAAAAAACTAGACTCGACTGGATTTGTCCCTGACCAGGTGGTAGCCAAGGATGGAGCACATTTCTCTGAGGGCTTCCTGGTGGAGGCGGGTGAGGCGGGTGTGGCTGACCCCTGTCACGCATCTTGTGTTTTCCCCCAGCCCAAGAGCCAGTCTAGACAACGGTCAAGGCTGTCAAGGCAGGCCTCCTCTCTGAGCCCCTGTGGGACACCAACCTGGAGCTCCAGCTGGGATCACAGCACTTCTCTGTCACTTTCCACAGGAGTGACCGTGAGCAAACTCCTTGACTCTGGGTCTCCAGGCCTTATCCTAAACCAGACCCTGTTGTGCCGATAGGATCAGCATGCGTGAGGTGCTGAGAGCTGTGCCCGCCGCCTATATTAATGAATAAAACACCTTGTCCGGAATGATCTGTTCATCCCAGTGTTCACTTCCTGTAGTTTCATCTTCTACAAACCTCTAAGGTGCGGAGGGACTTTCTCCCCGTTTTGGAAAAGGGGAAAACACAAGGGGACTTTGGAGACCTTGCCAGAGTGCCCATGGCTGGTTAGTGGATGGGCAGGGTGGAAACCAAGAAGCCGGAGCCGTTGACCATACCACTTTCAGAGGAGAAGGAATTGCATCCGAGCCCCTCCACTTTCCCTCAGTTCCCCAGTCTCATCATCCGCTATAGGGGCCTGCTTCCTGGGCGCGGAATGAAGACAAACTAACAGATGACAAGGTCAGTCCTCAGCGCCTGGAGAAAGTAAGTGCCGAGGAGGTGGGGGAGGGGACAGCTCTGTAGGCCAGGAGCGCTGCACAGCCTGAAGAGGGGACTGACCCCGCGGTCTGGGTTTAAAGGCCCAGAGTGCAGCCTGCTCCCAAGTGCTAAGGAAGTGTGATTGGAAGTGACCACTCCAGCCTCTCAAGTTCTTTGGACAGAGGCCTAGTGAACTGGAAAGGCGAATTTCCCACAGCACTGAAGAGGCTGAGGTCACCGGTTGTCCCCGAGTAGAGAGGAGGAGAAAGCCGATTTGGCCTATGGGCTTCTTGCTGAAAAGTGGCACACCCAGGTGGTGGTCCTTCTCTGTACCAAGTGATCAGGAGGCAGGGGCTGCCAGAACTCATCAGGATCAAGGCAGGTGGGCGAAGCTTACCAAACACCCCCCAAGGAGTGCTCACCCCGTCTCCTACCCCTTGGGTACAAGAGCAGTGCTCCTCAGACTTGAATTGCACCAGGGAAGCCCGGGCATCGCACTGCAATGCAGGTTCTGAGTCAGTGGGTCCAAGTACAGCCGCAGGTTCTACATTTCTCCCCAACTCCCAGTCTTGCCCATGTGCTGTTCACGGACCTGGCCCAGTGGTGAGGGTGTAGAGGGCGCATGGGCATGGGCCGGATGTCTTTTCCCATCGGTGTGCACCGCTTCTGTTTCCCTTGTGCGTGGCTTTTATTTTCCTCCTCAGGCTCACAGGTTTCTCAACACCAGCCGGATGGGAACAACACTCAGGCTAATGAGGTTCCACTGGGGCAAAGTGGAGGACCTCTCTGAGAGCACATTGCTCTGCTCTCCCCGAGAGGGAAGGGTTATCCTCCAGGGTGGGTGCAGCCCTAGAGAGAGGGGAGCAGGCTGGCTGTGCAGCTGGCAGATTGGTACCTCCTGCTCCTTCCTCTGAGCCCCACAGTCATCTGTTCAGGCAGCTTTCTACTTAGCGCTCTGATTTCTGTGTCCAATCGATTGGCCACATTTTGTGCCACAGAAAAATGCATGACTGAGTTTTGACCTTGAAGCCAGCCGGCCAGCCATGCCGGCTTCTGTCTTTCACTGTCTCTTTGAACTCTGAAAAAGGTGAGGCAGGAAAAGCAGTAAGCCGTTTGACTAAAATAACGTCATTAGTAATGCGACCTCTTTGCATTAAATCCTGCATTTATTAATAATACGATAATAGCACTCTTTTCCATTTGTGGATTATATTCTGTTTTACAAAGCACTTTCATCACCATTATCTTATTTGATACTCAAACGGCCATTATGAGGTAAAAGATTATCATCTTCAGGAAACTGAGGCTCAGATTGGTTTATGAGCTTGCCAGGATCACAGGGTGCTGAGAGGCAGAACTGGGATGTGGGTGCATATTCTTATGGAGTGGAATTAGTTGAACCAGTTGCCAATCCCCTGGGTCGTAATTTGCCCCAGCCCAGGCCTCGTGATGCCATATCAGAGATGACACTCCTAGTGTGGCCTGCCTGCAGCTGGGTGTTAGGACTCCTCCTGAAATGACAGTGGCCACATTGTTACTTAAGTGCATAGCCGAGAATGCTCTGAAGTTTAAAAAAGTGTTTTAAAAAAAAAAAAAAAACAAAGCCAACAACACCAGCAAAAACCAAGCCATAGAGTATATAAGCTAGAAAGCGTGTTTTAAGTTACTCAGTTGCTCTCTCACTTTCTCTCAAACTCGCGTGCGTGCACACACGCTTTGCCTGGTTTTCCTGGCTCGGTTGACATCCCTCAGGAAAGCATTTAGCAAAGCCAAGCAGGGGGTCATTTGTGTGGTGCATGTTGGACTCCTTTCTGGAACGGTTCCTCCAGGCCACCACACCTTTCTTTTGCCTTCAGGCAGGCATATCAAGCCCCTGGCATTGACAAGGTGGGATGGACACGTGGCCAGCCACAACTGAATTTGCCCCAAACCTTCTTTAGGCTCCTATTTCACAGGCTGCTTCCAGTTGCCATGGAGACGGTCTACTGCCTTCTCCCTCAAATAGAGCTGGAATCACACTTGTGCGTCTGTGCAAGGTGGAAGTGACAGAGCGGCCTGTCTGTGAGCGCCCCTTCCGGTACTCTCGCCCCCAGCCGAGTGCCCTGGAACCTGTGAGGAGGGCCCTGAAACTCACCCTACAGAGTACTTACAGCAAAACAGGACACCTGAGAACAATCTCTTCTAAGCTCCTTTTGTAGTTAATGATTCCAGGAAAGTAACTGCTAAGTTGCTGTGTAAAAACAAAAGAAAAAAAAAAAAAAGTCATCAAGCACAAGGAGAGCCTCACCATAAAATGGGCTCTGAAGGCCACTGCCACTGGGACCCGGTTCTGGAGTCCCTACGGCTGCACGCACCGTTTCCAGGTGGGGTAACTGAGAAATGAGAGAAGGTGATGGCGGGGAATCTAGAGAGTCCTCAAACAGGGATCCTGCCCCCAAAGGATTTGCCATCTGGAGGGAAGACCATCCTGCACCCATTATCCAGCACTGCATCGGGGTTCCAGCTGTGCTGTGGAAAGGAGACTGGGAGCGCTTCTCCCAGAGGCAGGCTGTGGAGCAGATCGTTAATTCTTCCACTCATGAGCTCGGGGACTTTGGGTGGGTGGCTTGTTGGTATCTGGGCGCCTTGACTTCTTAGGTGGCTACGAGCTCAAAGTGAAATGGTGCACGTTGAAGAGCCTAGCATGGTGGCTTGCACATAGCAGGCCTTCCCTGAACACTCCTAGTTCCATCCTTCTTTTCCTTCCCACTTATCAGAGGAGGGTGGAGCAGTGGCGGAGGGGAAGGAAGGGTGCAAGGCGAGGGGTGGGGGCTGGGGTTGGAGCTGCAGGCGTGGACAGGGAGCAGGGACGCATACCGGATTCCACAGCACAGCAGCAGAATATGCAGCATGGAGGCCCATGGCGCGTATGTGCTTAGGGGAGCTTGTCCAGAGTCCTGGACATGTGCAAGAGGCATGGAAAATAAGGCAGGAGGTGATGCTGATCACAGAGAGGGTCACTGGTTTCCACATTAGCTGCGCCGATTGCTGTAGGCGGCCCATAGCAGTGCACTGTTGCTCAAACCTAAGCAAAGGCCTGGGTGTTCTGCCTTTACCCAAGAGATATGGACCTTTGGCGTTGTCAGCCTAAACGGGTTTTCCTTACAAATTTCTTCTGACTGGAATCCAGGGGAAACGCTTATCAACCAACATTAGGAAGAGAGATGCGTTCTTTAAAACAACAACAAAAAAGCTGTGTCTTTTTTGGTATAAGCACCTTCCCCAGCCCCACTGCTACATTTCTCAACCCCCCTCCCCAACATTTCTCAAAAAAAAAAAAAAAGGGAAAAAGAAAAACAACGAATCACTGAGGAAACAGGCCTCAGAGTAGACCGGGCCTGCAGAGGGCTAGGTGATGAGTGTGCTGCTGGCTCAGAAGTGCTGCATTATGCATGCAGAGCGTGGTGGTCCCTTGGGATAATGGGTCACCAAATCCCAAATGTGACTGGAAGCAGCTGTGACTCCATTTCCGGCAAGGCCATGCTCCTGGGCTGTATGTGGTTTCATTTCCCCTAAACCCTGGAGACCGGATGAGAAATTGATTTTAGGGAGTATTCTTTGTAAGCCCTACCCGAAGGTAGGGGATGGATTGATCAGATGACCACTCAGAGCCTCTGTGCATCTTCTGAGACTTTGGGAATCTGGTCTGCTCATGGTATCTGGCTTTAAGGACTGGAGGCAGTGTGGTGCAGCAGTCACAGGCAGGCGCATTTACAAAGAAACTAGAGAAAAATAGGGAATGTTTAGTTTGCTAGGGAGCCAGGAGAATATTGCCTAAACCTGTTGGTAACTGAATTTAAGGAAGAACCCCGAGAGTGGCTTCTCACTAGTGGGGCGTATTGGTCATAGCAATAAGGAAAACGCCAGGATGAAAGCAAGCATTTCCCAAACGCACTCCTAATCTCACTGGATTCTTACAACACTCTGAAAGGCAGGGAAGGTGTTATCCTGCGTGATAGATGAGATGCGGGGTACTTGTTCTGCCTGAAGCCACGAGGCTTGTCAGTGACAGATGAAGGCCCCATGGTCCATGCCTCCCCAGCTGCAGGTCAGTAGCACTGCCCTCTGAGCGTGCTTCAGGTGCAAGGAAGGTCAGAGAGGAAGGAAATCACAATCAGGGATCACCCCCACTACCCTGTGTCTGCTTTGCCTTCAGGAGGGAGGAAGGCACTTTGCCTTGGAACTGTAACTTCCTGAGGGGTGGGTGGGGGCCGGGTTCTGCCATACACCGCAGGGCCCTGACTGCAGAAGTTGAGACTCCAGCCTTTGTCAGAGAAGAAGGCATCTGACAGCTCCTGGCAGGGGTGATAATTCAGGAGGCTGGAAGGAGCCTCCCTGGGGACATTTGAAAGACAGGCTTTGCAGGTGGCCTGGAGTGGCCTCAGAGACCCATCATAGAAGCATATCTTGCCAGAAAACACCACTGGAGCAGCCAGGACCCATTCCTGGCCCCTGGCTTCAGCCAGGTGGAGGCTTCTAATACAGAATAGCTTTCAAAGGAAAAGCTTTAGCAAGTCTGTGACGTGGAAGGCTTGGAAATGACAAAACAGACTGACTTAGCCCAGGTGTTGGGAAAGGGCCCACCTGTACATTTGTAGTATGCTGCCTGGGAGCTTCCTGGGGGCCACCAGCTGACCCCACCAGAGCCGGAGTGAGCATCCTGATGAAGTTCAAGCCCATACCTCACGGGCCCGCTCGAGACAGAGCAATAGCCGTGATGTTGCTGCAGTGTGTGGAATTGGCACTCAGGAGCCACTTAATGAGGGAGCTAGACAAGTATCCCATGATCTGTGTACTCTCTAGCCCCTGGATTTATGGAGAAGACAGAGCTTGTGTTTGCTTTGTGTAAGGAGAGATCATGGTCGGACATGAAGAGGAACACTGGGTTCTGGGTTGGATTAGATGATCTCATCTGAGAGCTGCTTGAAGTGTGAGGCCCGGTCTAATCTCTCCAGCCCATTTTTAGGACTTGAGGTGGAAAGACCTACTTGAGCATCAGTAGGCCAGTTTTTTGTCTACTCGTCCATCTACTCAGTGAGGCAACTTTAATACGTTGAGCACAGCCCTGGGCTTCTGGGGCTGTAACCTGCTGTCTACCTCATATATAGTCAGGGAGAGGAGCCAGGTGTATAAACAGACATGTTATTGTGCAATACAGTGAATATTGCTCACCCATGATAATTCCAGGACTATACTGATAATGCCGCCAGCCAAAACGTGAGTGTTTATTCCTCAAGTCCTAGGAAAACAAGGATCCCTCACCTCCCCCCCCCCCGCTTTTTTTTTTTTTTTAATTCTGAGATTTTATTTGTGACCTACAAACTTAACAGAACCTAGTACTTTTCTTCCTAGGTAGAAACATTCAAAAAGCCAAGAGCTATTAGCGGATGCAGTTTTCTCTGCGTGTGTAGCAAAGTGTAATTCACACGCTGGTTTCTGAAATAACTTATTGGTGACTTAAATTAGAAGTATGGGTATAGTGTAAGTGCTCTGAGGCCATTAGGGAGTCTTACTACATAACTGTTAGGGAGATAATACTTCCATATGTGAATTGAAGAAGTAATGATACAGGCCAGGTGTAGGGTAAATGCCACAGCCCCTCAAATAGCTAAGGTGGGTGGATGGCAGGTCCAGGGACTGAATATGGGTACACAAGAGGCAAGTTCTGTTCGGTCGTGTGAAGTTGGGGGTATCTCGAGGACACAGAGCTGGTGGCTCTCTGGGTCTGGAGCTTAGAAGAGTGTTCCATGTTGTTGATCTAGATTTGGGAATTGCCAACATTTGGAGAATCCCAGTGCCAGATGGTCAAAGAAGCGTGTGTAGAAGAATCTGACAAAAAGCAAGAGCCTAAGAAAGCCCCAGATGCTTGGATAGGGAGAGGAAGAAGAATCTCCAAAGGAGGAGGGCTGGCCAGAGGAGCTGACGGAAAACCGGGAGGTGGAGGTGGGGGCTGTTCCCCAAACCAAAGAGCCTTGTGGCACAAAAAGGTAGCTAGTTTCCGATGTTCACGAGGGATCCAGATGAGAGTGGGGCAGCGGCACCTGTTGGAACCTAGCGTCCCAGGTGAGAGCCATCTCAAGAGGAAGCTGAGGCCAGGTGCACTGAAGGGACCAGGAGGGGCCACCTTCAGGACTGTAAGGGGAGGAGAAAGTATGGGTGAGAGCTTTTAATATCCACCACCCACTTGAGGTGGGGTTGTTTTCTGATTACAGAAGAGACCAGGCTCAGAGAGGTGAAATACTTTGTCCCTTTTCACATTACTATTATAAACAGAAACCCCCACTCTCACCACCACCCCCACCCCCACCCCCTTGCCCCCGGAAAGGTTATTCAGTGTTTTCCAAAGGTACTGCAATCAGAGAGTGGCCCAGTAGGGATTCAAATCCCAATATGCCTGGCTCTGAAGTCTGGGACCTTGCTACTCAAAGTGTGGTGCGGGGAGGGACCAGTAACGTGGGCATCACCTGGGACCTGATGAGAAATGCAGATTCTCAGGCCCTACCTCAGACCTACTCAGAAGCTCCTGAGGGGCGCCTGGGTGGCTCAGTTGGTAAAGCGTCCGACTTCGGCTCAGGTCATGATCTCACGGTTCATGGGTTGGAGCCCCGCATCGGGCTCTGTGCTGACAGCTCGGAGCCTGGAGCCTGCTTTGGATTCTGTGTCTCCATCTCTCAATGCACCTCCCCCACTCACGCTCCTTCTCTCTCTCTCTCAAAAATAAACATTAAGAAAAAAATTTTTTAAAAGATAAAAAAAAAAAAGAGAAGCTCCTGAACAAAGTTTAGGTGAGATACATGCACTTTAAAGTGTGAGAAGCACTGCTCTGTGCTTACCCCCGTACCACATGTTAGTAACCCAGGTTTCAGGTAAGAAAGACCCAAACTACTTTGGGAGAAGAGAAATGGGGTGAAAGACATGCATTTCCCTTCCATGAGTAGCTTGAGAAGCTGCATGTGCTCAGAGGGCCTTGAAGAGCTCCCTTTACCAGGAAGGGCATGCACTGGCCACCAAGCCATGGGACCGGGGCCGTGGTGGCCCCCTTGACAATAGGCTGATGGAGCACCCTGGGCTCTGGGCAAGTTTTCCTACATTTTTAATTAACAGCCATTTTCTTCAAATAATAATTCAGATGTAAAGGAAGGAAATACCCTTTCCACTGCTAGTGTGATTGAGCTGTGTAGATTAGCCTGATCTATGCTGCCTCTTCAAAGCTCTCCAAAGGGAAGATAATTCTTGTGCCAGAGGTTTGTTCAGATGTTTTGCTTCTGAAAGATTCAGTAAGTGCCTACCTATGGGTTTGTTTTTTTTTAAATTATTTTAGCAGCCACCTCTTTGAATACTTTCTTTTTCATGTTTTATTTATTTTTGAGAGAGAGACAGAGTACGAGTGGGGGAGGGGCAGAGAGAGAGGGAGGCACAGAATCTGAAGCAGGCTCCAGGCTCTGAGCTGTCCGCACAGAGCCCGACGCGGGACTCAAACCCATGAACCATGAGATCATGACCTCAGCTGAAGTTGGATGCTTAACCGACTGAACCACTCAAGTGCCCCTGATACTTGTTTTTTGAATGAGCCGTTTCCTTCAGGATTCTGCCTGGTTCCTTCTCATCTATACCTAAAGCAACCAAACCACATGCAAGCTGCCAAAAGAATCTAACATCATGGTTCCTTTTTTTCTGTGGGCACTCTCCCTTTTTCTCACCTTTACTGTTTCTGGAGTCCTTGGTGGTTATGTAGTTCACTATTTTCCAAAGTGACCCATAGCTGGTTGTGAAGTGAATTTAGTAAATCTCAATGAACTTAAAAAAAAAAAATATATATATACACACACACACACACACACACACACAAGATTGAAAATATCAAAGTGCATCATATGCAGTAGGGGCAACAATTGTTCTGTGAAATTTCTTTCAGTTATATAATTATGTGTGTCTTGAGTTTCTGTGCCAAAAATGTTTTCCATACTCTGGGGTCGTGGTCAAAAAGTATGGGAGCCACTGACCCATTTCATTGGCTCCCTATTTGTAGAATCCTTGAAATCAGAGAATTTTTTTTTTTTTTAACTGCCCTATTTCCAGGCCGATTTCCACCCATTGTTTTGAGTAATTGGCATTAGAAAGCATCCCCAGAGAGTTCAGCGATCAACCATGTTGAAAATCTGCTGGTCAGGTTCAAACTCACACCCAAAAGAGGATTCCCATTTATATTATTTTTGGCCAGTGATAACCAAGATTCTGGGTGCCAGCCTTTCTCTCCCTGTTCACCACCAGGTATGTGCGTGAATAGCCTCATTTGTGAGCTGCTTCCTCACAGAACAGCAGGCATTCAGTGCCTCGTGGGATGCACCTTCTTGTTAGAAACTTGTCCTGGGGGCTGATCCAAACCGGGCCTGCCTAAAGCTTTCACTCTGGCTGGCTTTGGTCAATCCCCTGGAGCTCTACAGAGTGAATCTGTCATGTCCTTCACGCGGATGGCCCTGCAGAGAAGAAAAAGCGGGTTTTGTTTTCTCTGAAGCTTTCCTTTTGTCGAGTTAAGCAATTCAGGGTATTATGGGAGCAAGAGTCTTCTCAAGCCTACCTTAGCATCTCTGAGCCTTTTGAACTTTTTTGAACATTTGTCAAAAAGAGAGCACACTTCAGCAAATACTGTGCAAACGGAGCATTGAGGGAGGACTTCTGCTTCTGTCAGTGCTAGTGGTGTGACCCTGGGCGAGCCGTCTTATGGGCCTTGGTTTCCTCATTTGTAAAGGGAGGCCGCTTGGCTGAGTGACCCACTTTACAAAGTTCTGGTTTTGGCGTTAAGTAGGGGGAGGGGCTATATGACTCTCAACAGCAAATATTATTCTCACTTTCATGTTAAAGTCAATGAGCCATAATCAGATTAGGAATTTTTTAAGAGTCCACAGAGTCTTTCATTGATGGCACATTATTCAAGTGTTGCTTTTATTGGCTTGACATACATAGAAATGACTGAATACCATGCATAGCTCTCCCGGAGCGCCCAGCCCTTGGGGATTCCACATGGAAACCCAATAGAGAACTCTTTATTGGGCTTCCTTCCTCAAATTTCTGTTTTCCTTTATTATCAGACACTGAAAAAAGTATCTTTTTGTTAGGATTTACCATACTGTATAATTTCAGACTGAAGAGATTTTTTTTTATGTTTATTTATTTATTTTGAAAGAGAGAGAGAGAATCCCATGCAGGCTCCGGCTGTCAGCACCGAGCCCAGCATGGGGCTTAATCTCATGACTGTGAGATCATGACCTGAGCTGAAATCAAGAGTCAGATGCTTAACCCACTGAGCCACCCAGGCGCCCCTCAGACTGAAGAGATTTTTGTTCGTTCCCTACACCTGAAGTTTTGTGCAAAATAATTTAAAACAATGGAGGAGTAGGACATGCTGTTCAGAGTTTTATTTTTTTTAAGGAATAAATAGATGTTTTTTAAAAAAGTGTTTAGCCAGCCCATCCGTTGTTAGCATCTAAACACATCTTCAAGATCCATGCTATGAATTTATAAGAAGAAAGGTTTTAAATATTAATCGGATTGAGAATTGGCTGTTCTTATGAGTGTTCTAGAATTCACTACAGCTCCAGTGAACCCTAAAGAACTCAGCCCCTCATCATTAGAGATTAGGTTCCCCAGGGGCCTTTCTAGGAGCAAGTATTTTCTACCTGAGGAGTGAACAAAAGGGCAAATGAAAGTCACTGTAGCTTCCCTAGAGATGGATGTAGATTTTCAAGCCTTCCCAAAGTGGTACAAAACCCACACCATCTTTTCCACGTTCGCTGGTTAGCTCAGCAGGGGATGGTGCTGGCAGGGTCGTGTCGTGGCCTTGTTCAGGTGTGACTCAGCCCGGTGTGCTCTTGGTCTCAAAGGGGAGGTCACAAGAGATGTGGTGGGCTGAACAGACCCGGGAGAACATTTTCCCTACCTGCCCCCCCCCCCCCCCCCGCCGCCATGGAGACCTCGGCAGCATCCACATCCTCTTAGAATTGTCATCAGCCAGAAAAGGTAGGACCATGCTCTGAATTGGTCTAAAGGAGCTCACCCTTTACTGTGAAAAGAAGGTAGAACTTGGAGAGTTTGGGGTGGTTCTGGGGTTCACGTGAGGAGAGACCACTAGGTTGAGAAGGAAACATAGGCACAGAGAAGGACCTCTCTGCTCTTTGGTGGACTTGTGCTGGTCTCTTCCATCACTACTTACTTTTCCTTGAAAGTTTTCTAGGACGTAGTGTTTTTATTGCAGGAGAGAGTCGTGGGATTCTTCTGTTTGCACTGGGGAAATTTCTGACTTGACAGAGGCATGTCTGCAGTAATAGCATTTTATGTGGTCAATTTCCACATCCTCTCACACTGAGTATTTGCTTAGTGGAATAGAGAATCTTCGATGCTCTGGTCTTTCTCGGTTATACTTTTACAAGAGCGTACTGTCCTGACACAGTAAAGCCCCATGGCGGTGTCTTGCTATTCATCAGCTCACTTAATATTGCTTATGAAACCTTGCCTGCTCTCCGTGGGAGGGGCGATGGGCGCTTCCTCCCCCGACCTGTGAGGGAGGAGGCTTATAAGGAGGATTCTAGCTTCACCTCTCTGTGTCTGCTCTCTGAAGGCGCTTCACTCGAACTTTTGTTCAAAATCACAACTCCTGTATTTTTACTGAAGCTCTGATTGTTGTACCAAACATGTTGTACCAGCAACATGCATCGAGTTTAAGCCTCTATTATTCGGCTACCATTTTGCAAGGACTGTGGAGGACAGCGTGACCAGAACCAAGAAGCATCTGGACTTGTCAAGGAGCCAAGGCAGAGGTAGCTCTTGTTATGTGAAGGCCTGTGTGTATAAACACGCGTACTTAGATGATGACCATAAAAGGCTACATGGGATTAAGGACCAGAAAAAGGTTCGGACAATAAACGGAATTGTAGGAGGGAAAATCACCATAGAAATCATTTTTAGGTTTCTATAGTTCCCTTAAAACCAGATGACTCAAATTCAGCCCAAATCCCTGAAGCTTTCATGGTTGTGTATAGTAAACCAATCTGTCCACCAGCTGGAAAGTAAAGGCACATATAGGAATTATTTTTCATGGGCCAGGTTTATTGCCGGCTTGAGTCCTCTGTGGTGGGGCTGGCCAAGGCTGGTGGCGGGGCGAGGTACACAGGAGCCTGTGGGGGGAGGGGGGGGCAGTGCAAGGCCTCTGAGCCTGAGTCCCACAAGCCTGCCTGTGTTTTGCAGAAGCCCAGAGAATACTGTTGTTAGGCCAAATGTCGCAGAGGTTGGAAGGCCTCACAGCTCTTTCCAGGGCCCAACTTACGTTGCCTTCCTGTCAAACAGCCCTTGTCTTCAAGGAGCTTCCTTTTCAGATAGAAATACAAGCAGGGCAGAACTAAAAAGCTAAACAAGGCAAGATCCGTGATGTGAAAACATACACAGACACCCCTGGGGGGACATACTTCCAAACACTAACAGTTCTGTGTTTGGATGGTGGAGTTTTTGAATAGCTTTTCTTCCACACCTGTTTAATTGGCCAGATTTTCTCCAATAATCTTGTAGAGTGTTCATGATGGAAATCATAAGGTTGCTATTCAAGAGATGTCACAGGCAGATGAAAACGAATGTCAGAGGGGGTGGTAGGGACAGGCCGGCAGTGACAGGGAGGGGGAGGGGGTCACAGCCCCAGGGAAGGCATCCATGGGCTGGGTTGGAGAAGGGGGGTTGTGGCTGCTAATGGGTGCAGAGGAAGGAGAGTGTAAGCTACTTCAGGGGCCTGGAGACGCTCACTGGGAAGAGCTGGCAGGATGTGGCAGTGGCCAGGGTATCCCAGTGGGGACGGACAGCCACCCAGAGAGTGTGTCAGAACAGGCCCGAAGCCAGCCGGTTCTGGCTTGATAAGGCTTATGTAAATCAAGGTGGCTATACGGAGACAGCTGGTTTCACTTCAGTTTAATTGAAAACAGGAGCACTTCAGGGCCCGGAGAGAAGGGGAAGGGAGGGCGGTGGGCGGACCACGGGAAAGAGGCCTGGCCTGAGCTGGGGGCGGGGGTGATGTAGCACCGAGAGCCTGTCCTGGGAACGGGAGCGAGCGGAAGCAGAAGCAGGCCGACGCTTGTCAGCACCAGTTTCCCCTGGAAGACCAGGTGTGGGCAGGCCACGCTGGACCCTCCGGCACTGGCTTGGCCTTAGAGAGCCTCTTCCTTTCCAAGGCATGTGATCTCCAAATTACTAGGCAAGGGAGGCCGCAGGGAAGTCCGTGTGTGTGTGAAGGTGTTTGCCTCTACCCTCCAGTCTCACTGGATCTGCTGCCTTTCCACCGAAGTGTGTGTTTATGCCACATTTTTGGCCTGAGTTTGGGGCCCCTTCCCGTACCTCTTTCGCGTGGTGAGCCGGTAGCCTTGGTGTGCTCGGTGCTGTTTGGCTCACGCTTTAGAGAACACTGAGAAGAATGGGGGTGGGAAGCCTACCAGGAGACAAAGGCCACGGAAAAGCTGAGTAGGGCAGCCCGAGATTGTTGTCAGGAACGGCCTTGCTTTTTTTAAATCCAGGCCATCGGGTGGGGGCTGGAAAAGAGCACAGTAAACAACTGCGGACATTTGTCACAGCACGCGTGGGGTCTGTTCTGACACATGGAAGGAAAGAAATGTAAGAACCTCTCCAAAAGAGAGGACTCCATGTGTGTGGGGTCCTCCCTGGTGGGGAGAGGGCTGGTGCCGGCGTCCGTCAGGTGTGGGAAGGCTTCGGTTGGGTGAAGGAGAGACACTGGTAAGGGGAAAAGGAAGGCACTCGGAAGCAAGACCTGGCTTGTCTCACCCCGACCCTGCCAGTCACCCAGTGATCTTGGGCTGGCCCGCGGGTCTCCTCAGGCTTTGTTTCCACATGCCTGCATGGTGGTCCAGCCACGGCAGTCCACCCCTGTCGTCTTCATCTCCTGCAGCCTCAAGACTGGTGGGGCGAGGGCCAGTAGCCCCACTGGGGGGTAAGGACACTGCTTTGCTCTGTGATACTCAGGCAGGGTCTGAACAATCTCACAGTCGAGTTTCTCTTTGACAAGAGAAAAGCTTTGTTCCTAAGGTCTCATGGAGGAAGTAAAGCGACCTTCACTTGAGGGAAAACTTTAGAAGGTGAAGGGGAGTACACTAAGGCTTCAGCTTTAGGCTTTCTAACTGGCCACTCGATAATGAATCACATAGGGGAGTGTAAATGGTGCAGCTGCTTTGGAAACAGCCTGTCAGTCCCTCCAGTGAATAAACAGAGACTTACCCTAACCCAGCAATTCCACTCTAGGTATGTTCCCAAGAGTAATGAAAACCTATGTCCACACAAAGCCTGTAATGGTCTTCGTAGCATTATTCACAACAGCCGAAGAGCAGAGACAACGCAGATGTCCGTGAGCGTGGATAAGTAAGATATGGAATCTTCATACGAGGGAGTATTATCGAGCCATAGAAAGGAATGAAGTATGGATACATGGTACAGCATGAACAAACCTTGAAAATATTATCTAGGTAAAAGAAACCAGACACAAAAGACCATGTGTTAGAGGATTCACTCGTGTGAAAGGTCCAGAGTAGGGAAATCTGTAGACAGGAAGTACATTCGTGGTTTCCTAGGCTAGGGACGGGGAATTGGAGAGTTATGGGGGTGACAATTTAAAGGAGGCTTATCTTTGAGGTGAAAAAAGTGCTTTAAGATGGACTATGGTGATGGTTGCACAAGTCTATATGCATTGAATGGTATAGTTTAAAGGGATGAAATTATGGTACGTGAAATTGTTTTTTTTAAAAAGATCAACCCAATAATTGTCCCCTCCCCACCCCTTGCATGGGCCTGTGGTTAAACATTTCTAACAAGCAGCCAGGCAATCAGCCCATCGCTGCTAAACTGAGCTGCAGAAATGAGGCGCGAACTCTGTAAAACACGTCGGACGCAAGGAAGTCAAGATGGCCCCTGCCCTAGAACATTGACCTAAAAATGTATCACAGAAGAGAAGTAAAATGATTAGGCTGAGGTCTTCAATGAACCAAAGGATACTGAAGAATATGGGTCAAATACAGCTGTGTGTGTGTATTGGGAGGAGGGCGGGGAGGGGGTGGGGCGGGGAACTACATCTTACATGGCAAAGCCCCTGATAGAGTCCCCAAAGTTTTTGTAAATAGAAGATGTACTATGTGTGGGGTTGGAGCTGCTAAATTCCTACGTCCTCTGAGAGAAACTGGCTGGGGATGGTAGAAAAGAAAGATGAATAAGGTGCAGCTGCCTAAAAGGAGTTAATGGGATTCCCTTAAAAGATGGGGCAGATTGGTGATTGTTGGCCTTAATGGAGCATTTATGCTGTTCCAGACACTGTTTTGTAAGTCTTAGTGTATTTGTTCCTCACAACAAGCCAATGAGTTATTTGCTGTTATCATCCCCGTTTTCTAGATTAGGAAACTCAAGTTGGTCACTTGCCTAAGGTCTTGCAGCTGGCAAGTGGCAGAGCTAGGATAAATTGACAAGGTGGTCTCAGTTGCCAGAGACTGTGGCCTGCTGTCTCTGGCCATGAGCAGTTTCCTCCAGTTACATGTATGTGCTGATCAAACACTATCATTTCCCACATGTGCCATCCCATGGCAAGGGTACCCTGGTGTGACAACCCTGGGCCATAGCCCTTCTGCAAGACCTTGGAGGGCACAGCTAGTGTTGTCTTCATTTTGGTATCTCCGCCTGGTGTGATGCCTGCTGGCTTATAGAAAGGACTTGACACATAATTTGGATGTATAATAAATGAAGGTGGTTAACTGATTTCTAGATTGTTTTTTATATTTGTCAGTAGTAGGGATAGAATTATAATTATAAATAAGATATATCCCTTTACACCCTTATATTGGAAAAGTGAGCCTAAGAATCAAATGAGACAGGTGGGTGGGTACTCTGAGATCTCAAAAACCTTTTCTGCACAGGAGATGTCTTCCTTTTAGGGACTTGATTTTCTTAAGGACACCTGGTGACATGCGTGTGGTTACTAATGAGCTGCTGTTCCTCTGGGAGGTCACACCGAAAGATCTGGGGTGGAGATGGCATGAGTATCTCTCCACTGACAGCCGCTTGAGGCTGTCTCTGACTCCGGGGGATTGCAGTAGCCTGGATAATTAAAATCCATAGAATTGGTTCAGGACACGGACCAGTTAAGACCTACTTCAAAGGAGCTGTCCCCGAGGACCCCTCTGGATTAGTGTAAATTGCTTTTCCTATACTTTTCATTGCCCAGCTTTTAGGCAAGCAGTTAGGAAACTGGGCAATGGGAAAAAGACACTCCAGTCTCTGGATTCCCTTTTCCTACGGCTTTGCCAGCCACCTGCTTCCTAGTTCACATTGTATCATACGTTGGTCTCTCTCCAGCTGAGCACCCCTCAGGGCAGGTCTCTTGATCTATGATAGTATTTTTAAAAATTTATTTAAGAGAGAGAGAGAACACAAGGACAAGAATGAGGGCACAAGCAGGGGAGAGGGGCAGAGGGAGAGAGAGAATCTTAAGCAGGCCCCTTGCTCAGTGTGGAACCCAACATGGGGCTTGATCCCACGACTCTAGGATCATGACCTGAACTGAAATCAAGAGTGGGGCACTCAACCACCTGAGCCACCCAGGCACCCTGCATAGTATTAATACTAGAGCTCCACAGACTTCCTCCAGACACCTATTTTCTCATTTGACCTTCACAACGACACCAAGGTGAACAAAGCAAGTATTTATTATCCCTCTTTTATAGGTGAGGCTTGGAAAGCGTTTTTCCCCCCTGGTTCTAGAGCTGGTGAGTGGTAGAGCCTCATCTCCAGCCCAGGTACCCTATATTCCAAATCATAGCTTGCTTTCTGCTCCTATGTTCTTGTTTCTACCCCTCAGAGCAACTGGAAAAGCTTGAGTTCCATTGTGATTTGTTAAATAGCGGTTTCACGAATCCCTATTAGTTTTACAGTTGGGTTTAGGTGTGGTCCAATGGGAAAGAGTTGCAGTAGAGGCCAGTACAAATGCTTTGTACTGGCTGAACTAACCAACTCTGAGACCTTTCTGAAGCCAAGGCCCCCTTGCGACCTCAAGGGGTTTAGTGTCTAGAGAGGGAAAATGGAGGAATAAGAAGTTAAGTGTGAGGTGGTGTTTCAGAACCCCTCGAGGGGGTTAAGTGCCCTCCCTGGAATTGTAGCCTGTGTCTCATTTGGAATTCCTCCCTTAACTTCTGCAAAGTCTGCCACCCACTCACTTCTCACTGACTGTCTTCACTAAACCCTTCCTCCTGGGATGCCCTTACCCCAAGCCTGTGTGGCCCCATCTCTGCCAGGCAGCGGGCTGCCCAGGGCACCTGCAGTGCAGACCTGTGCTTACGAAGAGGCGAGAACTGCTCTTTAATAGAGACACAGGAGCTGATTCTCCAGCTCGTGTTGCTAAGCAGCTGGCTTTTGGTTGCCTGGTGATTATCACGGAGTTGAGGCCACACGTGGGTATCTCATCTGGTGCCGGGATGTGCTCGAGCACCTAAAAACCACCAAACCGTTCTCTCACAGGTCTGCTTTTATGCTAAATCCCTATAACTTAAGGGTAGGTACATCCTTCATGTATTTGTCATTGGAAATAACAAGTACACAAAAGATCGTGTTCCATATCCCCAGGTTTACAGGGATCAGTGATTCTTCAGGACATTAGAGGGAAGCAAATACCACACACCTGTAAAGCGAGATAAAGGAAAGAACCAGAAATTGAGTGTTGTGTGTATAGAGGGGAGGGAATTGGTGCTTTTGAATTTTCTTCAGAGTGACTATTCATTTGTACGGGGAGGACTGAGCTTCCCCGCGTGAGAGCATTTCAGGAAGGTTCTGTTGGAGAGAGGGTGACACTAAAATTCTTTTAGAAAATGCAGGAAGTATAGGTCCCTGGCCCCCTGAGCTGATATTTACTTCTTCTTGAGGTTTTGACAGCTCTCAGATATGGAGATAGGAGTGCTGTATCATTTTGGAGGATTTAACTAGTCGTTTGGCAGACAAATGTGCTTGTGTGCCCAGAAGCGCGCCCCGATGGGACAGCTGTGAGCCCAACTCCCTGAGGCTCACGGAGGAGGGCCTGGGGACCAGAGGAAGAGATGTTATGCGCGGTCAGTAGGATCTGTGACTTTGACCGGCAAATTGCCATATTGACACCATTTCAGATGCTGTGGAAGGTACAGAAGTGTAAGACACTTGATTTCTATCCCTAGACTAGTTGAGAAGACACATGTAAAACAGGGCATGATGGTATATAGTTAGTTAAATGCTGACTTGTGTAGCATGGACCTCATGAGGTAGAAACAAGAGTGGGGGCTCTCCCTCAGGCTTCACGGGGTTGGGAAGCCTCCATGGGGGATGTGGGGCTGGGGCTGGCCTTGGAGGACAGATTTCTATGAGCAGAGGGAAGGAGGGGCAGGAAGAGCCTTGTAGACAAAGGTGAAGTGGTTGGAAGGAGCATGAAATGTACTAGGAGTGTGTGGGAACCTCACTGACCAGAGCTGAATGTTCTTGGGTGCAATGGGCAATGTGAGGAGAGGGGTTTGTCAGAAGTTTTGAGAAGAGGGGCATGACTAAATCAATGTTTCTTTAAATACGAGTTTTTGTCTTAGACTCCTTGGAGCTAGAAGGAGGGAGGGAGGGAGGAGTATGAATGTGAGCTCTCCCTCCACAGGACTTCATTCCCAATAAACAAATGGATCCAATTCACTCGTCCATATTCTCTGTGGAGGGAGAATCATCTTTCCCCTGCGGCTTCAGTTTCTCAGGAACTTAAGTGGGAACCTTTCCTTGTGGGTGGGGAGGGGCAGTAGAATAGACTGTTCATCCCTGGCCCAGCCATGTAGTTGCAAAGTAACTTGTTCCTTGATTATTTTAACAAAGGGAAACAAATATACTTTTGGGGACTGGTAAAACCGATATGTCCACTGCCAGAAGAAAGAAATCCTTATATACATTTGAGTCTTTCTTTACCAGACCAGTTGGTTCTGAATAGGAACATGAAGGACTGAAGGCAGAGGAGGCATTAAGAAAACAATGGTTGTTGGGGTCGGTTGAGTTCTTCACTGCACATGGGTGCTGAATGGAGAGCAGGGAGGTTGGGAACGTAGCCTCCTGCCCAGACTGGACAGGGCTCTGCCACTTCCCAGCAATGGGACCTTGACCTAGTTATTTAACTCAGCAGGGAAAATACTAATACCCAGCCCCCTGCCTCACGGGGTTGTCATAACGTTAAAGGAGAGAACACACATAAAGTGTTTGGAAGAGGGCTTAACAAATAGTATGTGCTCAGTAAATATTAGAGATACTGTTGTTTTATTATTGGCCTCAAACACAACGCTGAAAAGAACGAGTGTTTTAATTTGAACTGGTGGCACGAAATTGATTTATGGGGGAAGTGAGGCCAAATATAGACCTTGCATTGAGGGCAGGTGTTCATGGCTGAAGGCACAGGCTGGTTACCAAAGCCAGGCCTGGGCTATGCAGAAGCCAGCAGAATTCTGGATGCCTCAGGGCTCATCAGCTAGCTGGGATGTGGACAGCTCTGAGAACAGAGGACAAGGGACCAGCTTAAGGGCCCATGGCAGCCAGGACTAAGCCAGAGTTCATGGATAGGCTCAGTGAGGGGAAACTGAGGAACACCAAAGAGGATGAGGGAAGGTGATGCTCGGCATGGTAGGCAGGGTATTTTAAAGGTATCCAACTCTGCCTCAAGGGTAAGCTTGCTAAAGTCTTTGTTTATTTTTATTTTTTTATTTTTTTTTATTTTTAAAAAAAAAATTTTTTTTTTCAACGTTTATTTATTTTTGGGACAGAGAGAGACAGAGCATGAATGGGGGAGGGGCAGAGAGAGAGAGGGAGACACAGAATCGGAAACAGGCTGCAGGCTCTGAGCCATCAGCCCAGAGCCTGACGCGGGGCTCGAACTCCCGGACCGCGAGATCGTGACCTGGCTGAAGTCGGACGCTTAACCGACTGCGCCACCCAGGCGCCCCAGTTTATTTTTATTTTAACCACCCAGTGCCCATCACAAGCGCACTCCTTGATCCCCATCACCTGTTTCACCCATCCCCCCCACCTCCTCCCCTCTGGTAACCATCAGTTTGTTCTCTATAGCTAAGAGTCTGTTTCTTGGTTTGTCTCTCCTTTTTTCCCTTTGCTCATTTGTTTCTTAAATTCCACGTATGAATGAAATCATATGATATTTGTCTTTCTCTGATTGACTTATTTCACATAGCATTGTACTCTCTGGCTTCATCCATGTTGTTGCAAATGGCAAGGTTTCATTCCTTTTTATGGCTCAGTAATATTCCATTGCATATATATTCCACATCATCTTTATCCATTTATCAATCAGTGGACCCTTGGGCTGCTCCCATATCTTGGCTATTGTAAATACTACTATAAACGTAGGGGTGCGTGTATCCCTTTGAATTAGTGTTTTTGTGTTCTTTGGGTAAATACCCCATTGTGCGATTGCCTCCTACAAGGAACCTCCATACTGTTTTCCACAGTGGCTGCACCAGTTAACATTCCCACCAACGGTGCAAGAGGGTTCCTTTTTCTCCCCATCCTCACCAACACTTGTTGTTTCTTATGTTGTTGATTTTAGTCATTCTCTCGTGTATGAAGTGATATGGTGATATTGTAGTTTTGATTTGCATTTCCTTGATGATGAGTAATTTTGAGCATTTTTGTGTGTATTGGCCATCTGGATGTCTTCTTTGGAGAAATATCTGTTCTTCTGCCCCTTTTTCAATTGAATTATTTGTTTTTTGGGTGTTGAGTTTTATAAGTTGTTTTTTTATATATATTTTGGGTAGTAACCCTTCATCACGTGTGCCATTTGTAAATATATTCTCCCGTTCCATAGGTTGCCTTTTAGTTTTATTGATGGTTTTCTTCACTGTGCAGACACTCTTTAATTTTATGTAGCCCCAATAGTTTATTTTTGCTTTTATTTCCCTTGCCTCAGGAAACCTATCTGAAAAAATGTTGCTATAGCCGATGTCAGAGAAATTAGTGCCTGTGTTTCTTGTCTAGGATTTTTGTGGTTTCAGGTCTCACATTTAGGTCTTTAATCCATTTTGAATATGCATGGTATAAGATATAAGAATAATGCGTGGTATAAGAAATTGGCTCCTTTTTGTTCTTTTGCACGTAGCTGTCCAGTTTTCCCAGCACCATTTGTTGAAGAGACCATCTTTTTCCCATTGGATATTCTTTCCTGCTTTGCCAAAGAGTGATTAACCATATAATGTGGGTTAATTTCTGGGTTTTCTACTCTGTTCCATTGATCTGCATGTCTATTTTTATGCCAGTACCATACTGTCTTGATCACTACAGCTTTGTAATATAACTTGAAGTCCGGAATTGTGATGCCTCCAGCTTTGCTTTTCTTTTTCAAGATTTCTTGGGCTATTCGGGGTCTTTATTGGTTCCATACAAATTTTAGGATGGTTTGTTCTACTTCTGTGAAAAATGCTGTTGGTATTTTGATAGGGATTGCATTAAATGTGTAGATTGCTTTCGGTAGTATAGACATTTTAGCAATATTTATTCTTCCAACCCATGAGCAATGGAATGTCTTTCCATTTCTTTGTGTCTTCAGTTTCTTTCATCAAAGTGTTATAGTTTTCAGAGTACAGGTCTTTCACCTCTTTGGTTAGGTTTATTCCTAGGTATCTTATTTTTGGTGCAATTATAAATGGGTCTGTTTTCTTACTTTCTCTTTCTGCTGCTTCATTATTGGTGTACAGAACAACAGATTTCTGTACATTGATTTTGTGTCTTTCAACTTACTGAATTCATCTATCAATTCTAGCAGGTTTTTTGGTACAGTGTTTTGGGTTTTTTATATATATAGTATCATGTCACCTGCAAATAGTGAAAGCTTTACTTCTTCCTTACTGATTTGGATGCTTCTATTTCTTTTTGTTGTCTGATTGCGGTGGCTAGGACTCCCAGGAAAGAGAGAAATATCTGGAACCTGGTGTCAGGCCACCAGGACCTGAGGATTATTCTTTAAAATGTCCAGTTGCTTATTTCTGAGACTTAGGCCATGTACTAAAGGGTGAGGGTTTTCCCCTTTCCTTTCTTATAGGCCTGATAAGCTTGCAAATTGTTCTGATACTTATCTCGCCTGACCTCTTAAGCATCCTGCATTTTTATCAAATCTTATCAGCAAGTATTTACATGTACAGAAGATACGCCCAGCCAGCAATGAACCCAGAGGAGAATGCTGGAGCATAAGCTTTGGGAGCTCACCGGCTGGTCAAGAATCACTTTGCCAGAGCTTACTGTTAAGAACTAAGATCCATGATGTTGATGAGAGAAAGCTTGTGTGAATCATTGATCACCATAGGGTGGGAAAGCCTGGACCTACTTCTAGCAACAGGTGCAATTTGGGCAAGAACTTCAAGGTTTTCCTTAAGCAGATTGCAGGGGTTCTCTGAGGGTAGGGGTCCGTGAAGAGTCAAGGCTAATGTAGGTGGGTAGAATCAGATTGGGAGAAATCAGTGGGGTAGAATATTAGAAACCTTAGTACCACCTACTTTTGGTCGGGCATTTCTAGAAGAGCGTTGTGCCAGTTTCTCTTACATCCCAGGAAACTAGGGACTTAAATTTCACAGACTTGTGCAGTATAAATAACTCAGAAATTTTGAGAATTGACAAGGTTAGCAGGCATGAATTTTCAGTCTGCTGCTCAGCAGCTGACTGAGTTTTCTGGGGCTTGCAATGATATTCATGGAAACTTAGCTGGCTAATTTTGAATTCTCCTTTCTCCAGGGCCCTGGCCAAGGGTGTGTGTGGTAGAAGGGTTATCCACTCCTTGTTTAGGGCGACTGCCATACATAACCACTGTCTTCAAGGAAAAGCCTGACAGAAATAAATTTCCATTACACAGCCAGTCTGGGAGCAGCTAGTGAATTCAATGGTTTATGTGAGTGCCTACAGCCCTGATAACCCTTTGTGTGTTGTGATGATAGTGATGGTGGTAGAGGTGGAGATGATGGTGATGATGGTGATGGTATTTATGATCGTGGTAGCGGTGATGGAAGTAGGGGTGGTGGAGGTAATGGTGATGGTGGTGGTGGACATGGTGGAAGTGATGGTGGTAATGATGATGGTGGTGATGACGACAGCAGTGATGATTTTGGAGGTGGTGGTGATAGTGGTACTAATGATGATGGAGGGGTGATGGTGATGATAGGAATAGTCATGACGATGACGGTGGTAAAGAAGAGACCTTGTACTTGTGTAATACTGGCAGATGGCTTAGCTCTTCCATATGGGTAATCTAAGCAAAATGGTGAGGTAGACGGTGAAGGTAGTGTTATGGGGGCACCTTGGTTGGCTCAACTGGTTAAGCGTCTTGGTTTTGGCTCAGGCCGTGATCTCAAGGTTCATGGGATCGAGCCCTGCATCAGACATTGTGCTGACAGCATGGAGCCTGCCTGGGATTCTGTCTTTCCCTCTGTCTCTCCCCTTCCCCTGCTCATGCTCTCTCTTGCTCTCTCAAAATAAATGAGGTGAAAAAAGGTAGTGATATTTCCAGTTGAGAAATGGAGGCTGAGATTCAGAGAATTTGTACGATAGGGCTATTTGTGTTTTTTGTTTGTTTGTTTAAATACCACTGTTTTCTTGTCGGCAAATGAGTGGCATGGAAAGCTATGGCTAGAAGTGTTCACACAGAAAGGGGCTGCTGTAGGCCAGAAGCACCAAAATGGTTTCTGGAAATGGAATTTGAGCTTAGTAGTTTGGGGTGGAAAGTAGGACACAGGACAGTCAAAGGTGTGAGAATGTGTGTATGTGTATCTGTGATTATGAGTGTTGGAGGGGTGTTTTCAGAGAAGAGGAAGATTTAAAAGTAAGGACATAATTTGTGAACTAACGAATTTAATTGTAACTTCCTTGAATCAGAATGTAGAGAAGGGAAGGAAATGAGTATTTGTTGAGTCTCTTCAACCTACCAAGCCCTATGCTTTTTATACATCCTTTTAAAGAATGTGCACTTTTGGGGTGCCTGGGTGGCTCGATTAAACGCCTGACTTCAGCTCAGGTTATGATCTCACGGTTTGTGAGTTCGAGCCCCAGTCGGGCTCTGTGTTGACAGCGGAGTACCTGGAGTCTGCTTCCGATTCTATGTCTCCCTCTCTGCCCCTCTCCTGCTCATGCTGTGTGTATGCCCCCCACCCCAAAAATAAACATTAAAAAATTTTTTTTAAATAAAAAAATGCACTTTTATATACATCATCCAGTTTAATCCTCACACCCCCCCCCCCATGAAGTAGGAATTATCTTCATTTTACACAGTTGGAAACTGATGCATAAAGTTAATAAATACCTCCCTCAAGGTCACCTAGGAAAGCCACATGAATCCAGGCCCGTATGATCCAAAGGCCATCTTTCTATAGCACCCTAGTGCCTGGCCAAGACCAAGCATGCTAAGTACCAGTCTGTGATGGCTGGCCCACAGATATGCAGCCTGGCATAGGTTACTGGATTCTGCGCCTCAGGCGGAAGGGCATCAGAGAGAGGAACTGCAAAATGGCGGGAGGTCCCATCCGTCTCTATGCTGGTATGCTCTCTTGCAGTGGATTTGAATGCCTTCTCTTTAAACAGATAAACGTATAATTGCCAACTGCTGGTGTATGCTGAGAAAAAATACACCTTTATTTCTCTTCAGTTCTAGAAAGACTTTTCTGTAGTGACTTTGAGTGGTTGGACACCTCTGAGGCTTCATTCAAATGTGTGCCTTCTGTGGCAACTGCTGCCTGGTGCATAACCTATAGCCTGGAAGGGGGTGGAGGGGGGGATGTGGGCTGAAGGCGACTTACCTCCCATGAGCCCAGGACCTGGGGAAGGGTGTTTGGCTTTTGGATGTTCTTTGGAGCTCTAAGGCAGTGCCCCACCACTAAACTCCTTGACTTTTAGATTTCCTCCCCATTCCCTCTCTAGGCTTCAGTTCTAGAGGAACTGACTCCATGATGTGGTCTCTGAAAGGAAGTGGCTTAACCCCTGTGCCCACCACAAGTTTTACTTGGGGCTTATAGTCATGGATTACAGTTCAGACTCCTATAGCATTAATGCTTTACATCAGAATGTAACTTTAATACCTTCCTGGACACATCCATTGTGTCATTTTAGTCCTTCCACAACCCTGTGTCTGGAAGAGATGGTAGGTGTTTTTAACACAAGGATGCCAGTCTTTTTTTTTTTTTTTTTTTAATTCTTTAATGTTTATTTTTGAGAGCGAGACACACAGCACAAGCGGGGCAGGGGCAGATAGAGAGAGGGAGACACAGAATCCCAAGCAGCTACAGGCTCTGAGCTGTCAGCACAGAGCCCGACCTGGGGCTCAAACCCACGAGCTGTGAGATCATGACCTGAACTGAAGTCAGACGCTCAACCGACTGGGCCATCCAGGCGCCCCAACAAGGATGCTAATCTTGAGAGAGGTGAGGGGTCTGCCCTAGAGCAGTAATGGTTGGCAGCAATGGGGCCAGGGAGAGGTTTTCTGAATCCCACTGCGTGCCTTTTCCTGCCTCCCACTGACAGTGCCATGAGCATTTTGTTTTTCCTAGAAAGGTCTGCGACTAATACCTGTAGTACATGGGCAGGCAGAACTAGATGATTCTGCAGCTGCCGGAGCCCCTGGAGCATTTTGTACCCGAGGCTGGCCCGTCCGCGCCTGGCTCAGTGGAAGTCCGGGGGCCTGTCTGCGGGTGCTCGGCTCCACCTGCCTGAGTTGTGCTTCTGTTCCGCGTGTGCCTGTCGTAGGCGGAGCGGCCCTTCCTAGCGTGTTGCAGTTCCATTCGGAATCATGCGTTCTTTCTGCCTTCCCCTTTTAGAAGAGATGGATTTAGCTCTGGCATGCCAAATACAAATCCTCACTTCATCTCGAGAGCTCTCTTCCCATCCACCCCTCCTCAGGCAGGCTATTTAGAGATTTGTCATTCCAGCACGCGGGTCAATCCACCAGTGAAATGAAAGGAAGGAAAGGCCCCAAGCCAACGAATTTGGGCAGATGAGCCTTATATAACACGTGCTAAAAATATGCAGCTAATTGGAATGGAACAGCACACACACACACACACAAAAGATTGTGTTTAAGCCTTAGTCTGAGACACCAAAGAGTGATAGGGAAGCGTCTCCTCCCAGCGGAAGATGCTCATATATAAATAATTTTACTCTTGTGCGTACTCTCCATTTTGTGGCTTTTTAACCATGTTCAGTTCCCTCTCATCCCCCACGGAACTGAATTTGGGCAGCAGAAATGAAGACTGAGTAACAAGGGAACGGTGCAGAGAGCTGCAGCCCGTCAAGAGCAGACGAGGCGCTGTCTAGGGGGGTGGCCAGATGTTATGATGGTAAACCGTGCTCCCACTTCAGATGTCTCCTGAAACCAGACACTCAGAAGACTCAAATTCTCAAAAGGTACTTTCTGCCTTGGAAATTAACACTAGGGAGTTTTCTGAAACCGAAGGGAATACTGTTTTCCTCCAGCTTTGTCCCCATCTGCAACCCCTCACCCCTAGGTCCTCGCTGCATCAGTTGGTCTCTTTCTCCTACATCTTCCATCACCTGTCTCCTGGCATCTGTCCCTCTGCCTCCAACGTGCACAGCTCTCCCTCACCGTGCCCCGTTGTGTGATTAGTGTTTAAGGTCTGCATTTCCCCTAGAACGTGAGCACCCTGGGGGCAGGGCCCTGGTCTAAGCCAATGCCCAGAGCAGTGCCTTGTCCAAGGTGAGCACAAATACTTCCTTGTTGAATACATGAATGATTCAGTGAATCACTGAATGGTCAAACCAAAGGGGGTATGTTATGGTTTCTAAAAATCTATTATGAGAGACGAATCTTGCTCTCATTATTCAGGTCTGGGGCAGGTTCCCTTTGGCAGCCAAGTGGCACTTCCATCCAGCTCACCAGTCACCTGACTACCGTCCCATGTGATACTCCACAGTGAGAACTTGAGGACTCTGAAGACCTCTGAACAAGATGTCACGGAGTGAGTCAGAAATTGAGGACAGTTAGTATCGTGTTTGGAAAGCTCACGGGTTGATAAGAGATTTGGAGATGCCCTGGTACTATTGGTCAGTTTTAAAATGTGGAAATGAAGGCCTGGAATGTTCATAACATTTGCCCCAGGTGGCATGGTTAGTGAGTGGCAGTTCCAGGACAATGCCTGTGGGGTCACGTAGGATGCTCAGTAAGCCTTACAAACAAGCACAGGGCCCATCTTCAGAACCCTAGTTCAGAGCCCTCCACAGACACCACCCTGCCCCTTGCTGGAAAGAAAGGGGATATCTTGGGGGCAGGGCAGCCCTCCCACCCACAGGGATCTGCAAAGGCTCTTGCTGCCCACCTTACCATCGGAGGGCCTGTATTTGGTCTACAGAGGACAAGTCAGTTGCAGTTACCCCTGATGAACTCTGCTGCCTCGTGGTTAGGAACACACCGCCATCACTCACATGATTTATTCCACCTACAGTCCACTTCATGCATCTGTTGTTTGTTTGGCTTTGTCTGACTCAAAAATGTGTCTGTCTAGAGCTGAGTCACATTGTCAGCTCCACAACCTCCCATTGCTGGGGTGTCCTGAGCAGCCCTCCTTCCCTCTTTCTGGGGGCTCAGGGTTCAAGTATTCCTTGGAGTCTGAGATGGTCCATTGTCTTCCCAATAAATTCTCCTTCATGCTGAAGATGCCTCTTTTAGTCCCTGTTGCTTGCAAATGAAAGCATCTGAATGCATCTAACAGTGGAGATGGGAGAACCGAGGTCCCAAGAGGGGAGGCCAGCAGGCCAGCATCTCACAGAGGATGTACTGGATATTCTTCCCTGGACTCCCCGCTCCAATGTCCACGGTGTCATCTCTGAGAATCACAGCGGGGCTATGAGATCCCAGCACCTGTGGCCTCCAGCAGTGAGAGGCTCTCAGTGGGTGTTCGATGGGGACAGGAGAGGGATTTGATGGGAGAGAGGCCTGGAGAAGAGGCTTGAAACAGTTAAGTGTGGCAGTGAGGGCATATTTATACTTAGAAATTTGTAGTGCTTTTTAGGACCAACCCCTGCCCTAACTGGGGTAATCAAGTTATTCTTGAATTGTGGAACTGTGAAATTAATAAAGAAGAGGCATCTGGCTCATGAAGAGGAATGTGTGATGGCAAAAGGGATTCCTGGTAACAGATCAGAAAGCACGACGTGTGCATGATGTGTGATCCCTCCAGGAGCTGGCATCGGGAAGATGTAAGGAAATGAAGGATGGAGAAGCTTCCAGATTCTTCTTCCTGCCTTCTCTTCTGCTTAGGGTCAGAAGTGTATACAGGCTTCAGGGGAAGATAACTACCATGCTTGTCTGTGTGCCGCTGGGCACATAACTGTGCCCCTAATCTTCCATTTCCTCACTTTGCCTCCTATAATTTGTTTCATCCTCATGCCAACCCCGTGAGGTCACTGCTACCTTCACTTTGAGGCTGCAAAGACAATACCAGGGATATTCTATAACTTGCCCAAGATGTGTCATGCTTCAAAGCCAAACCTCTTTGGTTATTATAAAGTTGCCCCTAGATAGATATTCTAACATGTCTAAGTCCCTGCATTAGCTGATAACACATTTAGTTTATTATGCTCTCATCCCCTAAGTCCAGTATTGTGGTATATTGTTATTAAACAAGTGGCTTTGACTCTTACAACATGCCTGGCCCTGTGCAAGGTTCTGATTGATACCAGGGAAATACCACCACAGTCTTGGCTTTCAGGGAGCTTATAGGTAAGGCAAACACTCATCAGACACTTAAATAACAAAACGAGGCACGATGCGATTAGATGTCAAGATGAATGACCTAGGTGGTAAATGCTCCAACAACACCTTCTGGTGTCCTCAGCTCATTGACCTAAATTTCCCCCATTCCTGAAGGACTCCCTGGTGGTGAATCACATCTGGTGGAAGCTGCATGCATTATTTCCCTTCACCAATGCTCTTGTGTCCTAAATATTCCATAATTGGATACTTCCCTAGACGCAATGCTGCATGTGATTTTGTTTTATGTCAACATTTTTATTAAAGTGACACATACCCACAGGAAAATTCATAGCTCGTGAGTGTACAGCACACTGAATTTTCACCAAGTGGATATACCATGTGATCGACATCCAGATGAAGCAACACAACATGACCAGCCTTCTCCCTGCCCTCTTACTGTCACCATCCACCTTCTTCTGCCATCCGGACTCCCAAGAGCACAGCATATAGATTTACTTGGGTTTGACTTTTAAAGAAAGTCACCTTTACCAAAGCTTGGTATTACCCATCTCTTTCTCACACCCAGCTGTTTGGGTGTGTGTCTCTTTGTGTGTGTGTGTGGGGGGGGGTGGGTAAACTATGCATAACATTCAAATTTACCATTTCAACCATTTTTTTTTCCATTTCAACTATTTGTTACGATTCAGTGGCATTAAGTCTATCCACATTGTTGTGCAAATATCCCCACTTTCTATCCCCAGAACGTTTTTTATGTTTCCAGACCATCCTACTTCATGTCTATGAATTTGACTACTCACCCTCAGACTAAGTACAGTATGTATTTTTTTGTGACTGGCTTATTTCCACTGCATAATGTTTCTGGGGCTCATCCAGAGGTAAATCAGAATGTCCTTCTTTTTTTAAAGCTGAGAATATTCCATTGTATGTACCACATTCTGTTGACCCACGCATCGTTCCATTTCATTCTGATCTTAATTTGCATTTGAGAACTTGACATTTCTCTTGAGCACCTTTCCATGATTATTGGCTATTTGGATATCCTCTTTTAGAAGGGCCTGCTTAAGTCTTTTAAGACTTAAGCCCGTTTTTCTATTGGATTGTCTGCCTTTTTCTTATAGATTTATGGAAATATTAATATATTCCAGAAATGAGTCTTTGTTGGTATATTATTTGCAACTTCTTCCAATCTGTGTCCTGCCTTTTCTTCATTCCGTAAGAATATATTTGATGAATAGAAGTCCTCAATGAATGTAGTATTCTTCATCCATTTTTCTTCTTTATAGTTAGCGCTCTTTTTGCCTTCTATTTAAGGAAGTGCTGCTTGTCTGAAGGTCATGGTATATCTTCACCTGTGTTCTCTTCCAGAAGCTTTATCACTTTACCTTTCATCTAATATGTCTGCCTTCTCAATTGGGAGTACTTTTTAATCCTAGGGAAAGTGGGATACTTGCAGTGGGAACCTAGGATTTGGGCAGCACGTTGGTGAAGCGTGTTAACTCGAGCCACTGGTAACCAGCTCAGGTGACTGGTGGATGTATACATGGGTACAGGCACCATTTTGTTTTTCTGAAGAGTTGCATATAAATTAGGGAACTTGGCCATATTATAAATGCTGAGTCTATGACTTTTCAGATATTTCTGCCAAAGTTTAGGAAAGGTTATGTATTAACCCGCCTCTGCCCTACAGACTGGTTAAATTAACTCTGCATTCCATTCGCTCTGACTGACACCCAAGAGCACACTTGAAACCCTCAGCTATAGCATAGTAGCTTGCTCTCTGGAGCACGTGGACTTCCGTCCTGACACGTCAATTGTATAATTATCAAAAGTCACTTATGCTTATTGTTCTTACAGTAATTGCCTAAGTTTGATACAGTCTCATTTAAACTGGCGATACGTGAGTGTGACAAGTTTGTGTGAAAATGAAATTGAAGGCATTGGAAAGATAAGTTGCTAATAAAATTGCTGTTGAACTACGTGTGTAAGAGAAGGCCATACGATCCAGGGGGAGGGGTGCAGATAATAGAGTTTTTATAAGATTCTGAATTCAGATTGCTTCATTAATATATTAGAGTTTTTGTTCCACTCTAAAGAAACAAATTCGAACTCACGGATGACCCATTATCTCAGAGACACTGCTGAACACAGGGACATGCTTTAAAGAAAAGTCCTTGGCTCTATGGTACTGGCCAGTGGGTGGACATATTTTCAGATGAATGTTTTAAGTTTGAACGTATGCTGTCAGTTAAAATATTGAAACTACATATCTTAGTTTTGCATGATTCTCTGCTTTAATGGACTCATTCAATGGAACATTGTTCTATTCATATGGAGAAGAGGGCCTAGGGGAAGGAATCCTTCCTCTTTCCTGGATGGCCTCAAGCTAGGAACTTCTTGAAGTAGTTTTGCCTTAAAAACAACAACAGCAACAATATTTATACTTCAATATTTGCATTCTAATCCATGTTTAAAGACAAAATAAATTTTGTTCCCCCAAATCTTCAAATAAAACAACACACTTCTACTTCTTCTGTGAGAGGAATTCTATGAGTTAGCTGAATTCTTCCGTAATAGGAGTAGTTTGGTGATTTAAATTCCCTTCTAATTGAAGTGTGGGATCAGTGCTGTGGGATCCACAGTGATCTTTACGGCGGGTCCACCTATGGCCTGCGGCCTGGAGCTCACGCCTGCCTTGCGGCGAATGTCTGCTGATGCTGGGAGCTTGGGTGGCTGGCCTGTCTCCGGGGTGTGGACATGTAGTATGTGGTGGGGACGAAGCTGCAGCCTGTGCGTGTGGGAGAGCCTCTGTTCCAGAAGCTCAGCACTGCCCTGTTTGGGAGCCAGCCTGCGCCCTGCATCTCAGGCTGGATTCTTTACCCTCTGAGCAGACCTGGCAGGCACTCAGGGTGAGCATGCCATTCGTGCCAAGGACACCATGGTGACAACACAGAAGAACAGGCGATGCCTTCGCACCCCCACCCCCAGCCTGCTGTCTGTCCTCCAAGCTCTCCTTTGTGTGTGTGTGGGGGGGGGGGGGGGGCGGTGATTCGTTTACTCCCCAGACGGCAGTTTAGGTGGTTTTCATTTGTGCCCCACCCCCTCCCACCCCCTGTAATACAGTAACCAGTGCCCAGGCCGCAGTGCTGGGAAGGAAGGTGCACGGAAAGTGAGGGGAGACCTTCTGGGCTGGCACCCACACGGTTTTGAAACACCCAAGGCAGATTAGTCTGAGTCACTGGCCTCGTGGCAGTGGGCCAAGCAAGGAATCATCCAGAGTGATTCTCCGAGCACCATCTATCCTCCTCCTCCTGCAACGTCGTTGTCGTTCCTTTCTTACTTTACCCAGCGGAAGCCGCCCAGAGGCCCCAAGTCCAAGGCGTTGACTCGAGTGCCCCCGTGTGGCCATGGTGGACGCGTTTAGAAAACGCAGCCGGGTCTTCCTTACGCGGAGGCTGGAGGATGCAGCCGGCACCTGTAGGCCTGGCATCCTCCTGAAAAAAACATTTTACATAATCTTCGTTGATACATGTAGTTTTTAATTTTATTGCTACTATTTCTTAACAGGTAAGCATTCTAGGGCTTTGTTCAACTTGAGGTGTGAGGAGTGGTTGTGAGGAGTTGTGAGGGCGGGGGGCTGGATTTTTGGTAGGTGTGGGGTATGCCCCCTTCTAGTTCTGGGAGACTTCCTCTGACCCACAGCCTCTTACAGGTGCAGGTTTTTATTCAGAGGGGCAGGAACAAAAGCTAGAGGTCTGCCTTTCCCCTTGACACTTGCAGGCTCTAATCAATCACAGGCATCTGCAAACACCTGCTAGGGCTGTGCTGTTCAGACACAAGGCTTCTGGTACTCGTACTTTGAACGCCATAGGAGTTTGGACCTTCTTCTTTGGGTCCTTTCCAGAGTGCTCCTTAGAGGGGAGATGTGGAGGAGAGGAGATGTGGAGAGGAGAGGGAGTGAACAAGGTGATCCCCTTTGGGAAGAATAGATTCAGTTTTTATTCATGTGTTTTAAATCTCCTTTACATTTTTTTTCCTTTGCGTGTAGTTTTATAATTGTAATTAAATAAAAATACCTGTTTAGGAGGTCATAGTAGATGTTGTTGATACCCCAGCCATAGCTGTATCTCTTGGCCCACCAAGTCCAGCCTTATGACTTCCCATGTCTCTCTGCCTCAGGGTGACCTAAGCCATGATGTTATGGAGTGGGGGACCAAAATATGATGGGCTCCAGCCCCCAGTCTCCGTGGTATCTCTCCCTTTCCACCTCTTCTCCCCCCCCCCTCCACTCCTCATACCATTCTCAGGAGTCAGTGTGGCCCCAGAAACAAAGGACTGTGTGACCTCACACTGTTACCATCTGTTCAGGAAAAATCAGGAACTCTCCCCGCGCAGGACAGGCTGATGAAGTGGTGTTTAGCCCCTTGGAGAGCTTGTGTCGATATCGAAGCCAGTGTAGACAGCCTGACTGAAGGGGGTGCTATCTGGTGATTGGAGGCATCTTGTGGGTTTTTGAGAACTAGGGCGACTGCCTAGTTTATTCTTCAAGAAGGACACAATCGAGCATGAAAGGTGGCACTATTCACAATGAATGTGGGAAAACGGGCCAAATCTAGGACTCTCTCAGGCAAATCAGAACTTACATTCTCCCTATTCTATAAATCTCCCTGAACTTCCCACCTTGCTTCCATGACCCACCCTTTGGTGCCCTTCCAGTGTTCCCATACCTGCCCTCCTCACCCCCACCAGTCCTTGCGGGACACATTTATTCAGCTAGCACGCTTTTTCTGGCATCCAGTGTGCTTTCTTGACTAACTTATGGATCCCTTCTCTTTTGCCTGAACGTTGCCTCTTCCTGATTATTTGACCATAAACTCATTGTATCTTATTCAGCAACTTTGGGAACAAAAGGAACAACCGTACCAATTTGCTTAAACGGAGAAAGCGTCTACTTACAAAATGATGCCAGTTTTCTTTCTCATTTCCATGTCTCAAAAACATTGGCCCTATTTGTGATAGATCCGCTCGTAAACCCCCGAGGGCAGAAGTCAGTCTTCGCGCCCAGTGAGGCACAGTGGGCACCACGTTGGGATCTCGCTCTGGCACTTTAGCTCTCTCCCCTCGTGGAGTTTTGTGGCTGCACCAACACTCAGGAATCCAGTGCAGTAGGCTAATTCCCCACTGGCTCCAACCTCGTTCAACCCTGCGACCATCCCAGCGAGATCCAGCCCAGAGCACCGTGCCAGGGTGGGGGAGGTGCTGGACTGTCCCTCTCCAAGTTGTCTTTTCTCTGGAAAATGTGAAAAAACAAAAACAGACCCCTGTACGTTGTACTGTTCTGAGCCTCATTCATATGGTCGCTTCAGAGCCTTCAGTGAAATAACGGATATAAGTGCGCTTTGGAAAAGCGAAATTTGATACAAGTGTGAAACGTGATCAAACATCTTGAGTTTATCTTGGTAGTGCCCCAATAGTGACAGACAAGAGACAGGCTTGTATAAAGCCAGCACCCCCACCTTCCTCAGGGTTCAGAATTTCAGCCCCTAATAAGCCTTACTGTCAGGTGGTCGGGTCTTGGAGGTGGCCTTTTGCTGTGTTTTTCATTATGTTATATCCTACTCTCCTTAGAATAGTATCTGGGCCCTCTCTTTGGCTGGATTACTAAGGTTTTCAAAGAGACATTTTCAACTCTGTGTCATTAAAATGAAATGCAATGAATTTTAAAAAAAAAGTGTTTTACTTAAGTGATTCCAGCAGTAGTTAGCTAATGCACTTTTAGGCACGCTTGCTGTAAATTGTTTTGGGAATCTGCTGGCATTTCTGAGATGCAGGTATAACTCAGCCCCTCACCATGCTGGGCTGGCAGTGAACTGCCAGCAAGTACATTAAAACAAATTAAAAACACACACACACACACACACCAGAATAACGTGACTACCACCACCCCTTTGGCCCCATATAACCTCAAAGATTCTCCTTGCTTAGTTGACTTCACGTTTTAGAACTCATCTCCACATCTTCCTGGCTTCTTTCTTTTGTCTCTCACTTATTGGCTTCTAGAAATGGGCATCAACAGTGCACAGTGGAGGCTGTCCTCACGTACAGAAGGACACAGACCCTGTTTCCAGTCTGTCGCTGGACATTTGCTTTGAGCGATCCAGGGCTAACCCTCATCAGGGTGTGTCTGTGTGTCCGTGTGTCTGTGTGACTGGCCAGGAGTGGAGTGAGAGACCGGATCAGGGGCACTTGTGGTTTGGAGGAGCGGCCTCCAAAGTGGAATTTGCACGCGGCCCAAGCTGGGCAAGCTGGGCTACTGGCTATGGGAAACAAGCGACAGACCTTCCATTTGTATTTACCTTCTTTCCCTCAGAAACAACGTGATTTCACTTCAGTGTTTCATAAACAGATTGCCATGCTCATAGCTCGTGAGAAACGTTTAGACCAGAAGGGTTTTGCTGGTATTTGCAGTCAAAACCATGGGGAGACCTCTGGTTCAGTTGCCCCCCGTAGATCCCAGGAGTGGATGAAGCCGAAAGCATGCCAGTTGGAACAACAGCAAACGTGATTGCTTACGTCCGGGGACTTGTCCATACACTTGTGCACACACGGTCATGCACTCACACTATGTGCACAGCATGCATTTGGATCCTCACACGTGTGCTCACATGCTTGTACTGACAAATACCACAGACACCACACCCACGTGCCACGTGCACACCGCACACACGCGCCTTCCCTCATACCCTCACATACTCATGGTTACGTCCATTTACAAACACTCCCCACCCCCTCCCCCACTCTCACAAACCCGCACACCCCACATTCGCAAACACCGACGGGCACCTTCAGCTTAATAACCTGCGATGATTGCAAACTTGATAGACACCCACTCCCAGATAAACAAATGACTTGTGTGTTAGTGCAAAGCAGGAACACACACTCCCAGGAGCAGAAGGGGAGGCAATAGGCCGTTTGTCTCTTGGAGGAGCACCGGTGGCCACCTGCTGGCTGATGTAACCCATTCTGATGGCCGGGGTCGACCCGGGCGGCAGGAAGTCAACACACTGCACGTGCACACTGACCCTTAGCGGCCAAGGCATTTTCTGCATGCCCACCAGGTGTTGGTGGACACCATCGGTGTGTGGTCACCGGTAGATTAGGCGACAGGAGGGCAGGCAAGAGAAAAACATATGATCTCCAGCCTTAAGAAACTTAATATTTGGATTGAGAGGTGATATCGACCATCAAACTAGGCATTGACAGGTATTTATAACACGCCAGACTGTGCAGTTCAGAGGGAGGAGAGTCAGTGGGAGAACTCCGAGGAAGAAGTAGACTTCAGCTGGGATAGATAGTTGAGTTGCAAAGTAAGAGGGAAGAGAAGATTCAGCCAGCACAATTCCCTTTGTTCAGTGACCAAGGATCCGCCAAACTAAAGTTGCACGTTTAAAAAAAAAAATGTTTTTGTCTGTCTATTTATTTTTGAGAGAGACAGACACAGAGTTGAGCAGGGGAGAGTCAGGGAGAGAGGGAGACCCAGAATCCAAAGCAGGCTGCAGGCTCTGAGCTGGCAGCACAGAGCCCGACGCAGGGCTCGAACCCACAAACAGTGAGATCATGACCTGAGCCAAAGTCGGATGCCTAACTGACTGAGCCATCCAGGCGCCCCTAAAGTTGCTTATTCTAAAGCGAGTAGTGCCCTGGTCATTGGGCTGTCCACACGGATACTGGAGAAGCCTCAGGGAGATTTCGAGTGGTGGAAAGTAAATGGCCTAGATAACTCTGAAAGTCCACCTGAGGCTTTACGATAACACAGCCTTTCCTGGCTGGTTCTGGTTAAGAGGTGATACACTCACTGATTGTGAGGTTGTTGGTTGGGGTGAAAGACCCTTGTTGCTTTAGAGGATTACCTCTCCTACGCGGATGAAAACTGGAGACCCAGGCAGAAGGCTGCTACATGCCTGGAGGTTCTGAGTGGGCCCGGTCTTTCCAAACAGCTATCAAAGCAAACTCTTGGAAACCAAACCTAGCTGCCGTTCTGAGTTTGCTCCTTCTTCTTGAGGCATGATCCGTCTAGCATGGTCTGTGGAACGTCAGCCTTCTTGCTTAGAGAACTGTAGGACCCTGCTATTAAAAACAAATATTTTTTCACTTCTTGTGTTCATCTGAGGCAGAACAAATTAGACATTCTATTTCTACCTGTTTAATGTTGACAGAATGAATCATTGTGCTGGTTAAGTTCCAAAGACACCAATGAAAGAAACATTTCTGGTTAAAGACAGTGCTTATCTGGGTGTACCCTGAGATGCTGACAAAAAATCTGCCTGTGGATTAGGATAAGAACATGATAACTGCATTTGGTCCATGACTTCTAAATTGTACTGGTGAGAAAAGAAAGTAACAATATAAGTAACATTGCCTTCCTAGAGTCCATTTAGGTGATGCAACCAAGCAAGCCTGTGCATTTCACATACGCATCATGTGCAGAGGACTCTGCAGCCAGTGTGATGCGCAAGGTCCTCCCAGCTCTCCGGAGGAGAGTAGCAGACACTGGCACAGGGTGTGCACTGAGTAAATCACGTTGGCCTAATAATGAGGTCCTCACAGGAAGGATTAGACTGAGTGGAATACGAATTTCCCTCTTCCCTGTGCTTCGTTACATAAGTATACTGTTTACTTGCTCTGCAGTTAACTCTTGGGCAAGTCATTTAATCTCCTTGAGATTTAGCTTTTTCAACAATAAACTGCATTATAATGCATTGTATGCATTGTATATATTGTAATACACATGTAATTAAAGGAGTGTATCAATGTCGACACTCTCTGTAAACTCTAGTTTTAATTAAACAGTATTTAAATAATAAGAAAACCCATATGCTTACAGGAAGACATTTAACAATACAGAAAAGTGTTTTGAGGAGTAGAGTCAAAGGTGCCTGACCTCCCTGACTCCTGATCCCCTCTCCCTGGGAGCTGGCTGCGGTCACCGTTCCTTTCCTTCTAGAAGTCAAAAGGCGACACAAATACGTGCAGTTATTGTCCTTATTATTTCAGATACCCTTTCAACTTGTATGATGGTTTGTAGTTGACCATTTTAGCTAGAGAGATTGGGTGCATTTTGTGGGCTCAAACACAGCAACGAAGATTCAGGAGGATTTAAGAACTCATTTTATGTAATTTTTTCCTTTTGAGCATCGTAGGAGGCAAATTCCTTTGTTAAAGGCCATAATTCACTGAATCCTCCATTTTAGAAAGAGACGTTGCAAAAAAATGAATAAATGCATAAATAAAATCAAAAAGGATGTTGCGCTTAGCATGCACAAAACCCCCAGCCTGTGAAAGATTAAAGGGACGGTAACCATCTCAGCCGGGAGATCACAGATGGACACAGGTAACTACACAGGAACTAGGCGTGCACCCCGCCGGCCAGGGCCTTGGCAAGGGCTTCTTGGGGAGAGAGAATGATTGAACAGGGCCTTGCCGGTTAATCAGAATTCAGACGTACCGGATGAAAACGAGTTTTCCTGCAAAGACTCAGAATCATTGAGGTTACACAGACCAGAATTTCTTCTTTCCACATCTCCTTTGTTTTTCTTAAACATTTTCAAGTTCCACTGTCCCAAATGCCTTAGAGGAAGACACAGGAATATGAAGTTCTCACCAGATACCAGGACATGAAAATTGTGTCAGCCAAGTCCCGCTATCTTGGCGTAAACCGAGCCCCTGCGCCTGCTTCTTAGTGTCCTCTTTACCGAGCGTCCCAGCTTTGCAGAGTGTTCCAGACGGCCGCGGGGGAGGCTGTGTCTGAGTTAAGTAAACGGGGGAGAATCTGGGGTCACTGTGCAGTGGAGCTGCCCGGTCTAGCCTGTCTAAGTTGCTAGAGCCGGAAAGGACACAAATGAGTGTCCAGTGTGCTCCCGTTGTCCAGGTTTAGTGACCGAGGCACGGAGCTGTGATGTGTTTTCCTCAAAGACAGATGGCGGGGCCGTGGCCGAGTCAGATGTGGAAGGAATCTAGGCGTCACGATCAGTTCCAGGGCTCCACCACCGTGGCGTTCTCTGCAGATTCTTGCCCACATGCCCTGATCCCGCGGCCCCTGCAGATCGAACCAGTTAGCTGGTGACTCAGTTCTTACGGTCTGCCTCACTGTTCTAAGTCCCTTGATGCCATTCAGGGTTCTTGGCATCGCTTTTGTTCTGCACTCGGCAGCTTGCCTCAGGCACTGGAGCCACAGGGGAAGGGCCGTGTCCCCACAAGTGTGTGTTTCTGACTCATGAGCTCTATGTGGAAGCCCTCAAGCCAGCACGTACGTGTAAAGCAGTTTAGCTTGGAGTGGTAGTTACACTGGTGTAGACATCTGTCAAAACCCATCAACTTGTACACTTAAGATGTATACATTCCACTTAACGTACATTAATTCTCAAAAAGAATCCTTTCAAATTCTTAAAAAACACACACACACACACAAAACCCTCACTTGTAAATCCTTGGGCATGTAGGTTGGTGAATTCCACCCACTCCCAAAACCATTTTCCTGTGGAGGTTGCCCTCTGTGGAGTGGAGACACTTGTCTTCGGACTCCCAGTCCTCCTCCTCAGTGCCTTTTCCTCTCCAGTAATGGGTCTTGTATTGCCTGCTCCTTGTCCCACCTGCCCCTTCCAGAGCCTTCAGCTGCCACGGGTTCCCCCATTAGGCAAGAAAAGAAAGTGACTGACACTAAGCACCAAAGCACTAAGAGTAGGGCACTTGCCAGGCGGGGTCTCAGTCTCAGAGGGGGTCCGGAGAAGGCCACAACACACCGCGACCCCAGCCGCGGCTGTCCTTCAGCGAGTCTGTACTATGTGCCAGGCGCTGTGCTCAGTGCTTTTTACGAGGTAAATCCTGTTATCACCCTCTTCTTGTGGATCTCCTAAAAAGAGGCTGTGTAACTGTGCCCTGCTGGTAGGTGCCGGAATCCGAATCCAGGCATGTGACCCCAAAGCCAAGGCTAGTTGTCTCTATTTTCATATGGTCCCTAGAGAGGAAATAATGACTTGCTAGTGGTAGAATGTCAGGCCCTTGTGGGGAAGACTGGTACAGGGTCTCTCCACATCCTTCGGTGAGACCACACGACGGCCGCTTTTACCTCTGTGTGAGGTCAGCCCTGGATGGCAGTGATGATAAGCCAAGAAAACTGGATTGGTCTCGGTGCTCTGCATGTACAAATTGTTTCATGTTTATTAACGATGAGGGCTGCCATTAAACCATCATCTGTGGGGCCAGGATTGATTATGAACCTGACAGAGACCCTCCCAGGTATAGGCTGCTAGCTGAATACCAACCAAGGTGACTGGCATTGGCAGAATCACTCTGCTGAGGAGCCAGGAGGAGCCCTGCATCTTGTAAATCCCTGCCCACCGCAGGGCTCCAGGCCCGTGGGACCCTGGGTGACTGTGAGTCATGCTTGATCAGTCTGTGACTGACCGTGCAATAAAGCCACTTGGCCTACTTGCTCCCCCATTTGTTTTCTGGCTCCCTTCACCTGAATCTATTTTCCATTTAAATCTTATGGAAATGAAATGGGTTATAAATGACCCAAGTCAGAGCCTGGGGATATGCTGGCTCAGCTCTTCCCGGGATTTGCAGGGAAAGCAGGGACCGCTAAAACATCTGTCCGCTTGAGGGGAGGGAAAGTGAGAACCTGGAGAACAGAGCTGCCCAATCCCGAACACATCGGCTCTCGAGCTCCTGTTCAAAGAAGAAGGTCAACAATGGTGAGAGGTGGGAGAATCGCCCCCGCCAGCTTACTCTTTCTGAGGTCCTCTGCGGTGCCCCGGGAGGAGGTCCTTGTCACAGTGCCGTGGGGGAGGGGGAGATGCATTAAAGGCCAGTGGAACCAGATTGTGATCAAGGCACCAACAGATTGACTGGGTTAATCCTCCCCCACCTGCCTCCCAGGGCTTCAGTGGAAACAGAGTCCAGATAAAGAGGGGTGTGACCACATTCTTGATCAGTTCAGGATGCTGCCTGCTGCACAGCTTAGCTGTCACCTCCCTCTGGCAGGCCTTGAGTCCTCTGCATGGGATGGAAAGTGGCCTCATCCCAGCTTGCAGGGGCCAGGAGCACCGAGAACAGCTGCCTGCCGGGGATTGGGCAAACTGTCACTGCCCTCCTCACAGCTGCCCACGCAGGCTTTGGAGTCAGAGTTGGGTTCAGAGCTTTGTCACATCTCATGTATCATTGTTTAACCTCTTGAAGTCTTGATTTTCTTATCTGTGCAATTAGGATAAGAATGGTGCCTGCCTTATAAGCGGTGGTGAGGATTAATGAGATAATATATGTTAAACCACCCGTCACCCTGCTTGGTGCACAGCAAATAATCAGTGGGGCTGGTTATGATGATAACTGTTTCCTCTGTCCCAGTCCTTTGAGTTGCACGATGTCTGTAACCTTTACCTCCCATGAGGGCTCAGTCTACAGAACCCAGGGACAGCATCCTCTCGAGCTCTGCGCCCCCTTGGTCCTTCTCTGGCTCCAAACCCCCTGCTTGAGTAGCCTGGCTCTGCCTTGACCAGGCTTTCTCTGGTGGAGGGCCACTCCGAGCCCGCAGCCAGATCTACTCCCTGCACTCATGCTCTGTGTCCCAGGGCTTTCCATGCTCTGGGCCTGCTCTTGAGCCCAGGCCTGTGCTTGGGCCCTTGCTCGTGTGGCCGGACCACCCTGGGCAGCTGGTCACCTGTAGGGACCTCTGCCCGTCTTCTGCCCTGCACTGTCCTTCACAATTCCCACCTACTACTTGGGCCAGAAAACCTCGTTTCCCTTGATCTCTGCCAGACTGCACCAATTGTCAGTTCAGCCCCTAGAGACTTCTGGTCCCCAGATCACAGCCCGTTACGTCTGGTCTGTTCTACCCACCAGCTAAGTCCCAGTTATGACTCAGTAGACTTAGACCCTATGGCTGTTTGTAGCAGCCCTGAGATCACCTTTAGCCACCAAAAGTAACCCGTGTCAGAGCAGGCGGGATGGGGCACTCTCTGAACCTCTGTCCATCGCAGAGTGTGTCTGTTGTTATTGTAAGAACCGCACCTTGTAGGTGAAGTGTGGTATATCCATTCAATGGGACATTGTTTGGCAATAAAACGACATGAAGTACTGACACTTGCTAGAATATGGATGAACCTTGAAAACATTCTGCTCAGTGAAAGAAGCCAGACACAAAAGGCCACATGTTATAGGATTCCATTTATGTGGAATGTCTGGAACAGGCAAATTCATAGAGACAGAAAGTAAATTAGAGATTGCCTGGGGCTGGAGGCAGGGATACGGAAGATACCAGGTGAAGGGTATGGAAGTTTCTTTTCGGTGTGATGAAATGTCCTGAAATTGACTATGGGGATGGCGTCACAACTCTGCATAGACTAAAAACCATTGAGGGTACATTTCACATGGGTCAATTGTATGCTTTGTGGTTAGCAAAAAAAGAAACAAATGTATCAAAATGCTAAGGAAAAGATTAAGATAATGTTTATAATAATACAATGCTGACATAACTATTTTAACTTTACATGTCTTCTGATCTTTACTAGGAGACACCTTTTTTACACAGGCATAGTCACAGCATACTGTTTTCATTTTCCTTTTTAAGCAAATCTTTTTAAATTTTGTTACATAGTCTTTATAATTGTCATTTGTATTCTATCAGTTTGATAGTTTGCTTAATTATTTTCCAGTTGATAGGCATTCAGTTTTCCAGATTTGTTGGCAGTGGTGTTTATGTAGAACTAAAAAAAAATTTTTTAAGTCTATTTATTTATTTTGAGAGAGAGAGAAAGAGAGAGCGAGCATGAGTGGGGGAAGGGCAGAGAGAGAGGGAGAGAAAGAGAATCCCAAGCAGGCTCCATGCTGTCAGCACAGAGCCCAACACAGGGCTCAAACCCACGAACCGTGAGATCGTGACCTGAGCCGAAATCAAGAGGCGGACACTTAACCAACTGAGCCACCCAGGTGCCCCCCAAAATTTCTTTAGGATTGTTTTTTTGGAGTGGGACTATCTAGTCAAATCTCTTGCCATGCAATTTATATTTCTTTTCTAGCCTATTATACCGAACCAAGTTTGGAGGTGTCAAAATGACTTAGAAGCAGGGGAAGTCAGAGAACAATGAACGTGTGAGATCAGCAGTGCTCTCTTGGAACAGTGATAAAACTCACTCTCCCACCCCGACCCTAGACTGTGCTCAGACATTGCTCACATATAAATTGTCTAAACATTAGACACTGGCTAATAACTACAGCTGTGGGGAACAATTAATCTATAAATTGCATCGGTTGTAAAGTTGTGCTGTGCAAGGCAATCACTTATGGAGTGCTCACGGGTCCTATCTCCAAATTCAGTGCACTGAAGTTGAGTCCTTGCTATATGCTAATGTGGCACATTCAAAACAAATGCTCATCAGCATGTGGACAACACAGAACCTTTAAGAATGTTGAAAATATTTCAAACAGATGAAAAAGCAATAATAATTTACTGGCAATCTAATTCCCCTAGTTAGCAAATATAAAAATTTAACATTTGCTTCCAGTCTTTTGCATTGACTTTGTTAAAGAAATAAAACATCAGATATTGTTGAAGTAACCTTGAAGAGGGATTTCTGCTCTTCCTCTCTCCCCAGAGGTAACCACTGAGCTGATGTTGGTATTTAGCTCATTCTTATGTTTGTTATTATTTTCTTTTTACATACGTGTGTCTGTCCATCAATGTTTTGTGAATTTGATTTTAGGTAAACTGATACCTTACATATTCTTTTGTAACTCGCTTTTTATTTATTTTACTTTTTTAATGCTTATTTTTTTTAAGAGAGAGCATGTGGGCGGGGGGGGGGGGAGCTGGTAGAGAGAGAATCTCAAGCCGCCTCCTCACTGTCCGTGCAGACCCCGACTCGGGGCTTAAACTCACAAACTGTGAGATTATGACCTGAGCCGAAATCAAGTCAGACGCTTAACTGACTAAGCTACCCAGGCTCCCCTGTAACTTGCTTTTTAAAGAGAATGTTATGCTTTAAAAATGTGTCTGTGGCACTAGAGTGTGTCCATTTTAATTACTAAATGATATTCATTGTAAGACAGCATCACAATTGTCATCCATTCCATTGGTGGTGGGTGTTTAAGTTGGTTTTAGTGGTTTGCTACCGCAGGCTGTTTCAGTAAACGTCTTTGTGTCTCTTTGGGTATATTACAACATATAGTGTATACAGTATGTAGAACAGCTAGGTTATAGGATATATACATCATCAGCTTAATTATAACATAGCTATATGGCCTTCAACATAGTTATATTCATTTACACCCCTACTGGCGGTGTGTAAGAGTCTGTTTCTTGATACTCTCACCAATATCTCTTAATGCTAGATTTTAATTTTTGCCAACCAGTAAGTATAATGTGGCATGCCGTTAGTATTTTAATCCGTGTTTCTCTGAATAATTATAAATAAGATTGAGGACCCTGCTAGGGTTATTGGCTAAGTGCCCCCTGAGAAGAATATATATAAACTGGACTACCAAATCCAAGTCTGTTAAATGTTATGAGTATCTTCTCACAGTGTCTGTGGCTTGTCGTTATAATTTATTTATGGTGTCTTCTGTGCAGTTTCACATTTTAAATATGATTGTATTGGGTTTGTGTTTTTTTCATTCTAATAAAGCCTTCCCTGTCTAAGTGACAGAGATATTTTCCTATTCAGCCTTCAAGTAAAAGTTTCAGTGTTTTGCTTTTTACACTTGGGCCTAATTCTGTTTTTACCCCCAGTTTAACAACCTATGGGCCTAAGATTGCTTTGTGATCAACCCGTTTTATTTTATTTTTTTAATTAAAAAATTTTTTTTAATGTTTTATTTTTGAGAGAGAGAGAGCAGTGAGAGAGTGAGCAGGGGAAGGGCAGACAGAGAGGGAGACACAGAATCTGAAGCAGGCTCCAGGCTCAGAGCTGTCAGCACAGAGCCCAATGTGGGGCTCGCTTGAACCCACAAACTGTGAAATCATGACCTGAGCTGAAGTCGGACGCTTAACCGACTGAGCCACTCAGGCACCCTCAACCCATTTTCTTATCCATTATCTTATTATTGTTTTATTCTTTTGGGCTGTCTGTCCATCCCTGAACCCATACACATTGTTTTAATTGCTTTATCTGTGAAACAAATCTGAGTGTCTAATAGAGCAAGCTCTCATTCTTTATTGTGATTTGTTAACTTTTCTTTCTTTCTTTTTTTTTCTTTTTACTATTTTTGGCCATTTTTCTTCTATAAATTTTAGAATCAATTTCTCAAATTCCATGAAAAACTGGGATTCAAACTGGAAATGCATTGATTTTTTTTTTTTGAATTATTGAGTTTTTAAAAGATTATAGATCTATTCAGGCTTTTTAATTCCTGAGTTGAAAGTTTTTATGAAGTAAAACATTTGCCTAAAATAAATACTTAGAAACTATATCCCTAATTGGTATCCTGGGGAACATAACAAAGGTTGTTTTCTGCAAGATGAATTTTTGACCAAGGCCTGCAGCTATCTTCAGTTTAGTTTTTTGTGGGTTTTTTTCCTTTAATAAAATCAATATATTTATCAAACTGTAACACTGAGTTCTGATAGTAGGTATAAAAACATACCACTGCTTTATAAATCAGGTAATTTGGACATCAACGGATGTTTGGTCTTTAGATGAGTGCATTTGATTTTCATGTTTTCTTACTAAAAGCTTGATCTTGAAATTTGCTGGCAGAATTGCAGTTACACTCCCAGAGTTCATTTTTTGTTTCTCGCTTTCTGATTTTAAGGGTAGCTAATAAAGATGTCACAGCACATTTGCATGGGTAGCTCTGGGTATGGAGAAAATAAATAGGCTTCAAGGTCATCAGCGGGGTTTATTCTTGACTCTATTCCAGTTTCCCCAGGGACTGCCACATGCCTGGCTTGCTGATACCCCAGGTCAAGTGTCTAATAAGAAATGCAGTAAAGAAGATTACCACAGGCACACGGAGGGCAGAGAGAGAGACGGTGCCTTGGGGAGGCTGCCAGTTTCTGTGGTTCGCACTCCTGTTGGCGGTCGGGGAGAGGTGTCCCGGGATGAGGGGGACAGATGTGCCTTGAGTACCTCTGAGAACTTGGCTCGCCTCAGTTAATGTCCTGACCACCATGATCGTTTCTTTGGCCTGTCTCTGCCCACTGGGTGGCCTCAGACTTTCTGCCTGGGACTACGTCCACTCAGCCACCCTGACAGAAGGCCCCAGATGACCTCCTTTCAGTTCCCCTGGCGTTTGTCTATTTCTGATCAGGATCACGCAGTATATTCTGACCCTTTCCAGAGCTTACGCCTCACCCAGTGCCGTGTGATCGCTCTAAGCCAGCATTCTTCAAACACTGTAGTGCTGTCTGGTGCCTGGCTGGCTGCACCAGATTTCCTGGGGAGCGGACTGAAATGACAGATATTCCAGCCTCACCCAACAGGATCAGGGACCCATTCAGGGGTATGTGGTTGCACCAGCTTCCCAGGCGACTAAAAAGCAGCCAGATTTGAGAACCCCTGCTCTACACAGCTTTAACCTTGGGCTCCAGGGAGGAAGCAGGTCATGTAGAGCGTTAAGTAATGTTTCCACCCACAGCCAACTCGCAGACATGCCCTTCTACCTTGCAAGACTTTGGGCTTCCATAATTCCCCCTTAACCCTGGCTTCCTCACTGAAACTAGGTGATATTTATGTGTACATGATCTCCATCCACAAGCCAAGCCTCCTCTGAGCCCTGAAGGATAACTCTTGTGTCATGACGTTAACCACAGAATTTGTGCTTTGTGGTCCTTAGGTTTAAAGGTCCTGCTATCACCAGGGCCAGGCTGGACCATGAAGCATCTAACATAACAGGGGCCATAACTGACCTAACGCAGCCCCGCGCTGGGGGCAAATGTAGCAGAGGCTGAGTGCTGTTGTGCAGTGCACAAGCTACACGATCACACACGGAGGGCTTGGTTCTCCCACATCTCATTCTCCGAGTTTGCCTCAAGCTGGGTCGAAGCGCTAATAGAGGGGTTTAGGGCTGTGAAACTTGACAACCTCAGATGATCCAGACTCTCCAAGGAACCCTAAATCTTAGGATGCTAGAGCTGAAATCACCTAGTCCAATATTCCCATCACACAGATAAACAGACTAAGGCCCAGAAAAGGGACCCCCCCCCACTCAAAAGCACACAATAGGTGATGTTAGGCCGAAGAACCTAGGCCTCCCAACTCTGTGTGCTCATTTCAGCACACCTTGCAGCTCCTAGGCCTTGAGAGAGTTATCACTGTTCTGTGTGTATAAGTGGCTCAACCACAGAAACGCACTGAAGTTTAAACCAACAAAACACCCCTCGTTTGGCTGAAAGTATTCTAAAGGAGCATAAACTATAGCAGAATTTATTATAATATGCCCCAGAGCCCCTTGCTAAGGGTTTAAATTAAGGACACATAGAAAACCTCTATTTTACATTTAAATTGCTACATTAAAATTTAGATTTACCAAATTTGAATTAAGGTGTAATTATTAGCATTACCAAAAAATTTAGCCAGGCTTCAAAAGTACTCAGCACGGGGCTCCTTTACACAGCATTTAAGATACATTTAAAATTGGGTTTGATTGATGGGAATCCCGTTGACGTGCAGCTTCCCAGGAACACAAGTTAATTGTAGGAAAAGTAAGAACACTGAAAGTGCTGTAAGTCACGCCATATAACACCAAGGTTCTATTAGACAAGCAGTTTCTACTTCCAGGGAGCTTATAAACTAACAAAACACAAAAACACAGCAGCCAAATAAAACTGTAGATTCCAGTATGCGAATTTGTTTTACACGGTAGGCTGGGTTCCCTCCCAAAGCCAATTTCATGGACGGGAAGTTCAACCAGCTACCTTTTTCTGACATTACCAAGTGTGTTGGAGATAACTTTCTCAAATAGTTGATAGCTCTGAAATAACCCTGGACCAGTTCTCAAACTTGAGCATCTGTATTAGGTTACTTAGAAGAGACTCCGCTCTGAAGCTCCTTCCTCTTCCTTTTGCCGGGGGGCCAGGTTAATGTCTGTTTAACACTCAGGCGATCTTGATGGAACATACCTGGAGAATGTCAGGACCAGGAGGGACTTGCAAATTCACAGCCATCCATGTAATTTGGGGGAAGCTGAGACCAAGGCAAGCAAAAAGGCTTATGTCAGGGTCACATCTGATCAGTGTCAGAGCCAAGACTTTATCCTCCATTAGCCGATTCCCAGTCAAGGGCACTTTACGTACACTTCGCAATTAGGATAGAACAGAATCTCCCTTTCTCTTCTTTCCCTCCCTCCCCCTCCCTGAAAACCAACTCCCATTCCTTCTTCTCTCTTATCCTTGCAATATCTCCTCTGGAATACCCAATTCTGAGTCATGCCCCCAAAACATGGAACCCAAACATTTGTTCAAGGTCACTGGCAGCTGCTGAGTCAGAAGCCACCGGCTTGATCAACGCCACTGTCCCTCCGTGCCTCTCCTGAGTTTTATTTGCACCACCACCCACCCTTTCCACCAGTGCTTCTCGATACTGGCTGCACATTAGAATCCCCTGGTGAGCTTTAAAGAACTAGCGCTCCTGTGCTTCACCCCCAGAGATGGTGATTCAGTCATCTGGGGTGGGCCTCAGGCACTGGCATATTTCAGTACTTTCCAAGTGAGTCTGATGTGCAGCCTGGGTTGAGAGCTAGTGTCACGCAATATTAGTTCTAATTATTTTTGTACCTGCTAAACCTAATTTACCAGTTGATGTGGGCGAAGCCCGGAGGGGGTTGAGCTTTCAGGGAGGGGAATGGATTCACAAAAGCTGTCTATTTTCCCAAGGCATAGAAGCTGCATTGCCCTCCTACAGTCTTATCTAGTGCCTTTGCCTCTTAAAGAGAACTAAAGGAGACCTATTTAAATGCCATTTTTTAATAGTTCTTTTGGATTTTGGAATAAAACAAGTCTCCTGGCTGTGGAAATGCCCTCATCACCAGATGAAGGACAGGGAATGTTGGAATACAGACTTCTTTTGGGCCCAGAAGTTCAGATCTGATACACCAGTGGTTCCCAATTTTGACCCCAGGTTAAAAATCCCCTGGGGAGCTTTAAAAACGACCTCCTTCCAGGGCACTCCCCCCAGCCATTTAAATGGCAACCCTTGGTGGGTGGATGGGGCAAGGCCTCTGTGTATTTTAAAGCTCTCCCTTTTTTTTCCCAGGGAGAAAGGCTCTAGGGTCTTTTACTAGGAGAAGACTGGAAGAAGCTAGTCATAAATGAGGGCTTCTCAGCTTCCAACGTGGTGACCCTACATGCCCACGGGAGGAACGAGCCTCTGCAGGGAGGGCGGGATGTCCAGCTCCCAGGCCCCCCACCAGGGCGAAGTGCCATCCTGACAGTTCAGGTCCTGGTCCCAGAGTTGGGCTCAGTACTCTGCACAGCAGGTGCTCTAGTTGCCAGCGAATTTGAGTTTCTCCTGTTTAGTGGTGCTCTTCCCCCTGTCCCTCACGTAGTCACAGGCTCTCTGATCCCTGCACTGCCAGTCTCCTTCCCTAGCCCAAGTCCCCTGCTCCCTGACATGCTCCTAGAAGCGGGTTTCTGAACGGAGATGTGAGATGAGGGGCACTGGCACGCCCATGGGCAGTGCCTTGGGGGTGTCCCTCCTTGGAGCTGTTGGGGCCGCTGTTAGGAGTGTGGTTTAGACATAAACCACATAAAGATAGAAGATATCTCTGTCGCTCTTCTTTCTTGGACTATCTCCTGTCCATCAGTGCAGAATTCCCCTCTAATTCTGGTGATCCAGGGGACCAGAGATGTCTGCGGCAGCCAGTGATACTCACAGTGCACTCACTTGTTGGTCCAGCAGCAGTAGCTGCAGCAGTCACCTGGGAGCTTATTAGAAATGCAGATTTTCTTTTTTGTTGATTGTTTCCTTTGCAGTTCAGAAGCTTTTTATCTTGATGAGGTCCCAGTAGTTCATTTTTGCTTTTAATTCCCTTGCCTTTGGAGATGTGTCAAGTAAGAAATTGCTGCGGCTGAGGTCAGAGAGGTTTTTTCCTGCTTTCTCCTCTAGGGTTTTGATGATTTCCTGTCTCACACTGAGGTCTTTCTTCCATTTGGAGTTTATTTTTGTGTATGGTGTAAGAAAGTGGTCTAGCTTCATTCTTCTGCATGTTGCTGTCCAGTTCTCCCAGCACCATTTGTTAAAGAGACTATCTTTTTTCCACTGGATACTCTTTCCTGCTTTGTCAAAGATTAGTTGGCCATACATTTGTGGACCCACTTCTGGGTTCTCAATTCTATTCCATTGGTCTATGTGTCTGTTTTTGTGCCAGTGCCATACTGTATTGATGGTTACAGCTTTGTAGTAGAGGCTAAAGTCTGGGATTGTGATGCCTCCCACTTTGGTTTTCTGTTTCAATAGTACTTTGGCTAGTTGGTGTCTTTTGTAGTTCCACACAAATTTTAGGATTGTTTGTTCTAGCTTTGAGAAGAATGTTGGTGCAATTTTGATCAGGATTGCATTGAATGTATAGGTTGCTTTGGGTAGTATTGACATTTTAACAGTATTTATCCTTGCAATCCATGAGCATGGAATGTTTTTCCATTTCTTTATGTCTTCTTCAATTTATTTCATAAGCTTTCTATAGTTTTCAACATACAGATCTTTTATATCTTTGGTTAGGTTTATTCTTAGGTATTTTATGGTTCTTGGTGCAGTTGTAAATGGGATCAATTTCTTGATTTCTCTTTATGTTGCTTCATTATTGGTGTGTAGAAATGCAACCATTTTCCGTACATTGATTTTGTAACCTGCGACCTTGCTGAATTCATGTATCAGTTCTAGCAGTCTTTTGGTAGAGTGTTTTGGGTTTTCCCTGTAGAGTATCATGTAATCTGCTAAAAGTGAAAGTTTGACTTCTTCTTTGCCAATTTTGATGCCTTTTATTTCATTTTGTTGTGTGATTGCTGATGCTAGGACTTCCAACACTATGTTAGACAACAGTGGTGAGAGTGGACATCCCTGTAATGTTCCTGATCTCAGGGGGAAAGCTCTCAGTTTTTCCCCATTGAGGATGATATTAGCTGTGGACTTTTCATATATGGCTTTCGTGATGTTTAAGTATGTTCCTTCTATCCCAGCTTTCTTGAGGGTTTTTATTAAGAAAGGATGATGTATTTTGTCAAATGCTTTTTCTGCATCTATTGACAGGATCATATGGCTCTTATCCTTTCTTTTATTAATGTGATGTATCACATTGATTTGCAAATATTGAACCAGCCTTGCAGATCAGGAATGAATCCCACTGATCATGGTGGATAATTCTTTTTATATGCTGTTGAATTCGATTTGCTAGTATCTTGTTGACAAGTTTTGCATCCATGTTCATTGGGGATATTGGCCTGTAATTCTCCTTTATTGTGGGGTCTCTGGGAATTAAGGTAATGCTGGCTTCATAGAATGAGTCCAGAAGTTTTCCCTCGTTTCTATTTTTTAAACAACTTGAGAAGGATAGGTGTTAACTCTGCTTTAAATGTCTGGTAGAATTTCCCCGGGAAGCCATCTGGTCTGGGACTCTACGTGTTGGGAGATTTTTGATGACTGATTCAATTTCTTCACTAGTTATGGGTCTGTTCAGATTTTCTATTTCTTCCTGTTTGAGTTTTGGTAGTGTGTGGATGTCTAGGAATTTGTCCATTTCTTCCAGGTTGTCTAGTTTGTTGGCATATAATTTTCATAGTATTCTCTGATAATTGCTTGTATTTCTGAGGGATTGGTTGTAATAAATCCATTTTCATTCATGATTTTATCTATTTGGGTCCTCTCTCTTTTCTTTTTGAGAAGTCTGCCAGGGGTTTATCAGTTTTACTTTTTCAAAAACCCAGCTCTTTGTTTCATTGATCTATTCTTCTATTTTTTTTTATTCTATATTGTTTGTTTCTGCTCTGATATTTATTATTTCTCTTCTTCTGCTGGCCTTAGGGTTTCTTTGCTGTTCTGCTTCTAGTTCCTTTAGGTATGCTGTTAGATTTTGTATTGGGGATTTTTCTTTTTTCATGAGATTGGCCCGGATTGCAATGTATTTTCCTCTTGGGACTGCCTTTGCTGCATCTCAAAGAGTTTGGACTGTTGTGTTTTCATTTTCATGTTTTCACATATTTTTAGATTTCTTCTTTAATTGCCTGGCTGACCCATTCATTCTTTAGTAGGATGTTCTTTAACCTCCATGCATTTGGAGGTTTTCCAAACTTTTTTCTGTGGTTGATTTCAAGTTTCATAGCATTGTAATGTGAAAATCTGCAGGGTATGATCTCAATTCTTTTATATTTATTGAGGGCTGTTTTGTGACCCACTATGTGATCTACTTGGAGAATGTTCCGTGTACACTCGAGAAGAATGTGTATTCTGCTTTAGGATGAAAAGTTCCGAATATATCTGTCAAGTCCATCTGGTCCAGTATATCATTCAGGGTCATTGTTTATTGATTTTCTGTCTGGATGATCTGCCCATTGCTGTAAGTGGAGTATCAAAGGCAACCAACAGAATGGGAAAATATATTTGCAAATGACATATCAGATAAAGGGTTAGTATCCAAAATCTGTAAAGAACTTACCAAACTCAACACCTGAAAAACAAATAATCCAATGAAGAAATGGGCAGAAGACATGAATAAACACTTTTCCAGAGAAGATATGCACATGGCCAACAGACACATGAAAAGATGCTCAATGTCACTCATCATCAGGGAAATAGAAATCAAAACCACACTGAGATAGCACTTCACACTGGTCAGAGTGGCTAAAATTAACAACTCAGGAAACAACAGATGCTGGCGAAGATGTGGAGAAAAGGGAGCCCTTTTGTACTGTTGGTGGGAATGCAAACTGGTACAACCACTCTAGAAAGCAGTGTGGAGGTTCCTTACAAAAAATTAAAAATAGAAATACCCTATGACCCAGCAATAGCACTACTAGGAATTGATCCAAAGGATACAGGAGTGCTGATTCATAAGGGCACATGTACCCCAATGTTTATAGCAGCGCTTTCAACAATAGCCAAATTATGGAAAGAGCCTAAATGCCCATCAACTGATGGATGGAAAAAGAAGATGTGGTTTATATATACAATGGAATACTACTTGGCAATGAGAAAGAATGAGATCCTACCATTTGCAGCAACGTGGATGGAACTGGAGGGTATTATGCAAAGTGAAATAAGTCAGTCAGAGAAAGACGGATATCATATGTTTTCATTCATATGTGGATCTTGAGAAAACAGAAGACCATGGGGCATGGGAAAGGGGGAAAAAAGTTACAAACAGAGAGGGAGGGAGGCAAACCATAAGAGACTCTTAAATACAGAGAACAGTCTTAGGGTTGATGGGGTGTGGGGGAGAGGGGAAAGCGGGTGATGGGCATTGAGGAGGGCCCTTGTTGAGATGAGCACTGGGTGTTGTATGTAAGCGATGAATCACGAGAATCTACCCCCAAAACCAAGAGCACACTGTACGCACTGTATGTTAGCCAATTTGGAAATACATTGTATTTTTTAAAAATGAAGATGTTCAGCCCCATTCCCCCACCCCAGGCCTCCTGAATGGGTGGCTTGTGGCCCAGCCACCTGTGCTTTAACAAGCTTCCAGGGACTCTAAGTGGTTTTATTTTAATCTTACTGATTTAGTAACGTTCTCCTATCTATTTTAGTTTGTCTACCTGGAGATAATACCTCAAATCACACCTGTGAGCTATACCTAGAAAGAACTGGCCAGTGACAAAATTATCAGTTTGGACAAGTCCTCTTTAACTTTCCAAGCCTTTTTAAGACTCACCTCCGCTTTGCCTCAGGGATGCGCGGCCTCTTCGTGCAGCCCGGTGATTCTGGGCAGGGAAGATCGCAGTTCTCAAACTCATTCACACACATCTCTATGATATAGTATTGGAGGGGGTCTGTGTATTCAAGCCAAACAGGATGGATAGTTTCCTTATCACTAAAACTTCAACAGAGTGAAGAGTTTAAATGCTGGTTAGAAAATTTCTAGCGAAATGACAGTTTCCTTGCAATCAAATAATTCCTCATCAATACAGCACTTTTCATTTATAATTTACTGTAGCATAACCAAAGAACAAATAATGAAATGTAGCCCGAGACTCAGAATAGGATGGCAATAACCCAGCATGATGTTCTTGCATCGCTGTTCTGCTGGACTGAAAGACTAATTAAATTGGCCTGTCTAATTTAAACATAAGCATGCATGAAAATAGGAAATATCCATAGAGGGTGCCTATGAACTCAAGATGCTTAGTCAAGGACTTCTAGAGGATAAATATGTAGAATTTGTTTGATTATTGTTTGTTTTTTTTAAAGGAAAACAACCCGACCCTCATCCCCATGTGCTATCATGAAAGGAATCTAATACATGGAAACAATCACATATCAAAAGATGCATATATTTGCTGTACGATTGTGGGTCCTTTAGGGATTGTTAAATTGTTTAGAACCGGGATGGGTTTTATTTTGTGAAAAGACATTTTAATCCCCTTGTCAGTGAGGAAGAAATTCACAAGTATTTTGAGCTATAAGCAAATGAATTGCAATGTGTTTAATACAACATTAATTCTCTTACTGTTGTCAATAGTTCAGTGTTTCATTCAATTAATGATGATTGGAACTAGGCAGTGGGTGTGTTAGAGGCAAGGTAGGGGAGGACACACAGGAAATCTTAAGGGCTTCTTTTCCTAAAGCAACTAGCCCCATAGCTGAGGAAACAGTACGAGCACCACATCAAGCACTCAGAAGGTGTATAAATGGGTGTTTAGTGAATGGATATCAAATTGAATAGTAAAGACTCCAAGTGCTAGGAGAAGATCCTAATGGACTGCTCAGATAAAGAAATGTTTTGTGGAAGATTTAGACCTTAAAGGATGGGAAAGCTTTAGACTGGGAGATAGGAAAAGATCCATGTCTTGGGAAGGAGGAGTGACTTACAGGAAGCTTGGAGGGAGGAAAAACATGACTTCTGTGAGGACCGTCTGGATGGAACTTTGTAGGCTGGTGAGAGCAGGAGCAGAAGAACAAAAGCTTTCAGGTTCACGGTAGAACTAGAGGGTGGAGGGGACTGGCTTTGTGCCAGGTACCCCAGCTCTCTCTGGTGTTTACCATCTCTCCAGCTCACCCAAGTTCTCAGCAGGCTTTCTTAAATGCTTTAGGTAGATGTTCATTCTAAGCTGTCCTCAGGTTGGCTCTTTCTATCTCTAATGGCTCTTGACTCAGGGCTGAGGATATGGAAGCTCCTCCCTAATTACTGTTTTTAAAAAATGTTAAGGCAATATTTATAGACAGTAGAACTCCTCTGTTTTTTAGCATACATTTCTGCCAATTTTGACAGATACATACAGTTATGTAACCACTACCATGATCAAAGTACGGAATAGCTCTATCACCCTCCAAATCCCCCCATTATCTTTCCCCTTCACAGTGCACTACCTTAAAAATGTGTGACATGTGGGGTGCGGGGGAAGGGGTAGGGGGTAACCACTGATCCCTTTTCAGTGCCTGCAGTTTTGTCTTTTCCAGAATGTCATTTGGATGGCATTTGGATGCAATCATACAGTATATAGCCTTTTGAATTTAGCTTTTTTTTTTTTCATTTAGCACAGTGCATTTGACATTCATCCGTGTTGCTGATTGTGTCAGTGATTTGTTCCTCCTCGTTGCTGAGTAGAATTCCATTGTATGGGTGTTCACCAATTTGTTTATCCGTCCCCCAGCTGAGAGACTTTGGATTGTTTGCAGTGTTTGAGGACCGCCAGTAAAGTTGCTAGAGATATTTGCATATGGGTTTTTGTGTGACTATAATTTTTTACTTGAGTAAATACCTGGAAATGGGATTGCTAGAACATGTGTGGGAAGTGTGAGTTTGATTTCCTAAGAAACTGTGAACTGTGTCCCGAAGTGGTGAAACCATTTTGTTTTCCCACCAACAGGGTATGAAAATTCCAGTTACTTTCCATCATCATTAGCACTTGATATTTTCAAGTTTTATTATTATTATTTTGATGTTAGTCATTCTAACTGGTACGTACTGTTTTCAGTGTGGTTTTAATTTTTATCTTCCTAAAGCTAACATTCACCATCTTTTCAGGGGCCTAGCTGACATCTGTATGTCTTTTTTGGTGTGGTGTCTTTCAAATCTGAGGTCATTTTTTATTGGACTGTTTCCTTACTATCAAGTTTTGGGAGTTCTTGATATATTCTAGACCTGAGTGCTTTACCATATGTGCAATTTGCAATTATTTTTTTCAGGTTGGGGACTTGCCTTTTTATTCTCTTAACGATGTCTTGTGAACAGCAGCTACTACTAATTTTGGTGAAGTTCAAATTTGCAGTCTTTTATGAATTGTGCTTTTGGTGTCGTATCTAATATTTACCTAATCCCAAGGTCTCAGAGATTATTTTCCTCCAGATATGTAATAGTTTATTTTTGCATACCGGTATGCAATTGTTACAGTCCTGTTTGTTGAACAGGACTACAGTTTCTCCATTGAATTGCCTTACTACCTTTGTTGAAAGTCAGTTGAGCATGTATGTGTGGACTAATGTCTGGGCTCTATTCTGTTTCCTTGTTCTGTTTGTCTATTTTTTATCGCAGTGGTGGGAGTGATGGCCTTTCTACATTCTTAGCAGGGCCCTAACCCTTTTGGATAAGTAAGTGTAGCACTTTTCAGTGATTCAGATAAGGCGCCTAATGTGGTCTAGACAGTCCTCAAAATGTGGTCCCAGACCAGCAGCGTTAGCATCACCTGTGTGCTGGTCAGAAATGAAATCCTCAGGGCCTCCCCAAACCTGCTGAATTAGAAACCCTGGGGATGGAATCCAACAGCGTGTGTTCAGGGAGCCCTCCAAGTAATTCTGATGCATGCTGAAGTTTGAGAAACACAGTTTTTGTTTTTGTTTTTTTTAAGGAGGTGAAGATCTCAGAATTTAGGTCATTTAGAAGAAAATAACGGTGGAATGATGTTAATGGGCTTCATCAGGTTCTTCTGTGTTCTCATTCAGATTGGACCAGAGACCGTGGCTCTTGTCTGTCTGAAAGAGATTCTTTTTTCCCTTCCTTCCTGCCCTTAAAATGTTTCTCTGAACTCCTGTGGCCATCACACTCCAACAGGAAATGAGGTTCCCTTTGAGGAATGAGAGGGCATTTCTGATATCGAGAAAGGTTTTCAAGCAAGACACCAACTTCAGATAGACCCAAGTCAGGGATCTAATGGGTGTGCATATCAGGTTGATAGGTTAAGGTTCTTCTGGTTAGTGAGTGTCAAGTGCCAGGTCCTCCCCACCCAAAAGTCAACTGGGGTTTTCTTGACTGAAAATAAGGGGGGAATATTGTGTAAGCTTTTAAAAAGCTTCAAACTTGGGGTACCTGGTTGGCTCAGTCAGGCGTCTGGCTTCGGCTCAGATCGTGATCTTACGGTTCGTAAGTTCGAGCCTTGCGTCGGGCTCACGGCTGTCAGCACGGAGCCAGCTTGGACCTTCTGTTCCCCTCTCTCTCTCTGCCCCTCTCCAACTTGCACTCTCTCTCTCTCAAAAATAAATAAACATGAAAAAGCCTCAAACTTCCTGACTGCAAGAGGAAAATTGTCGCCCTGTTCTTCCCGTGTTGGGCGGCAAATGCAGGAAGAGGTGGCCTTTCCACAGATGGTCTGGTACAGGCTACAGCCAGAGAGGCCAGGGCAGCTGCGGAATACAGGAGGGATGCCATCTTCAACACTGCAAGCTTTTTCCCCTCAGGAAAATGGTTTAAAAGAGCAAAAGATATAATGTCATATTTTCATGTTAGTTCTCTACCTTAAACACACGCGATATTTTAACCTCTCACTTTTAATTTTCCAGTAATAGATTCGAACTGAGCCTTTGTTGACTGCTGTGTTTGGAAAAAGAGGATGATTTTTATTAAAATGAAACAAAACAGCAGCATTAAATTTCCATGTTTGTAGCCTCAGGATTGAGGAGGGGACCGACCTGGGGAAAAGAATAGACTTTTTCTCCATGACCAGTGTGACCAGTGTTCCTGCTGGACACTAGATGACTTGGGTCAGATTTGGGGGACACTTAGAACTGAAACTTGCTTCCTTGCTTGACTTGAGTGAATACAAACCTTTTGTTCCAGAAGGTTGTTGCCTATGTAGTGATTGCATTTGTCCCTGCATCATACCTCACATCTCCTCCTGCTTTTCAAAATTCTGGATGACCTAACTGGATCAGTACAAATAGACCCAAAGTGGGGTCTCTGGTCTTTCTGTCACTCCCTTATGCTCCCTGGTGTATATATGAAAGTGAGTTAGTTGTCTTTGTGAGTTTGCATTTTCTGTTAGTTTGCCGGCGGTCTGGTTTCCAAAACAACGTTCAGAACTTCTCATCAAACCCCATATTCACTTGAAAGAAATTGGCCTCTCCCTTTCCAATCTGCTAATAATTTTTCACGTAGTGTTTTTTCATTTACAGCATTTAAGAAGGAAAGTTCACTAAAAAAAAATCTATGAGCCACCTGTTAGAGAAATATGAACAGCATGCTTGAATTTTCTTGTGTTTTCCCTAGTTTCCATATGAGATGAAAGGGGAAGAGTTGGGGGAATGTCCCATTTCATATTCTTTAACATGTGAGATATGGTGGGGAAACCATGAACTTTGGAGCCAGAGAGACCTTGATGCAAAATCAGGCTGTACCACGTAATAACTACGCACCCTTGGGTGAGTCACTTAGATTTTCTTACCCCTCATTTGTAGAGTGCAGGTAATAATGGCAATCCTGAGGACCCTTTTGAGAAGTTATTATGCAGTAAATAAGTTCTATTATTTTTAAATTTATTTTTTAAATTCAAGTATAGTTAACATACAGTGTGATATTAGTTTCAGGTATACAATATAATGAATGATTCAACAATCCTATACATTACTCAGTGCTCACCATGATTCTTAGAATTAAAAAAAAATATTAATTTTTGAGAGAGAGAGAGAGAGAGAGAGAAAACAAGGTGGGGAGGGGCAGAGAGAGAGGGAGACACAGAATCTGAAGCAGGCTCCAGGCTCCAGGCTCTGAGCTGTCAGCACAGAGCCTGACATGGGGCTGGAACTCACGAGCCACAAGATCATGATCTGAATTGAAGTCAGACGCTCAATTGACTGAGCCACCCAGGCACCCTGAGTTTTAGATTAAAAAAAAATAGATTTCATATTTTGCTTTAGATGCACCAAGCACTCACCAGCCTTGGATATGAACTTTCCAAAATGTGTCTCTTGCCACCACTCTCTCTAGGTCCTCCCCCTTTTCATGCAGCACAATTTCCTCCCTTCCCAGCTTGACCTCTCCCAACAGGATCTGAGATTCACAAACTAAACTCATGAGGGCCCTCCCAGAGGATCTAAGGGTTTAACAGGGTTAAAGCCTCACACTTAAAGGATAAAGCTTATGCAGTACAGTCGAACGCCTACAGGGATCATTTTGGGTTTTAGGACAGCCAGTAATATCTCTGAATTCCCAGATTCAAGAGCCAGGTCAGCCAAACTTGCTTTCACACAGACTCTGGGATCCATGTGACAGCAATCTGATATAGTCTGTCCTGTTAGTATTTATTCTTCTCCTCTCTCTCTCTCCATAGGCAGGATAGGTGTGTAACACAAAGTACACAGTGCCTAGCATCTAAGAGGCACTTAGTAAACACTGATTGAGTGAATGACGGATTCTTACAAGTAAAAAATGATTCCTTCTGATGTTGACCTTATATCTCTTCTACTTGGCTTATCTTTTACCTCTTGAATTAGGTATCTGTTGATATGCAACAAATTACCACAAATTTAGCAGCTTAAATTTAGCAGGCAAGAATTAACATGTGTTATCTCACACAGTTTCTGGGGGCCAGGGATTCAGGAGCAACTTTAGGTTGGATGGTTCTGGCCCACGGTCTCTCAGGAGGTTGCAATGGGATGTTGGCCAGGGCTTTGGTCAGCTGCCAGATCCACTTCCAACATGGCTGACACACATGGTTCACGATTCAGGGTTGACTGTGTGCAGGGGGCTTTGGTTTCCTACCAAATGGATCTTGCTCTAGGGTTTCTTGAGTGTTCTGTTGACATGGCAGCCAGCTTTCCCCAGAGCGAGTGACCCAAGGGAGAACAAGGTGGAACCTGCAATGTCTTTTATGACCTAGCCTCAGAAGTCATAGTCTACAAAATCTTTTTGGTTATATAAGTCAGCAGGTTGCTTCTATTCATTGTAGGAGGGGGCTACACAAAGGTGTGAGTATCGGGAGGCAGGGATCACTAGGGGTCATCTTGGAGATTGGCTACGATACCTCTCATTCAACCCTTTCTTATTTCTGCCAGAAACTAAAATTCCTTTTTACCACTTTCTTCTAGATGCATTTCAATTCTCTCCTCTTAGGCATCTCATGACCTAGTAAGGGATAACCAGACTCACTCGCACTTCAGAGATGTGGCAGAGATGTGCTTTGGCCAGGGGCAATGCTAATCCATCACCAGTGGTTCTTGACTCTTAAATATGTGATAGACCTTAACCTCAGCTTAACCCTTGCTGCATAGTCTCAGTTACTGCTAAGCCAAGCCCTAATGAAAATTCAGGGAGGTCGCTGCCCTGTATGCGTGACCCAGATTTCTGGATTAGGAAAGTACCACCTTCTTTAAGCAAAGACGTAACTTTTGGGCTGCCCAGAGGTAGTAGGGTGTAGGATGGGAGTTATGTTTTTAGAACAGAGGTTGGATAATATTGAGCCATAACCACTTCTTTCCCGGGGCTCTGGTGACCAAGAATATATACGGGCAAGAAGTTACTGAGATTCAAGGCAGAGCCTGTGGCCAAAAACATTTGCCTGTGGACAAAGATAACTCACTTACTTGGAGAATTTGATCCTCACTTGGATTTCATTAGCACCAAGGCCTAAGCTAACTGGATCACCCTTCAGCATCTGTGGCCTCAAAATATTTTCTTATGTTCATTAAACTGGAACAAAAGAAGATCTCCCCACCCCCCACCCCCAACACCTCTTTTCCTCTCGGCAGTTTTTGTTTTCTTTGTATGGGAGTTTATAGATACAGGGCCCAAACTTCAATGAATGGCTCTGTTGTTTGACAGAGTTATTAGAAAAACATTTTTTTTTTCCCTCACAATAGTGACTGTTCTTTTCCCAACATTCCCATATCACTAGGAAAGACAGCTGAGGGGGAGATAGGGGTTTCCGAGGCCCTAAGAAGCAGTAACTGGGGATTTATTAGGTTTCCTCGACTGCAGTGTCCCCTGGTTGGGGAGAATACCCGGAGCAGGGGGTGGGGGGAGGGTGGGAGAGAGACCTCTGGCACAGAAGAGCACATGCACGCAACTTAAAGGAGCATGGGTTGGATTATGGGATGCTTTCAGTTCATAACAAAAGCATTATTGCTTTTGACCTGTTCATCCCTCTCTCCATGTGCAGAGTTTTGGTCACACTCTTAATGGAACATAAAATTTGAAAGCACAAGTTTAAGCAGGGTTTCAGAGCCAGGGGAAAACATCCAAGTTCCACAAGAGCTGGGGCCCTTAGAGCTGTTTCAGTAGAAAGACATGGGGCTTGTTCACTTGTGTTAAGCTTCTTGCGTGACATGCCCTGGGGCCTGGACTGGGCTGGGCTTCCAAGAGGGAGGGTGGAAGGGAGGTGAGCTCGCTTCTTGGTCGGCATAGACCAAAGGGCTGGCGAAGGTGGATCGAGTACTTAAGACAAAGCCCTCAACTTCCTGGGAAGGGGTGGCCTTCATTTAGCCCATTACCAGCCTGGATTTTGTGACTTCACAATCATCTTTACCTCTTTTTGTTTTCTTGCTCCAGCTCCTTTGTCCTGCCATTCTTACATTGCCTTTTATTTTCTTCTTTCCATCTTGTAGTTCCCTGAAACACTCCTTCTCTCCTGCCAGTGTAACAAGACCTACCCACCTAGCCAGCTTCCTGGGACCCCTGCCTGGGACTCCAGATCACTCAGGGACAGGATGTGGGTTGTCTTTTGAACTTTAACTTCATTAGCAAGCACTCAAAACTACCTTAGCAAAGAAGAAGGTTGGAGAAGACAGAGTTATTGTGATGTCTTTCAAGATGGTACAGGCACTTTTGAGAAGCTGGGTGGAGCCCAGGATGAGGTAGCTAGGGGCCCTGGGGCACTAGAGATTATGATTGGTAGTTTACTGTGCTCAAACCTTTCTGAGCTCTGCCTACCGCTGACCGGATGATGCGGAAGGGCTGATATCAACAACACTGGATGTGTGTGGGCTTTTTGTAACCCCATAACATTTTTGGTGGGGGTGACCGTGGCATTAGAAGGCTTATTATATATTTGAAGGCAGGTGGGAGCCAGCCTTCACTTGGCATTGACACCCCTTCTCTGACACTCCTCTTCACAATAACCAGTTAGCACCTGGGAGTGGACAGACACCCTGCCGAGACAGACTTCTGCCACTATTCTCCCACAGGCCTTTTTCAATACAGTATTTTAGAAACATGAACAGTGGACAGTACGCAAGCTCATGGACATAAGCTCCGTTAGGGCTCAGGTGCCCAGGAATGCGGCAGCAGCTCTATTTCCTGCGATGTGAATCACAGGACTGTCACTGGCACCCGCGGGGCCTCTCGCCCCACCCTTGGCTGGTGCCCCACTTGGCTGATTTCCCGGGCTGGGAAAGTTCTTGGAGTTTTTAGCAGGTCTGCCTGGAGGGTTTTGCTCTGTGGTTTCCTCCTGGCAAGTAGTGACTTCTCCTGGGTTCCAGAGGCATGCAGTGAAGTTCCAGTGTAACTCCAGTATGTAATTTTGAATGGATGGAGGAGGGAGAGAGGGAATGAATGAGTGAGTGAATGAATGAATGAATGAATACAGAAGGGCAGGAGGGGAGCACATTCCATGCTTAAATGAAATTGCTGCTGTCCAATGGTTCTCTGTGTTCACGTGTGTGCTTTGCATCAGAACATGGGTGGTGGGATTGGGGGGGGTCACCGTCCCCATTCTCCCTCAGTGATCATCATCCCACTGTCTGGCCATCAGCATGTTTTCCACCTCACTTTGAATTTTTTTTTATTACGTTTCTTTATTTTTTGAGAGGCAGAGAGAGACAGAGCACGATCAGAGGAGGAACAGAGAGAGAGGGAGACACAGAATCCGAAGCAGGCTCCAGGCTCTGAGCTGTCCACATAGAGCCTGACATGGGGCTCGAAGTCATGAACCGTGAGGTCATGACCTGAGCCAAAGTCGGACACTCAACCAACTGAGCCACCCAGGCGCCCCTCCACCTCACCTTATACTCTGCTCTCTCCCTAACCTATCAGCGTCTGATTCTTTCACATTTTCTCCCTACAAAGCACAAACCAGCTTAAGTTTTATTTTACTATGTGGACAGAGCTCAGACTCTGCAATAAACACAGGACAGATCATTCAGAAAGCAGAGAAAGAAGAAATAGTTTCTATTACATTTGAGATGCTAATCTTGAAATGCCCCCAGTGCTCTTCTGATTAGATTCCACACCGAATAAAACATGTAGACAACAGCAAGCCTCCGCCCTCAGACATCTCCGATTCTCCTTGTGTGACTCTCTGGGAAGATATAGATAGCATGGAGTAATCTCTCCCGGGGAGTTAATTGTTTCCTCTTTCCTGTTTTGAACAGAAATTTTCTTTATTGTGTGAGTACAGCATGTAGAACATATTCTCTGGCATCACATAAATATTTACTTAATACTTAAAACTCATGCTCATGAAGCATTAATTCCACTTGAAAATATTATAACCTATTTTCCTCATGGCAAATAAAAAAGAAAAGTCACTGCTTCTTTGACTTTCAGTACCTAGTTTTGGGGGAAGGGTGGTTTTGTCTTCTTTCCATTTATCTTGTATCTTTTCACCAATAAGTCCATAAAGGCAGACCAGAGAATTATTGAGAGGGAAAATTAACCCCTCAGAGACGGAATGGGAAGGGTTCTGTCTGGCTTCTATTAGGCGCTCCCCCCAAGCCATAACCACCGTTGTCTGGAATAACCTTGTATTTGTTGCTTTGTTAGTGGAGATCTGTGTATTAAGGACCAAATCTAGAATATCCGAGGGCAATAATTGAGAGAGTGGCCACAGGCCATCCTTTGTGGTGTGGAGTCTGTGTCCAGAACAGTGCCTGATATCCATTATCCACATAATAAACGTTTTTAGATGAACGGTTTAGTTTATTCCCTTCGAAGATTTTCAGTGTGTCTTTCCACTTATGTTGTTTGAGTTGAGTATACTTATCCTTTTCTTTCTCATTATATACATACAGACTATACACACATTTCTTAGTTTTCTTTTTTCTATTTATTGTTTCTTGATGGATTAAGCATATCTCCCTTTCTTAAACCACTGCATTAAATGCCATCATGTGGGTGGATCATGAACTCATCAGTCCCTTTAAGCTTCCTTTCCTATGTCTCCAGACGAGAGCAGAGGTGGACGTGTGGACAGGGAGGTGGGCAGCAACAGGAGGTGACTTCTGTCCACACAGTTGGGTACAAGTGGGACCCCCGGGCCATCCCTCCATCCTTGGGAGGTGTGACTGGATGGGCCAAGGTGGGAATTTCTGAACTGACGTTTACTGTTTATTAACTGCATGACCTTCAACAAATAAGTTATTTAGTCTCTTGAAGGTTTGGTTTCTTTGTAAGTCGAGAATAATACCACTCCTTAGTATTAGAGGATGTATGTAAGTTGCTTACATATCTCATGTGTATGCAGTAATATCTCATGTGTATGTAACGGCACCTCATGGATATGTAACAGTACCTCATGAATATGGAACAGTACCTCATGTGTATGTAACAGCACCTCATGGATATGTAATAGTACCTCATGAATATGGAACAGCACCTCATGTGTATGTAATAGTACCTCATGGGCACAGAATAGTATTTCATGGATGTGAGGTGCTTAGAATGGTACGCAGCGCATGGCAAGGGCCCCATAAATTGTAGCTGTTATTTTTCAGCTTCCCATTTCTCCGGTTTGACAGTTACTTAGACCAAAACTACGAGGATGATTGAGTTTTCTTTGTATTGTGAAATTAGCTGCCTTTGAGGACTGGATTCATTCTTGGCTTGGCTTCTAAGAAAAGCCTTCTGAGAAGGTCCCCAGCCTTTCCCCAAACCCGTTACATTTCTCACTGAGTCCCAGAACTGAGTCAGTGTCCCTCGCCCAGCCCAACCTTCCTGGAAGCTTGCCAAGTCTGAAGATGGAGTTGTTTTTCTAAAGCTCCTAATGGATGGGGTGGGGAGAGATAATGCTGACTCTCTCTTACTCACAGTGACAGGTGTGGAACATCTGGAGGCAGCTGGGCCCCAGCAGGGTGGGGCAATTAGGGGGTGACTGAGCAGGTTTCGCAGGGTGGGGAGTGAGGCTGTTTCACCCCCCACCCCCGCAGTAAGGAGGTATTGTGTTCGCACCAGGAAGAAAAAGAGAAGCACATGAGCTTGGGGTTTAGGCTGAGCCGTTGCATTACCCCTGCTTGACAGATAAGAAAGCAGAAGCCCAAAGACATTGAATGAATTGGTCTAGAACATAAAGCAAGTTTGGGGCAGAGGCAACATTTGTCTGGTCTCCTAATGCCTAGTTCAACCATATTGGCAGAAGAGGTCAAAAGAGAGAAGTCAGAAAAAAATAAAGACGACCCCACGGCTACTTGCTTGTGGAAAAGACCCCCGTGTGCCCCTGAGCATAAGGATAGGTGACTGTCCTGTGGTGAGGAACAGCAGTGGTACCCAGAGGCTGCTGGTCATGCGTATTGGTCAGTCTGGTCCAGGCTTCTGGTCAAGGGTCTTGGGCAGGGTCGATCCTTGGGTTTGGCCGTCCTTGCTACATGTGACCTGGAAGGAAGTGCTGGCATCCAGGTGTTCATAGGTCTGGGCCTGTCAGAAATTCCCTGCTCGGTGTTCTTAAACTGAAAGATATCCCAGGTGTGTGGAGGTGAAGGGTGTCTGTCACCTCACATAGGGGATGGTGTTCAGTCCTGTCAAGCCAGCTCCCTTTTTGTGTAAGAGGTGGTGAGGTGGGGTGAGGGAGGACGTGGCGGAGCAGTGAGATCTTCAACGATCAGACTGGTGCCAGGAGCTGCTTTTCTCTGTGTGCAAGAGTGTGGTTGCAACCTCCCTGTGGTTGCAACAGGGAGGTCTCAGCCCCGGGAAAAGGGGCCAGGTGAGGAGAGACTAACAGAGTCGTAACTGCAACGCGTCGGCTCTTTTTGCTGCTCTGTCACCTGCCTGCAGGCTGTCCTAGATTCTTCTGAGCATGGGGGACGTAGGATGCTCATCGGGTAAAGCTCCTAAGAGGCTGAAGTTGATAGACTAATCGAACCACGCGGGAAACCTGCCAGGAATGTTGCTGGAGGCTGAGGTTACAGAGGATCTCAGGGTTGCTCCAGAGGATTCGCTGCTTTGCTTGATGCCTCTGTGAACTCTTGTCATTATATCTGACCGACCAAATCTGCGTTTCCACAGAAAGTTTGGCAGAAGTGATCCAGCTTTTTGTTGGTCTCTCCGTGACTTACGGTCTCCCCTTCTGCTGTGTGGCAGACGCACCCATAAAACAAAGGATCTGGAAAGGGCCACATGGGGGTTCTGGGAGGAAAGCTAGCCTGATTTTGCCTCTGGGGCTGCTGCAAACGAAGGGTCCCACCAGGTGGGCGTAGTTGGGTGCATCCAGTGACAGCAGTGAGCATCCTTCGGAGCGGGCGTCGGGAGACAGGTCAGGGTGACTCTTCGCTCAGTTTAGAAGCACGGGCGGCTGTGAAGCTGATGAAATCTGTCCTGTCCCCCTTTGCACTGCAGCCTGTCTCCTCGTTCATGCCAGGCAGCCTCCCGCTTCCGCAGCACAAAGGACCCTTAGGCACAGAGAACTGCTTTTAAAAGTCATTAAGGAACATTAGAGAACATTGTTTTCAAACACTATGTACAATACATAAGCCCATAATCCTAGTAGAGCATAGGAACTCTCACTTTTGTTACCTTCAACCTGCAAATGTGTTTTCCATAGGTTTGTGCTCTTGTGAATTCTGTTTACAGTATTCTATCACATTTCCCCGCGTTCCTACATAGTCTCCACTTACCGTTTTTAAATTGCTATAGATGTAATATAATTCATTAGACCATTCTCTCTCTTTTTAAAAAAATGTTTATTTATTTTTGGGAGAGAGAGCACAAGTAGGGGAGGGACAGAGAGAGAGAGAGGGAGGGAGACACAGTATCCAAAGCAGGCTCCAGGCTCTGAGCTGTCAGCACAGAGCCAGATGCAAGACTCGAACCCATGAGCTGTGAGATCATGACCTGAGCTCAAGTATGACACTTAACTGACTGAGCCACCCAGGCACCCCTAGACCATTCTCTTAATGTTAGACAATCAAGTTACTTCTGTTTGTTGGCCAAATTAGATATGCGATGGGGAACATCTGTAAATTACATAGCTTTTAGTTTAATTATTGACTTAGAGTTAATAGCTAAGGAACTCAAATGAAAGGATGTGAGTCTCTTTGTGGTATTTGCTATTATTATAATATCACTTTTGGAAATGTTATGTCACATTGTGTAGGTATACTGTGGATAATACCATTTTAAAGCAAATTTGTTTCTTTATTAGGTATTATATGGTAAGTCAGCGGTATGTCAAGACTGCTCTGCTTTGCATTTTAAAAATTCCTAGGAAGAGTGAATATTTTGTATCTCCCCCATAAATTGTATGCTCATGTCATTTACACAGTTGTCTCTAGGGATCTTAATGGATATATTTGGATGTGTTGATACATAGACCTCTGTGGTATACTTGCCATTTAACTTGAAGCTAATCAGGAGGAAAGAGACAAATCCAGATTGTGGAACATTCCATAAGACGACATAAATGTGTCATAAAAAGAAAACAAAGCTGTTCTAGATTAAGAAGGCTAAAGAGACACAGCAACTAAATGCAAGGCATGAGCTCTAAGTAGCTTCTGAAAAAATTCAAAGCCCCAACAACTATAAGAGGTATTTTTGGGGAGGACAATTGGAGAGATTTGAAAATGAACTATATGTTAGATAATGTTACAGCAATGTTCAATTTCCTGACTCTAATACTGTGGTTATGTAGGAGAATGGCTTTGTTCTCAGGAGATGAAGGCTAAAGTATTTAGGGATAAGGTGTCACTGTGTTTGCCACCTTCAAATGGTTTAGCCAAACTACATAGGTGTATATCCTATTATATACTCTATATTAATAATATTATGATTAAAACATGATCATAATATTAATATTGTAATTATGATATACGGTTATACTATGTTCATGATGTAAATAAATGTAATACTTTATTGGTCTGTATTATTATGTATGTCTATAAATAATAGAAATTATTCATGATATATTTAATATCTAATCTATTAACTGATTTTTATATACACATCTGTATACATTTATAAATCCTGTCACACTCACACCACACACTCACATATACACGTGTGTGATGCATTACCCCACAGGTGCATTATCCCACAGGAACTGCATTTTAATTGAGACCCTTGACAGCAGTAGGAAATGCTCAAGGGACCGGTTTCTGCTGGTGACTCCAGGCCCGGCAGGGAGGTTCTGTGGGGCCGAGGAACCCTGCGGCTCCCCTCATGATCCAGGCATGTGGGTGACAGGCACAGAGATGCTCTGGCCGGACCCTCGGCTTCCCTGTCCAGAGGAATGTGGGAGGGAGTGTGCTGACCGACCTGGGGCCCCGTCCCCTTTCTCCTATTGCCTGTCCTACTACTACTGTGTACATGGCAGGTGGGGAGGTCCTCAAGGGAGCATGAGGTTTACCTGTGTTCTTCCCCTCCTATAGCCTTCTGTTTTCACACATCTTTGACACAGAATGTAACTCATGAGGCAGTGTGGATGTGCTCTGGGGGCAGGAGTGGCAGAACCTTTGGGGGAAAGTTCAGTCTGACAATCAGACTAAGGGGAATTATTCTTGGCTGTCTGTCTAACCTGTCCCCAGGACCCTCCCCTCACCCACCACAGACATTAAACAGCTTCTCTCCAGATGTGAGTGCACCCCTCCAAGAGATCTTTAAAAATCGGTGGGGTTAAATTAATGGGATGCTGTGTTGATGTATCAAATCATTGGAAACAGAGTCTAGAAGTTTGATTTGGTCCCTGGTCATTTCTGTAAAAAGTTGAGAAATGAGGCCCTCAGGGATACCTGTAACCCCCGTTCCAGCAGGACTCCCTTGAGGAAACTAGATTGGACTCATCATGAGTTTCACTGAAAACACAACGTTCCAGGGTCAAAATGATTAGTAAGCTTGAGGGATTTGCAAATCAAATGGCACCTTAAATGCAATAGGAGGCCAACTTACTATTTCAATGTGTCCCATGGGGAATCCGGTGAAGGCAGTTAGAGGTTGCCTTTTGCAGAGAATTTCCATCCTCTGGCCTCAGCTGCCCGGGCCTGGAAATTGGCGTCTGGATTTTTTTTTTTTTTCAAAAAAATTTTTTTTTCAACGTTTATTTATTTTTGGGACAGAGAGAGACAGAGCATGAACGGGCAAGGGGCAGAGAGAGAGGGAGACACAGAATCGGAAACAGGCTCCAGGCTCTGAGCCATCAGCCCAGAGCCCGACGCGGGGCTCGAACTCCCGGACCGCGAGATCGTGACCTGGCTGAAGTCGGACGCTTAACCGACTGCGCCACCCAGGCGCCCCATGGTGTCTGGATTTTTGTAGATGAGGTTTGTAGCAAGTAAGGGCTGCATAGATTCTTTTTTTTTTTTTTTTTTTTATTAACCATGGTTTTTTTTTTCCTCCTTATAAAAATGGTAGAATATTCTGAATGCAGTGAAAAGTAGGAAGCAGAAATGGAAGTCACCTATCATTGCACAACTGGGTGATAGTTGCCAGATTTCTTCGTGTGTGTGTGTATGTGTGTGTGTGTGTGTGCATGTCTCTGTGTTAAAACAGAACTGGAAAAGTAAATTAAAAAAATAAAATAAAACAGCTGGGATGTCCCCATAAGAATTTGGTCACCTGGGTCTTGGTCCCTAGGCTGTGGCAGGGTAGGAGGTGGGCTTTCCATATTCCATATCTTTCAGTGTCAGAGACTTTTTGAAATAATAAGCACCAGTTAGAAAGGGGACCCAGGCAGGCTGGGGGCCAGGAAGTGGGGGGTCCGCAGGCAGACCCCTATCAGGGTCTCAGGGTCTGTGCTGGGGATCAGCAGCTCTGCCTGTCTGCTTGGAGGCTGCTTCCCTCTAAAAGCCCACACTGGGCATGTGCTTCTGTCTTGCCTTTCCCTCCAGTTTTACGTCCCTCCACCCCTCCCCTCTCTGCCTTGACCCCACAGCTGCCCTTGGAGTCAGCAGCTGTTTGGCTCACACAGGTGCCCTCCATTGCAAAGAACCTTATTTTCAAAGGGGTCTGGGAGGAGCCGTTTTTCTTCTCCCCAGTAATGGTACTGCCACGGTGGCATATTGAGTGTGGGGGGACTTTTGGGAGCATGGAGCTTTTTCAGTGCCATGTAGGCAACCTTCCAGGGCCTGCACTAGTACTGGGAACCAGGCAGGAGAGTAGAGCCTACCTTCCCTACCCTTGGAGAAGCTAAAGGCAACTCAGCCCTTGTGTTATGAGAGCTTTGAGGCTTTGCTGTTGGGAAAGTGGGCTGTCCCCCAAAGCAATGTGTGGACAGTGGAACGGTGGCTTCTCCCCGCTGTCTGGGTTAGAACCTGGGCTCCACCACTTGGTAGCTGTGTTCGCGAGAACAGGAGACGTGAACTCTCTATTCCTCAGTTGGCACACCTATGAAGGGGGGATGCTATCAGTATCCTTCAAGAAAGGGTGGTTGTAAGGATTCAGTGAGCACCTGCCACAGAGTAAGCCCTCTGTGAGCATTAGCCGTTATTATCATTGTACTAATCTGCTGGGCTCCCATGACAAAATGCCATAGACGGGGTGGTTTCGACAGTGGAAATGTATTTCTCATAGTTTTGGAGGCTGTGAGTCTGAGATCAAGGTGCCAGCATGGTCAGGTGAGGGCCCTCTTCCCGCCTTGTAGACACCCACCTTCTTGCCGTGTCTTCATAAAATAGAGAGCTCACGTCTCTTCCTCTTCTAAGGGCACTAACCCCATCCTGGGAATCCCACCATCATGACCGCATCTCATTGGAGGGTAGAGCATCAGCATGTGAGTTGGGGAGGGGGGAGACATAAGCATTCAGTCCATAACAATCACTATTATTGTTGTTGTTGTCATTTATTAGCCCCCTTGCAGGACTTACTTAGGTTTGTAGCAACCTCTCCTGTGGAAGGAAGGAAGAAATGGGGACAGTCCTTTTGTCTCCAGTGAGGTCTTCAAGTCCACGGTGGTGGGTCTTGAGCCTTCTGGAAAACCGCTCTTACAGTGTTATATTTCCCTTTCTGTTTGACCTTCGGGAAAAGGCTCCTGGTTGTCCTAGGCTGGAAGAGGGGAAGGAAGAAAAGTCAGATTTGGTGGCTGCTTCTCTGGGCCAGGCAGCTGGGTGCAGAGGGCTCACACCACCGACTCCACAGCACCCTGTGTTTTCAGCACTGTTATTCCCATTTACAGAGGGCCAGGCCTTCAGAGGCTCCAGGCAGGGAAACGCCGCTAAGGTCACACTGCAAGAAGCTGCAATAAAGTGTGCACCTTGAGCCTTTGGGTTCCCACACCCTTGCAGCCGGGGGATGGAGCAGCCACAGGACCAGGGCAGGACTGGGATTGGGATGGATTTGGAGGGCGCCACTGGTGCAGGGAAAGGCACACTTTGGGCCTTCCTGCCCTGAGTGATGCTCCCTTGCTGGGGCTGGGCAGTGAGGCTCAGACCCCGGAGCCCCTCAGCTGGTGAATGCTGCTCCCACGACTCTCCCACTCCAGGCACCGAGAGTGGGGTGGGCGGTCTCTTGTGAGGTGTGCTAACCCAGATTGTGTTTTCTTCTCTGCTCTTGTCCTTCCCCAGCCCCTAAAGACAATGAAGAGCGAGTGTTCAGGGAGCGCATGCGGCCCAGGAAGCGGCAGGGGGCCGTCAGGCGCAGGGTCCACCAGGTCAACGGCCACAAGTTCATGGCCACCTACCTTCGGCAGCCCACCTACTGCTCTCACTGCAGAGATTTTATCTGGTAAGGCCCTCTCTCCCGGGAACCTCTAGCTATGCCTTCTCTGAGGCAAGGAGTCGGGGAAGCGGTGTTGGAGAATAGAAACTTTTCCTCTATTTGATTGGAGAAGACTTTTCTGGAAGGCTAAATGAATGTTTAGTGCTTGGGAAGGCGGGATAAATGGGAAGAACAAACCATGGTTCCTGGTGACTTAATACTTAGAATCATATCACATATCACGTTTAAGGAGTTAAAAGTTTATAACTAGTAATGATATATTGTGATGTATTTTTTTTTTTTAAGAATCCTTCTCTTTTAGAGACACAAGCTTAATTATTTACAAATCATATGGTGTCTGGGATTTGTTTAAAAATGATCTGGAAGGAGAGGACAGGGGCTTGGGGTAAAGGACATAACACTGGCCACGTGTTGATCATTGTTGGAGGTGGGTGATAGGCCTGTTACATTTATCTCTTTATTTTTGTATACATCTGAGTTTTTCCATTATAAAGCTTAAAAAATACTTGATTGCCAATACCTGTGATTCCAAGCAGTTGTTAATAACTGTTCTAACAGTGGTGCTACCAGGGTGGCCAGATTTCAGAGGAGTGAGAGAACAGCATTGGCTGGAGTGCTCAGGGAAGGCTTCCTAGAGGAGGTGGCATTTCTTTTTTCATGATGACTGGGATTTGGTAGGCAGAGACAAGTTGTAGGCCTTTTGAGGAAGTGGAGAAGGATAAGGGGCACTCGCTTGGGTATTGGAGGGGGGATTTTAAGGAATAACTACCATGTGCCAGCCTTTCTCTTAGGCACTGAAAATGTCTAATTCAATCTTCCCGGTGTCCTACGAGCTTTGTATTATCAAACCCATTTCATTAACAACAGTACTGAGGCTCAGAAATGAAAACAAGACTAGTCTGGCGTCCCCCAGGTATGAAGTGTCAGAGGCCCGACAGAAAGCTTTTTCTGACATCCCACCAGCCTTTCCGGCAACCTCTCTGAGCTCTTGAAGTTTGCCAGTACCCTTGGATCGTGTGTGGCGGAGAAAGAGTGAGGCCAGTCTGCAGCATGGATCATGCCAGGGGATGTTTGAATTGGACTCTGAGGACCCCCCGGATTCCCAAGGTGTCCAGGAGTGGCTTGTCTTGTCCTTGTGGTTTTCCAGGACTAGCCACCGAGGTTGGCATGGGCATCTGAGGCGGTGCAGATCAGACCAAACTCGACTCAATGGAAGCAGAAATAACACCCCACTCCCACCCACAGATACATTTCACCCCCAAGGCTGCTTCTGCCCTCTGACCTCCATTTTCTGTATTTCGGTCATAAGTTGTGTGGTGAGCTCCACAGGGTTCTAGGCTTCCTGAGGCACTGCCCCCAAGTGACGTCCGGCTGCTCTTGCTGGGCTGGGAATTGCAGATTGCCCCCTGGCCATTTGGTGGTGGTTCACTGAGGACAGGGCCCAGGCCAGGTTGGTTGGATTGTTCTGTGTCCATTGGTCCAGATGGTCCATCTTGTCCATCCATGCTGACCCAAACCCTGCTCCAGGGAACCCTACGCCTGCCATGGAGGGAACCTCTAACATTGGCCTTCACCACACAGTACACTGAACCCCTAGTCCTGGCCACAGACTGACCTGGAACTCTTGACTGCTTCTGGAATGCCCAGGAAATGTATCTATAAGCTGCAGCCTGCCTACATGATTACCCACAAGGAACAGCACGTTTGACTAATCAAGGCCTGCCTTGAGCAGACAGAGTCTTTGTGGCTTTCCAGAACACTAATGGCCCCACTGGAATGGCTGTTTGTCTAGGAAGCCAAGACCTGATACCAACCAAACTCTATATTCATCCCAAGCACTGGGTCTACCCTCTGATGCCAATTTTAAAGCACCCTGCAAGTGGGCGTGAAACCACTAGCTGGTCCTCCCGTGTACTCAGTGCATTGTGGGTGGTGGCCAGAATGGGGTGGCTTTGTATGGTTTTTGACCTGCTAAATTTTATTAAAAGGTTGTATTCTTCTTTTCAGGGGTGTCATAGGAAAGCAGGGATACCAATGTCAAGGTAAGAGACATGTATGAACTAAAACCTTGGGGGGCCACAGGCCTATCGGGATCAGTGACACGGGAAGCATGTGCTGGGTTTGACAACATTTGAAGGCTCCATACTGTTTGCCTGCTTATGGTCCCTCTCAGAGAAGCAAGACCCTGCTTTTCTTTGTCCCTGCCTGGCCCTGGCTCCTGCATTCACATATGAGAGCAGAGTACCTGGGGGTGCCACCCGTCTCCAGGTATCCTAGGGGTCTTAGCATCTTTCCTGGTGAGACACAATAGTGCCCTTTGGAGGCCCCCCTCTACAAGGAGCTGGGCTCCGTGTCTCCTGTCTGCTCCCTCCTTCTCTCGCTCCCTGGAGAAGTTCCCTCACCTCGTTTCACTCCTATCACCCAATGGCCCTTGCTGATTCTCTTTTTTTAGTCTCTACTGTGGAATCTTTAGCTCTTAAGCATTTAAGACTCACTTGAAGTTACTGCAGATTGTTTATTTCTGGTTCTTTGGCAAAAATGCTAGGTCAGGTTGTCCAGGACTGGAGGGTGGATATGCACTTGTGGTCATGTCAGCCACTGGTTAAGTTGGGTCTCACCCCTGGGGAACTTGGATAGGTTCTTTTGGACCTTCCCATGTCCTTAGGGTATCACGTGTACAAACAGTTGCTTACCTCTTCCACCACACTGCCCCATGACACTGATGACACAGCTACAGACCGCTATGAAATTAAACAAAAATGTTCGGCATGTAAGGGCACAGCCAGATCAAAAAGCTTAGGAACTCCTGTGCCACAAGACATCCATTCCCCTGCTGCAGTGTTTGCTATCGCACCTGCCAACATTGGCGTTCCAGAGTGGACCACAAGGCTGCTGCAGTACCTTTAATAGACCTGCTTCACGGAAGGGAAACTGTTCCCTGACCTTGGTGTAAAGAAGCAGGGAAATTGATCGGTACTTCTGGAACTAGAGAAAAGTGCTGACGCCCTCTGGGTGTGAGTGGTGCATTCTTCTCCAGAGCATTTAGGAAACCCTAATGGCTCTGATGGCAAAGTGCTTTGAAATGACGAAGCACGAAGGGCTTCAGCCAGGATATTACTTTAAGACTTGGGACAGAAGGGGCGTGGCTCCCCTCAGCCCTCTGCTCAGAGCTGTATCTTGGGTTGGGCACCTCCCTACCCCCCACTTGTCGCTCAGCCTTCCGTTTTTTGCTGTTTGCAGTTTGCACTTGCGTGGTCCACAAGCGATGCCATGAGCTCATAATTACGAAGTGTGCGGGATTAAAGAAACAGGAAACTCCCGACGAGGTAAATATTTCTAACATTGAAATTCTGGGCTTTCTTCTCTGCCACTCCCACCCTCCCCTGCCTCCTCCAGGCTCCCTAAGAAAATCCTTATCTCTCTGAGCTCTCCTTGCTTTCTTCATTGTGTTTGATCAAAATTAAAGCAGTTGTCTACAGCCTTCCAGCGTGAGGCACACTCTGCAGAATGAGCGTGGCTCAGAGTCAGGTTCGCGTCTCTGGATGTTGTGCCAAGAGCCGTGTGACCCCAGAGCTAAAGCCTGTGAGGCAAATGTGAATCGGTTTATGTCATTATCTCATTGGAACAGAAAAGCTACATGTCAGTAGCTCCACACTGTTTATAAACAGTGTGAGACAATGCACAAGCAAGAACCTTTCTTTATGAGGTGATGGGGGAACGGAGTAGAAGCAGCAGACCCAAGAAACACTAAGGAGGTGGAAATAGCCACAGTAATAATAAAAGCCAACGTTCACTGGGTACTTCCCATGTCCCGATTTCAATACTTCATCGAATATTATTTAATCTCATAACAGTTTTAATGAGATCAATGCACTTACTGTCTTCATTTTGCAACAAAGAGAGTAGAAGCACAGAGGGGTCAAATTAATTTGCCCCAGATCACACAGCTGCTATGTGAAAGAGCCCCATTCAAACCCAGATGGTCTGTTCTAGAAGAGTCTGAGCCCTTGACCACCAGACTTCATTGTCTCTTATCCTTACCAACTAGTATTGGATTGGTGATTAGGGAAGGTCGCTAGGGGTAAGGAAGCAAGGTGATTCAACAGTGAAGGTAGAGTCCTCCTAACTAAGCAAGTGGGAGAAGAGCGTGACTGAGAGTTTGGATGTTATCTGTGTTCACAACAGTTGATTTCAAAGGCATGCTTTTAATTCTTGGTGAAATAAATACAGTTATAATCATAGGACATTAGAATTGGGGGTCAGAGAGACCCTAGGTGGCTTCATAATCAAGTGGATTTTTTAATTTTTTTTTTAACTTTTTTTTTTTTTTTTTGAGACAGAGAGAGACAGAGCATGAACGGGGGAGGGGCAGAGAGAGAGGGAGACACAGAATCGGAAGCAGGCTCCAGGCTCCGAGCCATCAGCCCAGAGCCCGACACGGGGCTTGAACTCACGGACCGCGAGATCGTGACCTGAGCCGAAGTCGGCCGCCCAACCGACTGAGCCACCCAGGCGCCCCATAATCAAGTGGATTTTTAATGTGTCTTCCAAAAGGAATGACTTATAGGACCTTCTACTCCTTAAAAATAATTCAACCAAATGGCATCCTTGCATCTGAAGCATCTCCTATCTTTCATTTCCCTTTGCTTTCACACGGTCTCCAGAAAGCAGCAAGGGACAAAGCTTGGGTGAAATCTTCCATGTCCCCGAGGGGCAGGCAGCCCAGGGTGGAACCTTCCATGTCCCCAAGGGGCAGGCAGCCCAGGGCACTGAAGTTGTTTGCAGGGGCTTTACTGTCATGGCGGAAACTGCAGGTCGTCCCTACCTGGGCCTCCTGGCTCCGGCACCAGGATCATAACCCGAATAGATTGTCACCCTTGTTACTTTTCTAGTAAATGAGAGATACATGGCTGGCTCGCTGTCCATCTCTGTTCCTTCCTCTGGACAGCCCACTGAGCACTGCCTGTATACCAGCTACTGTACGTGTCCCTCAGAACCAGGAGGAACACACAACTCCTGCCCTCCAGGATCTCACAGGTTTCATCCACTGAGAGCCCCTGGATATTCCTCCAGCTTTTTCCTGTCTCCTTGGAGAGAAAAAGTCGCACACGAGCCCTCGCCATGAGGGTTAGAGGGTTGAGATTTGAAATCCCACAGCAGCGTAGTCTGTGACCGAGTTCTTCTGTCTTTCCTGGCATATTGGCAGTGAATCGAAGTCACCGGTGAGGTGTGTTCCCACACTCGGCGGGTCTCCCAAGGGAGATAAGTTGTCAAGGCTTGAGGACGGGGGCTGTGGGCCGCTGCTCCCAGGACCGGTCTCCCTTAGCACTGGTGTACCGCGGCATACCTGGGCGACCGACATGCCCTCTGCCCAATATAGCACTGCCGGGGAGCATCCTTCGAGCTCATTTTTCCCCCCCATAACTGCCTGCATGTGCATACGCACGTGCACACATGTAGCTTTAAACACCAAATGTCTAGGGTCTTCCTCTTATCAGATGCTTTGGAACTTGGACACCATGAGCACCCAGCTGGTGTTCTCTCCCTGTTTTGCATCTGGGGGTTAGCACTCCTGACACCCCTCTCCCCGCACTTCTGAGCGTGGTGACCAAGGAAGGCTCTCCTTCGTGTTACCTTCCCTCCTTCACTTTTTAACCTTCCGGTTTTGTCTTTCTGCTCTTTTCTTCTTCCCCATGAGCTCCGGGTTGGTTTCGCTCGCCCGTTTCTGGTCTTCCTTGGTAGAGTGGTGTGTGCACAGCTGGGCCCTGATGCGTGCGCTCTCGTGCCCGTTTCGCAGCCTCTCTGATTCTGTGGCTCTTGCACGTGTCCCACCCACCTCCCACCATTCTCCGACACCTTCGGGTCCTTAGGGAGCCCAGCTGAGAGTCACACAGCTCTCCCCACCCCTCCCTGAACTTCCTAGTTCCTGGATACTTCCCCATCTCTTCACCTTTGTCTGTCACCCATATCCCTATGAGGCTCGTCCTGGGACCCACGACCCTGTTCTCCACGTAGGTCCACCACATCTTCAGCATTTGCGGGAAGAGGGTGGGTACAATGATGTACATCCTTCGGGGTGGGCAGGCACACATAGAGGTGAGGTGACTATATTCACTAATACATACACCTAAGCTGTGCATCTAAGGAGGGGTGGGCGCAATTGTTTTCAGTAAATCAGGGGATCTTGTACTGGGGCAAGACCCTAATTGATAGCCCATGTGTCTCTAGCTGGGGTCAGTAAAATTCTGGCCCACTGGAAGAATCAGACTTTCTGTGCCTTGCTGTGAAGGCGAGTGACCCTGAGTGCGTGTGCGTGTGCACAGGCACGCCTCCACGTTTTTGTTCAAGTCTGCATCCACACCTTTGTCATGTCTGTGTCTGGCTTTCCCCCGTTTGATGCTCCCCCCCCCCCATGGGGGCCTTTCATTCACCAGTCCGCAGCGAGCCAAGGACAGCTTCTTTGCGGCCTGCTTTGTACCCCCTGATTCCCAATGTAACAAGAGCGACTTTCTCCCCAGTCCATGGGGTCTCAGGTGTTGGTCCCTGCCCGTTTTGAGGGGGACCTGGTTCATGTGGCTGCTTCGCTAGGGACATAGGTGGAGAGTGGCTCCACGGAGGGGCACAGGAGACCCAAAATGGTGGACCATGCTGATGACCCCTCATTTCCGTGTGTCTTGTCCACCCCACAGCCCTGTGACATTAGGTGGGATAGGGGGTGCTGTCCTTATTTGCCCAGGTAAGGAATCTGCAGCCCCGTGAAGTCACGGAACTTGTCCAAGACCTCAAGGCTGGTTGGTGGCAGACCCAGGCCTGCAGATCAGGTTCCCCGACTCATCCTCCAGTCCTTCCCCATCCGTCTTGCCACCTTGTCTTTACCCCTTTTCAGTAATGGGTAAGTGGCAACAGAGTAGTTAAAAGGCCTGGGCTCTGAATTCACACTTGTGGGCATCAAATCCTGGCTCTGCCACTCCTCAGCTTCCAGGCATGCTTCTTAATCTCACGCTGCCTTAACTTCCCTGTCTGTAAACTCAGGCTAATGATGGCATCTAGCCCGTAGGTGCTGGTGAGGCTTCACTGTGATGGTAGTGCCTGGTCTGTGGCCAGCACTGGTAGCTTAGTGCCCGTAGTGGTCACGACTCTGCATTAACATTCCATACCACAGTGATTGTCCCAATGGATGGCCGACAGTCTCCACAGCTGTGCTGGGTTTTCAGGGTGTTTATGGAATCTGCCCACCATCAAGCTGCTGAAAGACTGCCCAGGTGCAGCTTCTATGCCCAAAGTGGCATTGAAAAGCACACGGCGACATCTCCTCAACAGCCAAAACATGAAGTACGAAGTGGGTGCTGTGCACCGTGAGAGTTTGAAGCCTGCGGTCCTGGAGGGACCACACAGGGGAGCAGGCCTGCCCTCGCAAGGTCAAACCGAGAGGTGGAGAATGAGTTACAGGCATCAGGAGCAGAGGTCCAGGGAGGTTCTCTTCACCACGTTTGTCAGGGAAGTTTCCAGAGCCCCGCTCGGACCTGGCCCCCTTCAGCGGTCATGCCTTCTGGGAGCTCCAGCACTAAGCACACCGGGCTGTGAATGAGCTTGGCAGTGACCCTGTGTTTTGCCGTCCCTGCAGGTGGGCTCCCAGCGGTTCAGCGTCAACATGCCCCACAAGTTTGGTATCCACAACTACAAGGTCCCCACCTTCTGCGACCACTGTGGGTCCTTGCTCTGGGGCCTCTTACGGCAGGGTTTGCAGTGCAAAGGTAAGGCGCCCATGCCCTGCCCTCACCCTTCCGTACTCGCGTGTCCCCTTGGTCTCCTTTTTGAAAAATCTTTGTTCCCCAGTAAGTTCCAGGTCTGGCCGGAGGACTGAGCCCAAGCCCTTATTTGGCTCTCATTAGTTACTTGTGAATTTGTTAAACAATCTCCATGCAGATGGCGGCCAAAGAAACTCCACAGAGCGGATGTGGAGGGGGAGGTGTGCTTCTTCCATCAAGACCATGAACAAGGCAGAGCAACACAATGAGTCCATAAAAGTGTAGAAATAATTTAAGGAAAAGATAGGTTGGAGCAGAGGAGAAGAAATATTTCTGGAGAGAGGACCCGAAAGAAGTAATAGATACCCTGTCACGATCCATGGTTCCGAGCTTACTCTTGGGAGGAGCCATGTTAGGACTCTATCACCTAAGACGTCTTATTGATCCTTCATAGGTCTGTTCCATAGGTGATGTTATTCCTATGACCCTGAGGCTCAGCAACTAAGTAACTTGCTCATGCCACACCGCTTATGAGTAAAAATAAGGTTTGAACCTTGACTCTTGAGCCTCGACTTCCTTCCTCTGTTTCCTGTTGTCCTGCTCATGAATTGTCTTCTGTTCGGATGAGATGGGTAACAATACATAATAATGTGGGGAGGAGGGAACATGCTCTGGGGATCTGAATGGAGTGCTTAGCTTCGTGGGCTGGTCCAGTTGGCATGCAGCATTGGACATTCATGAACTGTTGGGATTTGTACTGAATATATTATTAATAAATTCCCACTACGGAAAAATTAAAGGTAAAGGATAAAAAGGAAACTGGAGGCCATGAACAGGCCGGTCATTGAAGGATCCCAATGAGAAATTATGAGGATTGGAAACAAAGTTTATAGGTGTAGAGGGAATAAAGAGAAGGAGAGAACTTACGAGATACTGAGGAGTGATTTATTGGATGTGTGACCAGATCCAACTGGGAGGGCAGTGACACCATTCGCTGAGAGGAAATAGGAGAGGAGATCAGGCTAGAGGCAAAGATGGTGGAGTTGAGTTGAGGACATATTACCTTTGAGGTGCCTGTGTGAAATCTACCAGAGCTAACTTTTGGGCGTTCTCATTGAAATTTGGGGCGAAGGCTATGGTGAGCATCCAGACTTGGGATTTGTCAATGTAGTAGTTAAAGGTATAGTAGGTAGTACTTAAAGCTATAAAGTTCATCCCTGGAAGAACCTGAGCGTCGAGAGAGAGGGTAACACCCTGAGGTTTGGGGGAGGAAGGTTACCAGCATTCGAGGATGAGCCTGCAGAGGCTATGGCGGGACTTCAAAGGTAGGAGGAAAGGTCTTGAGGAAAGGCATCGCGGAAGACAAAGAGGGAGAGAGTATTTAAAAATGTCCAAAGGAAGTGATAAGTGGCGCCAGATGTTTCCAAGAGGTCATTCAAGGTAAGAAGTAGAACATGGAGTTGGATTTAACTCTCAGGAGGCCTCTAGTGACCTCCTGACAGGAGGTGTCTTGGTGGGATTGAAGGCCAAGTGTGGAGGCTGTAGATGAAGTATTTTCAGAGTGTTTTAGGTAATGAGGGAAAAGACCGTGAGAATAGGAGAGATTAGTGAGCTGGGAGGGAGAGGAGTGGGCCTTGGGGAGAAAGATGGACACCCCTCCTGCCAGGTGGACAGGAAGCCTCGAGGCCAGGCACAGGTGCGGATGTGTTTCCTGTGTCAGGGGTAGGAGGTGAGGACACAAGGTGACCCTTTAAGTTCTGACTCTGTTGAGGGCATTGCGCGAGAGTCCCCTTGTCTTCTGAACGAGGAGATCCCTTTCAAAGTCGAGGTAAGGAGTGGGTGGAGGGTGTGAGAGGTGGTGCAGGTTGGAAGCGGCTATGCTGGAGACCGAGGGCACCCTGATTAGGGGCAGGAGGAAGTTCTGGCTGTCCACACATCTGTCCTGGGTGAGCTCTCCAGACTTTCAGACCAGCATTCCCGCACACGACCCTGAGACAAAGAAGCAGGGCCTGCCCGAAATCCTTCTTGACACTAAGTGACATCAAAACAGTGGAAGAGGAGGGAGTGAGTGGAGCAGGACTCTCGAGTGTTGTTGGCAGAGGAGTGACGCTTTTAGGGACTGTTGAGTGGGGTTGCCGGGAAGCACAGAGCTGCTTTGGATGCCACTCTGATAAGGCCATGTCTGGGTTTCAGTAAATATATTACTGACTGATCAATGTGGGGAATCTAAATGAAAATAGAAAGCCTCCCAGGCACCCAGATGTCACTGCCAGGGCTGTAGGGTCCCTGGATGACCCTAGGAGAAGGCAGGACTCAGGGACGTGTATTCAGCTGTTTTGGCAGGAAACGCTCTCATGCCAGCTCAAGCAGAGGAAGGGGACAATGAGGCCACCTACAGCAAGGATACCTGTTCCCAGGAGCCCAGAGCGGCGGATGGGGGGCAGGCCACACAGACTTCAAGGCCAAGGCTGTCAGAATATAGGGTCCCCAGCACACGTTCACAGGTCTCCCCTCTCCTGTTCCCCTGTTACCGTGGTGTGGTCACTCCCTCTTACTCCTTCCCTATCCTGGCTACCTCTCCCCCACCCTTAATTAACAGACTATTTTTAGAGCAACTTTAAGTCTATAGCAAAAGTGAGAGAAATGTACAGAGACTTCCCATATACCCCCTGCACCCACATACACACAGCCTCCCCACCATCAATGTGCCCCCCACCAGTGGTACGTTTGTTACAATGGCTGAGCCTCCATTGCCACAGTAGGACCCTGGGGACCCAGTGTCCCTAGCTTTCATTAGGATTCACTCTTAGAGTTGGACATTCTTTGGGTCTTGACAAATGTACAGTGACCTGAATCCACCCCCATGGTATCTACAGAATGCTTTCCTTGCTCCAGATCTCCTGTGTTTACTTCTCCCTTTTGATCCTTTCTCAACCTCATGTCTTTTTGCTCCTGCGGACCCCTTACCCTGTAGGGAGGGTGATGGTCTGAAGAGGCCAGCAGGATTCAGAGCAGGGGCCCCTCTTGCCTGGGTCTGAGTCTGGTTCTGCTGCTATGATTGCTAAAAAAAAAAAAAAAAAGAAACAAGGAATTAGAGACCTGCCCAGGGGCCTAGAGCACGTTCCCGTGGGGCCAGAGCTTACCCCACCTGCCTCCGATCTCTGCTCCATGCCCTCTCCTGCTCTGGAAGCCTCCATCAGGTTCCCACCTTCACTGGATCATGCTGGCTTGGTCCGCTAGGCTGGGGCCCTGGTCCCCTGGCCCATGCCTTCAGCTTTGTTGTCCCCCTCCTGTGAATAGGGTCATGTATTTTCAGTGAAATCTTTTTCTTGAGAGCTTGGGTCTGCAGGGAAGGACCCACGGGGCTGTCTTGGCTAATCTCCCTTCAGCCTAAAATTGCCTGAGCCCTGTGGGTTCATGGGTTGTGTGTATATTCCCCTAAAGACCGTCCCTCTGTCGGCCAGGTAGAGGGAACATAACCACCCTGTTTTACTGGTGGGGGATGGAGAACTGGGGTGGACGAGGAGGATACAGGCAGGGACCCACAGGGACCCACCTCTGTCCTCTGGGCTGCCCCCTCCCCGCCCACAGCCCGGAGGCACTGGACCCTAAGGAGGACACTCACCAACACTTGTTGGGTAACCAAGCTCCTTAGTAAAGGGTAGAAAAACACCAGCACTAAGTACGCAGACAAAACATTTCATCCCTTTTTTCTTAGGACTCAAGTGCCCGTAGAGTCCGCATCTCTCTCCGGATTCATTCATGGGTCTGCCTGAGCACCCCAACCACTGTTAGACCAGAAACTGGCTTCAGACATTCAGAGGCCAGCATCACTGAGCCCCTGAGGCATGTGAATCCTTGTTGTTCTTCACTTTATTTTTAAATGTTTATCAATTTTTGAGAGACAGACAGAGACAGAGCATGAACGGGGGAGGGTCAGAGAGAGAGGGAGACACAGAATCCGAGGCAGGCTCCAGGCTCTGAGCTGTCAGCACAGAGCCCAACGCGGGGCTCAAACTCAAAGACTGTGAGATCGTGACCTGAGCTGAAGTTGGACACTCAACTGACTGAACCACCCAGGTGCCCCAATGCTTCACTTTATTTTAACTGCTCGGCTTCCCCAATGTGACATCACCTGCACCGTGAACCTCTCCAGCCCCTTTTGCACCTGTGTTTTATTTTTCCATTGACACATGGAGTCAGTCCCCCTGGAGGGAAAGACACCTAATACCTTATGATTTTTCTTTTTGTCTCTAAAGAAGATACACATTCTCACCTTCCTCGTAGCCTGCCTTCCATTTCTCTTCTGCCCACGATCCCCCCACACTCACATCTTCCAGCACAGCTGCCCTGAAGTCATCGGGCACTGAGGAGCAAGGCAGCAGAAAGTCAGATCCATCTACACTGCTCACAGTGTGCCCTGCAGGGACCTGCAGAAGCCCTGGCGTTTTGTCATCCCCATGTGAGGTGGGCCCATCTGTGCCTGCATGTCCACTCTGATTGCAGCTCTGTCCCCAGGCAGGGGTGACGGTACCCTGGGGGAAAGTCTGGCTGGGAGATTCCCAAAGAATCCTCCGGGCTCCCTGCCTTTCTCTGAGATCCCATCTTAATAACCACCCTGCTCTGAGGCTGCTTTCATGGGCTAAGGAGCCAGAGTATCACTTACTCTCCAAGAAGTGATGAAGAATGGGTCAATTTGTTTGGGGACAAATGACCTAGGGGAGTCGTGGCCCATCGAGATCACAGGGTTAGAGTCTTGGAGGCTGTTTTCGGTCCTGGTTCTATTATCTCCTGGCTGAGCAGTTGCAGGAGTCACTCTGGCTTGGTGACCCTGGGCTTGCTTCTAATCTCAGCTGCCCTCCTGCCTTCTGGGAACTGCAATGAAAATGGTGAACTGAGCCACCTTCGTGGTGTACTTTGGGGAGTGGCTGTGGGGAGCCAGAAAGACCAGAGAAAGGAAGAATCTTCTTCCCTCCCTTCCCTCCTTCCTCCTTTCTTTTCTTTTCTTTTCTTTTCTTTTCTTTTCTTTTCTTTTCTTTTCTTTTCTTTTCTTTCCTTTCCTTTCCTTTCCTTTCCTTTCCTTTCCTTTCCTTTCCTTTCCTTTTTTTTTTTTTTAAGTGTTTTGGCCATTTGTAAAACACTAAACACACACAACAGTGATTTTATTCTCATCATTTCTGAAAATGTCGATCCTTTATTATTTTTCTAGCAACTCGGCTCCTTGTCATAACTTCAAATTTTGTTTGTATTTTTAGAAGGAAACAAACAAACAAGAACAAGTGATATGTAAGTCATTCTCACTCTAAAAGATTCCAACAAGACTTAAAACTTCTGTAAAACATATTAAAGACCTTTTATGGTCTCTTTCTACTTCCGTCCCAAGACTTAACTGCTATGGGTCCTTCCAGGGATGTTTTTGTGTATGTTTGCTGCATGGATACCTAAACTCGCTCGCTCACTCTGTGTTAGGTATCTATTGCTGCATAACAAGTTATTCTAGAACCTAGAGGCTTAAAACAACCAATATTACCTCAGAGTCTCTTTCCAGTTGCAGCTTGGCTAAGTGCTTCTTGCTTAGAGTCTCTCTTGAGCTTGTAGGCAAGCTGGGGCTCTGGTCTCATAGGAAGGCTTGACTGGAAGAAGATCTCTTCCAAGCTCGCTCATGTGGCTGTTGGAACCCCAGGTCCTTGCTGGATGTTGGCTGGAGACATCAGTTCTTTGCCACGTGGGTGTCTCCTTAGGGCAGCTCACACTACGGAAGCCGGCTTCCTTCAGAGCAAACAAGCAAGAATGTGAACAAGGATGCCCAAAACAGAAGTCACAGCCTTTTGTAACCTCATCTCAAAAATGACATCCCATCACTTTTGACATTCTGTGTTCATGAGAACAGATTCCTACATTCAGCACACACTCAATGGGAAGGAATGACACGAGGGCATAGGTACCAGGAGGACCAATAGGAACCATCTTAGAAGCTGCCCCCACCCCCTCACCCCATACGCCCATGATCTCCTACACACACGTGTGATCACCTCCTCTGTGAGGGCTACTCTGACTGCCCTTTTAAAAACTGAAGCTCTCACCTCTTACCTTCCATCCCCTTCCTTCGCTTGCTTTTTCTTTAGGGCACTTATCGGCTTCTAATATTCTAAATTACTTATATGTAATGTTTATTTCTCTCCAAGGGTCCATAAAGGCAAAAGTTTTTTTTCATCTGTTTTTCTATTTCCCCGGCATCTACGACAGTGTCTGATACCTTGGCACTCAATAAATATTTAATTAAATTGTCTATGCCTTGTTATGTAATTTGCTTTCTTGCCAGTACATCTTAGAGTATTTCCAAGTCAGTGTATATATAAGTTACCTCATTCTTTTTAATGGCTGCTTAATAATCCACATTATGACCATTCCATCCGTCATTTCAACGTTGCCCTCTTGAGGGACACTTACTTGTTTCTGCGGCCTCGCTATTTCAAGCTGCTGCAAAGATCCTCGTATGTGTATCTTCACACATATGTATAAATAGTTATGGGACAAAGGCCCCTAGAAGTCCTGCAATAGCTTTAGGTCCTGGTCTTTGTGTGGTTGAATTGCATGAGGAGGTAATTACATCAGGGGACTTTCGTTTGTTGTTTGTCTTTAAATAACTGCTTTCCCTTCTTTTGCCTTGACTTTGGGTTTTGCATGAGTGGAAAATGCTTGTGTAGGGAGTTTAGGATCTCAGTCACTGTCACGTACTGGGGTCTGGTCTTTGAGTTGCCCTTATGCTGCCAACGTTCCACTACTCTCTCGAGAGTTAGAATTCATTCAAGAGCGTGGCACCCTGCTTTGTGCAAGGCATCATGGAGAACATGGAGATAGAGCATTACTTTAGCTTTCTAGCAACTTCCACCTTACTTGGGTGGTGAACATTAACAAGTTAAATAATAGTAAATCAAGCAGTGAGTCAGAAATAAGTGTGAGCAAGTCGTGGGCAAGAGAGGCCCTCGGGACTCAGGCGGTCAGGACAGGCTTTTGAGGGTAGATGGGGCTTGAGCTATACCGTGAGGAGAAGGACCTGAACAGGAAGGAGGGCAAGAGGGAAGGGTAAGCAACCAGTTGTAAGTGGAGGGCACGGAAGGAAGAAGCAGTTTTGTGCTCAGCACCAGAATGCCACGGGAGTCTGGTTGATTTGTATTCCTTTGCAGAGTGGCACCTGGCGATGTTGGGGGCCATGCTCGCACGTTCGGTGGAGTGTTCCATCAGCATTATCATCTGAAGAGTGCTGGGCAGCAGATAGTTGGTCAGTCAGTCCTTGGGAAGCTTTGACTGGTGGTTTCAGTGTGATCAGGGCTCCCAAATCTCTATCTGTGACATTCGGTGCCTGGTATGACCCGCCAGGCAGCTTCCCCTCTACCCTCCTTTATCATCTTCTGCCTGGGACTCCACAGTCTGTCATTCCTGCCCCCTGCCAACCTGCGTTACATAGTTACACTGTTTCCTATTGACAATTGTTTATCTTCTGCCTCCGAGCACGGCACGACCCTCTCTAACCTGCTATGGAATCAAACCAGCGCCCTGCCTCGTGCTCAAGGGCCAGATCACACTAACATAAAGAGAATTCTGCAGGACACATGGGCCTGCCTCTCTCTTCAGTCATGGCTCTGTCATTGTTCTCAGAAGGCTGGCTGCTTGCTTTGGAAAATTTCCCAACAGCCTGACCCACCTCGGTACCATCCTTAATCTTCGCAAAGAAAAGGCTGCAAACATAGAAAGAAAATCTCTCCAAAGGACGGTAGAATGGATGATAGAAAACGTAGGTGAGTGCGTGGTGGCACTGCCCAGGACGCAGTAGGAGGTCAACAATTATGAGTAACTGGGAAGTAGCAGAATAATGATTGTCCTTTTAGAAGAGCCCCAGCAGGCCCGCTCTGTTTCTTCCCGGCATGAATTGTGCAGGTGAAACCACTGAAAATGGACATTCAAGGCAGTCTGGACAGGGAAACCTTAAAGGGCTGAGACTGGCAGCCCAAGGCTGATGGCCCTTGACCTTGGTGTTCACCAGTAGTGGTGGAGTGTGGAGGTGAGGAAGGACAGTGTGGGTGGTTTGTTTGGTCCCCATTAATGTGAGTGAACCTCAGGTTTCTTTTGGATCCAGCCAGCAGGGCCACATACTTTTATTGGTCTGTAGCCTCTGGGTATCACCCCCCGGCCTCGAGGGGACCCATGGGCTGCCTGAATTATCTCAAGCTCCCCTTCCTCAGCCAGCTGTGCTGTCATGTTTCCAGACTTTTCAAAGCACTTTCAACGTCACTGTCTCGTGCCATCTGTTTGAACTGACACATCATTGGGATTTGTTTTTTCTTACGTATTAAGAAAACTACATGGCTCTCCCGGGGAAGTAACAGAGTCTTTAAAAATAAAAAGCAAAATCTTTGAGGAAGAAAACAAAATTTTTAAAAGTAAAAAATGAAGTCCCTGAAGACTTTCTGTTCTCCTATCTGCCAACTCACTCTGATTGTGGTTTCGTTATGACAGGGTCAGCATTTTAACAGCAGAGGGCGCCAGAGGCTAAATTATGTAGATCAGTTGCCCTTGCTGAGAAATCCTTTTAATTTGGTTGCTTTGTTCTTGTCCTTTCTGTCACCTCAAGAAGAGGCAGGAGAAAGCATTCACAGGGCTGGTGGGCAGGAGTAGTAAGGTGAGCTGAGTGTCAGAGGGTAACATCTGCTACAGGGAGCGGGATAGGGAATTTAGAACAGAGGGCTGGGAGTACATGATGGGCCTGAGGATTTTCGGACCTCACTAGCAGTCATTCAGTGAATGCAATCAGCACCTTGGCTAGGCTGCAGGGGAGCTTCCTTATATGTTTATATTGTCTGAGAAAGGCCCCTCCCACCAGCACCCCTACCTTGCACCCTCATCTTTGGTTCTGTGGACATCTTGAGCTCCACAGCTCAGTTGAACCCTCCAAGCCTGAGTTGGGGTCGGGGGTGTGATTTGTGCAGTCCCTCCTCCAGGTCAGTGATCAGGCTATGCAGGGCCAGGAGGAGGCCCAGCCACCCTGCTTGGTTTCATTCAGAAAGATTTGTCTGTGTTTTTTTTTTCTTAATAGACTTTAATTTTTAGAGAAGTTTTAGGTTTACAGCAAAATTGAGAAGGTACAGAGATTTCCCATATATGCCATACCCTCACACACAATCGGTATCCCCCACTATCAGCATCCCCCACCAGCGCGGTACATTTGTTACAATCAGTGGACTTAGATTGACCCATTGTTATCACTCGGTTTACATTAGGCCTCGCTCTTGGTATTGTCCATTCCATGATTTTGGACAGGTATAATGCCCTGTATTCACCAATATGGTCTCATACCGAGTAATTTCCTTGCCCTAAAAATCCTCTGTGCTCTCTGCGTCTTTATCCCTGCTTCCCCCCAACCACTGGCAACTACTGATCCTTTTACTGTCTCCATAGTTGTTTTTTTTTTTTTTTCCAGGGTGTCATGTGGTTGGAATCCTGCAACACAGAGCCTTTTCAGATCGGCCTCCTTCACTTAGCAATATGCATATAAGGCTCATCCATGTCTTTTCATAGTTTAATAGATCATTTCTTTTTAGTGCTGAATAAAATTCCGTTGTCTGGGCATGCCACAGTTTATTTATCTCTTCACCTACTGATGGACAGCCTGGCCGTTTCCAACTTTTGGTAATTATGAATAAAACTGCTGTGAACATCCTTGTGCAGGTTTTCACATGGACATGAGTTTTCAGCTCATTTGGGTAAATTCCAGGAATGTGATAGCTAGATTGTATGGTCGAGTATATTTAGTTTTGAAAGAAACTACCAAACTGTCTTCCAAAGTGGCTGTACCATTTTGCACTCCCATTAGCAATGAATGAGAATTCCTGTTGCTTCATACATATCCTCACCAGCATTTGGTGTCATTGTTTTGGACTTTGGCCATTTTTATAGGCAATGGTATTTTCATTGTCATTTTAATTTGCAATTCCTTAATGACATATGATATCGAGCATCTTCAACGGATGCCATCTGTATATCTTTGGTGAGGTTTCTGCTTAGGTCTTTTGCCCATTTTTAAATTGGGTCATTCATTTTCTTATCATTGAGTTTTAAGAATGCTTTGCTTATTTTGGATAATAAGCCTTTATCAGATTGTCTTTTGCAAATATTTTCTCCCAGTCCGTGGCTTGTCTTCTCATTCTCTTGACAATGTCCTTTGCAGAGCAGAAGTCTTTAATTTTAATGAAGTCCAGCTTATCAATTTTTTCTTTGATTGATCATGCCTTTGGGGTTGTATTTAAAAAGTCATCACTGTACCTGAGGTCACCTAGGTTTTCTTCTACCTTCTAGGAGTCTCATAGTTTTGAGTTTTATCTTTGGGTCTGTGCTCCATTAATTTATGTGAAGGGTGTGAGGTCTGTGTCTAGATTCGTTTGTGTGTGAGTATGTCTTGGGGTTCCAGCACTGTTTGTTGAAAAAAACCTATCTTTTGCTCCATTGTACCTTTTCTCCTCTATCAGGGATAGATAGTTGTATAATTATGGGGATCTCTTTCTGCACTCTCTGTTTCTGTTCCATTGATTGGTTGGTCTACTCTTTCACCAATACACACTGTCTTAATATACCTTTTAGAGTAAGTCTTGAACTCAGGTAGTCTCAGTCCTCCAACTCTGCTCTTCTCAATATTGCATTGGCTATTCTGGGTCTTTGCCTCTCCATATAAACTTTAGACTCCCTTTGTCAATATCCACAAAATATGGGATTTTGATTGAAAATGCCTTAAGAAAAATTGACATGCTAACAACACTAAGATTTCCTACCCATGAACATGGAATGTCTCTCCCTTTATTTAGTTCTTTTTTTATTTCTTTCATCAGAGTTTTGTAGTTTTACTCATATAGACTTTGGACATATTTTGTTAGATTTATACCTAAGTATGTTTTAGGTGCTAATGTCAGTATCATGTTTTTAATTTCAGATTCCACTTGATCGTTGGTGGGATATAAGAAAATGATTGGCTTTTGTATGTTAGCCTTGTATCCTACATCCTTGTTTATTAATTCCAGAAGATTTTTTTCAGCTCTTTGGGATTTTCTACATAGACAATGTCATCTGGGAATAAAGGCAGTTTTATTTCCTCCTTTTCAATCTGTATACCTTTTATCTCTTTTTCTTGTCTTATTGTATTATCTAGTACTTCTGATACAATACTGAAAAGGGATAGTAGGGATGAGAAGGGACATCCTTGCCTTGTACTTAACGTTAGAAAACTTCTAGTTTCTCATTCATAAGTATGATATTAGCTGTAGGGTTTTTTTTTTTTGTGGATGTTCTTAATCAAGTTCAGGAAATTCTTCTGTATTTCTTGGTTTCTAAGAGATTTGATTGTGATGGTGTTGGATTTTGCCAAATGCTTTTTCTGCATCTATCAATAGGATTGTGTGATTTTCCTTCTTTAGCCTATTGATGTGAAGGATTACATTAACTGATTTTCAAATGTTGAACTAGTCTTGTGTACCTGAAATAAGTCCTACTTGCTTATGGTTTATATTTCTTATGCACTGCTGGATTCCATTTGCTGGTATTTTAGTGAGGAGTTTTACATCTATATTCATGAGAGATGTTGGGCTGTAGTTGTCTTTTCTTGTAATATTCCTTCTGCTTTCATCTTCCCGAAGATACTATAGAGAATTGGTATAATTTCTAACGTAAAGGTTTGGTAACATTCACCAGTCAACCTATCTGGGCCTGATGCTGTTTTGGAAAATTATTAATTACTGACTTGATTGCTTTAATAGAACTTGACCTTTTACATTGTCTATTTCTTTTGTGAGGTTTGGTAGAGTTTGTGTCTTTCAGGAATGGTTTTGCTGTATCCTGCCAATTATGAGAAGTTGGGTTTTCATTTTCAGTCCGTTCAAAATATTTTTTAAATTCCTCTTGAGATTTCCTCTTGACCTATGTGTTATTTAGCAGTGTGTTATTTAATTTCCAAGCATTTGAGGATTTTCCAAACATATTGCTGTTATTGATTTCTAATTTAATTCCACTATAGTCTGAAAGCAGGCATTGTATGATTTTTTTTTGTTGTTCTTTTAAATCCGTTAGGGTGTGTTTTATGGCTCAGAATGTTGTCTGTCTTGGTAAATGTTCCATATGAGCTCGAAAGTAGGTGTATTCTGTTGTTGGATGGAGTAATTGCTAGATATAGTAGTCAATTATATTCAGTCGGTTGGTGGTGCTGTTGACTTTAACCATGTCCTTACTGATTTTCTGCCTTCTCGATCTATCCATTTCTGATAGCAGAGTATTGACGTCTCCAACTGTAACAGTGGATTCATCTATTCTCCTTGCAGTTCTGTTTTTGCCTCACATATTTCGATACTCTGCTTCTAGGTGCATGCACATTAAAGATTTAATGTCTTCTTTGAGAATTGATCCCTTTATCATTATGTAATGCCTTTTGCTATCCCTGTCAACTTACCTTGCTCTGAAGTCTGCTCTGTCTGAAATTAATATAGCCACTTCTGCCTTCTTTTTGTCAGTGTTAGCACAGTATATCTTTCTCCATGCCTTTAATTTTAACCTAAATATGTCTTACATTTAAAGTGTATTTCTTGTGGATTATTTACCTCAAAACCACAATGAGATACCTCACACCTGTCAGAGTGACTAACATTAACAACTCAGGCAACAACAGATGTTGGCGAGGATGCGGAGAAAAAGGATCCCTTTTGCACTGCTGGTGGGAATGCAAACTGGTTCAGCTGCTCTGGAAAACAGTATGGAGGTTCCTCAAAAAATTAAAAATAGAAATACCCTACGACCCAGTAACTGCACTACTAGGTATTTATCCGAATGATACAGGCTTGCTGTTTCGAAGGGGCACATGCACCCCAATGTTTATAGCAGCACTATCAACAATAGCCAAAGTATGGAAAGAGCCTAAATGTCCATCGACAGACGAATAGATAAAGAAGATGTGGTACACACACACACACACACACACACACACACACACACACTGGAGTATTACTCGGCAATCAAAAAGAATGAAATCTTCCCATTTGCAACTACGTGGATCGAACTAGAGGGTATTATGCTAAATGAAATTAGAGAAAGACAAATATCATATGGCTTCACTCATATGAGGAATTTAAAATACGAAACAGATGAACACAAGGGAAGGGAGGCAAAAATAATATAAAAACAGGGAGGGGGACAAAAACATAAGAGACTTAAATATAGAAAACAGGGTTAGTGGAGGGGTTGTGGGAGGGGGGATGGGCTAAATTGGTAAGGGGCATTAAGGAATCTACTCCTGAAATCATTGTTCCAACATATGCTAACTAACTTGGATGTAAATTAAAAAATAATATATAAAATTTAAAAAAATTAACCTCAAAAAGAACAAAAAAATAAAGTATATTTCTTGTAGATTAAATATAATTGGGTCCTGTTTTTTGATCCACTCAAAATCTCAATTGGCATACAGTTGACCATTGAACAGACAGGTTTAAACTGTGTGGGTCCACTTATATGTGGAATTTTTACAGTACTGTAAATGTATTTTCCTTATTATTTTCTTACTAGCATTTTTTTCCTCAAGCTTTGTTGAAAGAATATAGTATATAATACAAAATATGAGTTCATCGACTGTTTATGTTTCCATAAGGCTTCCAGTCAACAGTAGGCTATTAGATGTTAAGTTTTGAGGGAGTCAAAAGTTATACTTGGCTTTTTTACTATGCAGGGGGGTCAATACCCCTAACTCCTGTGTTGTTCAAGGGTCAAGTATATTTAGACCATTGACATTTAAAGTGATTATTGACATAATTGGATTAATAGCTACCATTTTTGCTGTTGTTTTCCATTTGATCCCCTTGTTCTTCCTATTTTTATTCTTTTTTTCCTGCTTTCTGTAATTAATTGAATATTTCATATGGTTCCACTTTCTCTCTTTGTTGTTAACGTATCAATTATTTTTCCTTTTTTAATTATCTTTGTGGTTGCCTAGAGTTTGCAATATACATTTACAACTAGTCCAAATCCACTTTCAAATAATACTCTTAATGCTCCAGAGGTAATACATGTACATTATAATAACAAAATAATCATAATTTCTCCCACTCCATGTATCATTGCTATGGTTCATTTCCCTTACATGTAAGCACACCTATTTATATACATACGATGTACATCAGCATATGTAATTGGTTATATTGTTGCCATTATTTTGAGGAAATGTTATTTCTTAGATGAAGACTGAGGGAAATACAAGTTTTTATTTTACCATCACTTGTTCCTTCTCCGATGGTCTTTCTTTACACAGATCTGAGTTTCTGACCGATGTTGTTTTCCTTCTTCCTGAAGAACTTCTTTTAACATTCCTCGCAAGACCAGTCTGCTGACAATGAATTCCCTCAGTTTTTATTTGTCTGAAAGAAGTCTTTCTTTCTCCTTCACTTTTGAAGAATAACTTCATGGATACGGAATTCTATGTTGGTGTTTTTTTTTTTTTTCTCAGTACTTTAAATATTTCACTGTGTTCTCTTGCTTGCATGGTTTCTGGGGATGAGTCAGATGTAGTTCTTATCTTTGCTGCTCTGTAGGTCAGGTGTTATTTCCTTCTGGCTTCTTTCAAGAATAGTTTTTCTTTATCTTTGATTTTCTGAAGTTTGTGTATGACATGCCTAGGTATAGTTTGTTTTTTTTTTTTTTTCTTTCATATATCCTGCTTGGTATTCTCTGAGCTTCCCAGATCTGTGGTTTGGTGTCTGACATTAATTTGAGGACATTCTCAGTCATTTTTGCTTCAAATATTTCTTCTGTTTATCTCTGTCTTCTTCTTCTGGTGTTTCCATCATACACATTATACCTTTTATAGTCCCACAGTTCTTAGACAGTCTCTCTTTTCCTTAGTCTTTTTTTTTTTCTCTTTGCTTCTCTGTTTTGGAAGTTTCTATTGACATATTCTCAAACTCAGAGATTATTTCCTCACCTGTGTCCATTCTACCAATGGTCCCAGCAATGGTATTCTTCATTTAAAAAAAAAATGTTTAATGTTTATTTTTGAGAGCAAGAGAGAGAGACAGAGCATGAGTGGGGGAGGGGCAGAGAAAGAGGGAAACACAGAATCCAAAGCAGGCTCCAGGCTCTGAGCTGTCAGCACAGAGCTCCAAGTGGGGCTCGAACTCACAAATCGTGAGATCATGACCTGAGCCACCCAGGCTCATTGCATTCTTCATGTCTGTTAAGTGTTTGTGATCTCTAGAATTCCCTTTTGATTCTTTCTTAGAATTTCCATCTCTCTGCTTATATTGCCTATTTGTTCTCACATGCTGTCTACTTTATTGATCAGAGCCCTTAGCAAATTAATCATAGCTGTTTTCAATTCCCAGTCTGATAATTCCAGCATTCCTGCCATGTCTGGGTCTGGTTCTGACTGCTTGCTCTGTCTCTTCAAACTGTGTGTTTTGCCGTTTTAGAATGCCTTTTAACTTTTTCTTGATAGCTGGACATGATGTACTAGGTGAAAGGAACTGCAGTAAATAGGCCTTTAATAAGGTGGTGGCGAGGGTGTGGGGGAGGGGAAGCATTCTATAGTCCTGTAATTAGATCTGTCTTTGCCTGAGCCTGTTCCTCTGAACTATGAGCTTTGTGACTATTACTCAGGGTTTTTTGTTTTCTTCTTTTCCCTCCCACCTTAGGTAGGACAGTATGGTTGGAGTGGGCTGGAGTTGGGTATCTTTCTTCTTCCACATGGGAAGCTACAGCAGGCTAGACTTAGGGTATCCGCCCCCCCCCCCCCACCCTGAGCCAGGGTCAGGTAGCATCTGATAAAACTACTATAGTTGAGGCTCTTGTAAAATAGTTTCTCCTAAAAGCAGGCCTTGTTAAGAACAAAGTATTCTGGTTTATTTCAAAATGGTTTCCCCCCTGTCCCGCACCCCCCACCCCCCTGCCCACCCCCCGCAGCCAGAAGCATAAGGGAATTTTTCTCTAGGGTTTACTCTGAGAACCTGGTCAAACTCCTAGAAGCAAAACTGACAAAGATGTGGGGGGTCCCTATGACTGACTGGGTCTGCCCAGAGATTGGACTCAGCCTTGTCTGCCCGGAGACTCCAACACTTTGTCAGTTTCGCTTCTAGTTCCCCTGCCCTGGTCCCCACAGAGGTTGCTGCTGGGGAGTTTCTGCCTGGTGAGTTGTGGTTCACTGTAGCTACCCATCTGTCTCATTCATTTTGGCGGTAGCGTTTGCCCTGTGACCTTCCTTCTCTGGTAAATCCGAGAAGAATGAGTTTTTCGGTTTGTGCAAGCTTTGTGCTTGTTAGGACCCAGTGATGTCCTCCAAGTGCTGTACATGCTAAGCTGGAAACCAGCTGGTTGATGTTTTCACTTGCGATGCTCTATACCAAGGACAACTAAGTGATATGGGCAAAACAAGACTTTCAGGCACGGCTCTTGTTCCTTTGAAATTGGATTTTAGATTTGAAAGGAGCCTTGGGGGTCTCCTTACTCAGTGTCCTCATGTTCAGTTGAGTGTCTCAGGCTCTACTATGGGCACTTCTCTCTGGGTAATATTCGCACAGGCTCTACTATGGGCACTTCTCTCTGGGTAATATTCGCACATTTTAGCAAAGTAGTATAATGCACTGTGTATATGCAACCCATCTGTGCTCAGGATCCAAATGAACTTTCTCTAAATAAACCAGTTTTGTTCTTTCATAGTCAGTGTTCTGCTCCCTGAAAGGAAATGTAATGTGATATTTATCCACAAACAGTGGTGACCACTGTATGGTGTTTGGATGGATGCTGTTAGTTCTGTGTGATTTTATTTTTCTCTTTTTATCTTTCTGCATTTTCCAAATTCTGTCAAATGAACATGTATTACATTTACAATCAGGAAAAAAAATAAGGTAATGTTTTCGGTCATGAACGTTGGAAGTCTCCTCTCCGTGTCTCCTTACAGTCTGCAAGATGAACGTTCACCGACGCTGTGAGACCAACGTAGCTCCCAACTGTGGGGTGGACGCCAGAGGAATTGCCAAAGTCCTGGCGGACCTAGGCGTCACTCCAGACAAAATCACCAACAGCGGCCAGAGGAGGAAAAAGGTAACTGGCTATTTGGTGGTGTTTCTGGAGCTCTCTGTGGGCCCACTTTCTCTGTGCTGGCTTCCTGAGAGCCCCATGGAGTGAGGTTCTAAGATCACTGGGTTTGAGACACTGCACACAAAATAGCATGTGCTTAAAGGGAAGGAAAAAAAAAAAGAAATTAGGCAGGTGACATTAAAGTCTCCTTCAGTTCCAGAAGTGGGGGGAAAACAAAGCAAGTCTCAAGTGTTACATTCCTTGGGGAAACATAACCTTTGAGATGAGGACTTTGGAATTCTCTCTAGAAAAAGCACCGTTCTAGACAAGGCAATAGGCTTATCTGCCTCCAGAACTGGCATGAAAGCAATGTCACTGTTTTGAACTTTGCCCCCTGGTGTTGCTGTAATGAGGATAAGTGGACGAAGAGCTGGAGCCACATTCTTTTCTAGGGAACAAGCCAAGAAGGTCTGTGCTAGTGCCCGCACTCAGCTGCCCAAGGGACATTGTTAATGCCCCATGACATGAAACATCTGGGTCTTTCTTGGGAGACCTAAGCCCCCGTCTCTACCCGGGTGACCTTTGGAATGTCAGTGGGAAGAGATCCATTTGCTAAAATGTTATTTTGGTAAGTCAGGGCCCACAGATGTAAACAGAGCTAAAGGCATCCATAGCATTTTGTTTGAAGGCCCTTCTTAGCCTTGGCTCCCAGCCTAGAAAATGTAAGAGTTTTTGAAAAAGTAAGTTATGAGAAAATCAGAACCACATTTAACTGGGCAAGAAGTTCTGGTGGAGGTGAGAAGCAGGCAGTGACCCTCATCGCCCAGTACCAGGCATTCTCAAGCACTTTCTAGAAAAGTAATTCTCACACCAGGTGCTCTACAGTTTGGACTCCCAATGTTCTCCCTAAGTCCTGCCCTAAAATTCCTTCTGAAGGGCTCTGTGTTTCCCTTCTTTTAGAGGCTGCCCACCCCTTTTCCCGGGTGCCTCTCAGAAGAGCCCTTTCCCTTGAATGGGGAGGTTTGGATCGTTTTAATCTTCTTAAACTCCTCCTTCTTTACCTTCCCAATAAGCAAAGGTTGGAGGAGAAGAACTCTCTTCTCCCCGGTTGGTTAGCTATGGGATTTTGTGCTTCTGGTGACTCTTAGCTCTGTAAATCCCACCAGTGGAAGTAGGACTTTAGTTATTGACCCAAGGCATTGCAATTGCAAGCAGAATGTCTGCACCCAGGAATGCTAGACCCCCACCGAAGGAGTGGGTTAAGTAAACACCTTGTGATGACAGAGTTGGACATACACATTTATGAGCTCTAGAGAGAGCCCTTTTCAAGAGATATGGCTTTTCTCCTTGCTAGAAGGAAATGGAGACAGAACCTTCATTAATCATCATGAAGCATTTTAAAAGAAAACTCCATACACACCTGCCCTCCCTGCCCCCCACCCCCAATTTACACAGGCCATAATGCCAATAACCAGCCATCGTCTGTCTGAGGTTTGGGGGCACCTGGTGATATGAAGCCAACATGGAGGAATTCAAGAGGAGACAGTGTTAAAGACTAAAGGATTCTGATATTTTTATTGCTGGGTTGCTTCTGATGCAAAAGCTGGAAAAAAGCCACATGATCCAAGTCGTGGCTTGGATCCCTTGATCCCTTAGCGTGTGAGGAAGGAAGTGTCTTGCTCAGAAGCTAAGCGGGCTTTTTGCAAGAGCGTCAGGCTTGCTGGAGCATTGTCTGTCTTCACGTTGCCCTTTGCGAGTAGTCCTTCACCCAGCAAGGATGTGTGCACATGGCTCTGGAGCAAGAGTAAAATAGAGTATGTGTGACCGCTTAGTCCAAACCTCTGACTTTGGTGGGAACTCCACATGGGTGCACTGACACCTGTGCCGGGAAATAGACTTCCCTGGAGGGTGTCCTGTTAAAATTTGCCAACCGATATCAATGCACCTAAAAATATTTATTGAGCTTCGACTAAAGGTATCATTTGGTACAAGGCGCCAGAGGCAATACAAATGCTAGATAGAGTCTTACCTTCAAAGAGCCTATAGTCTACCCAAGGGGAGTGCCCCACACAGTATCCACAAGCAGAAGCCATTAACTAAACACAGCTGAACAAGAGGACGGGTAAACGTGATAACTCGCGCTGCTTGCATTGGCGAGCGGGTTTTCACGGAAGGGGTGCAGTTGTGCTTTGCTTAGACAGGTTAATTGCCTTTGCATAGGATGAAAACTGAACAAACCACAGTCTCTTCCTAAGTTTTTAATTCCTGTTGGCTGCCCCATAGTGTAATGTTGGATTCTGGTGTGCAACCTAGTGATTCAGCACTCGCGTGCATCACCACGTGCAGTCTCGTCTTCCCTTTAACTGTCAGGAGGAACCTGAGTCTGGGCTTTCAGAAGGTCAGTTCAGCAAGTGCTGCTGTGCCCTCCGGGGCTCTTACAGCCCTCGCTGGGGTCCAGCATCTGGGCGGTTCTGACCTGGGGGTTGCTCCCCACCCTCCCTTCTCATGTCTCCACCCCCGCCCTCTCTCTCCCTCTCTCTCCCTCTCTCTCCCTCTCTCTAGCTCATCGCTGGCGCCGAGTCTCCGCAGCCTGCTTCCGGAAGCTCACCGTCTGAGGAAGATCGATCCAAGTCAGCACCCACCTCCCCTTGTGACCAGGGTGAGACCCTCAGATTTGCTTTGTGACCTCTGAGTAATATCATCTGAAGGACTGAGGGCTTCAGACACCCTCTCCCTGCTGACTCATTAGCTACTCTTTTCTCTCTACAAGTATTTCTTCAGGGAGAGGCACTAAATGGCTCTGCTCGTGTTAAACCTTGTCCACGCCAGGGTAAGAGAGAAAAAGCAGGGAATGTTGTGGTTCTTTCTTTACTCCTGCCTCTTTCCTGGGTTCCAAGTGTAGGAAAGCACCCTGAGCCTGCTCCCAGACCTTCCATGTGTCTGTGCCACTCAGCTGAGAGCAAATTCTTTCCTGACTCTGGTCATCACACCCAAAAACCTGAAAGCAGGGCATGAGTGGGGGCCTGTGGCTGAGCAGGGACAGGAGCGCCAAGCAGAGAACAGATGAGAGAAGGGAGGAAGCCAGCTCTAGGCCTGACCCCTTCCTAAAGTTCAGCTTAGGATGTTTCCTTCTTCCCCGTAAGAATATGCCTCATGTAGTCCAAGTTTCTGAGTTCTGCAGGCATCCAAGAATGCTGAGGGGAGACTAACATTTAAAACCTTGCCCTCTGGTGATCAGACCCAGGTGTCCCTGGGAAAGGGATGTCTGCTTCTGCAGAGCAGGAATAATCATCATTGCGTGGCAATAGTGCCTTGATTTTCCATAGCCCCAGTTGTGTTCCTTATCTTAATCTTATCCGCACACTAACTCTGTGTTGGTGTGCCCCATCCCTGGCCCCATGCTACAGGGTGGGAAGCGGAAGATCAGAGAGTCAAAAAAGTTCTGTCCAAAGGCCTGGAACTAAGTCAGCTGTAAGAGCAACGCCATACCCCTCCTGGTTTTGGGACACCCGCCCCCCTCCGCCCCGGGCTGCCGCCCCACCTCAGAATCTGTGCTGTCATACTCTCCCTGGGGGTGTGACCCACTTCAGTTTATCCAGCAGTAGACAAAACAGCTGCAGGGCAATATGCCGATCCTGAGTCCTCAAAGTACTCGGCCTGCATCCCTCCTCTTGCTGCTCTGATTTGGTTCCTGTGTCTTTATTCCTGTGTCTGCTTAATTCCAAAAAAGAATTTGGTCCATTTGTATGTACTTCCAGTGGCACTCAGGGGACCTCCAAACTAGTAGGTATTATCCTAGAACCCGTGCAGGTGTTTTCATGTGCCCCATGTTAGTGCTGAGACCTCCTTTGGGAGCTTCAAGGAGCCGGGGTTCTATGGTAGAGACCCTCAGTAAGAGTGAGCTGGCTGGAGTTTCTAGGCCTGGCTCCTGCCAGCGTGCTGCCCAGACCCGGCAGGACGCAGTACCTGTGTTTGTCTCTGGTCAGTGCAGGCACAAGCATTACCCGGCAGTGGTGTGGGCACAAATGGATGCAAAGACCCTTAGCAAGACACAGCATTGCTACACAACAGGGATGCCACATAGTTTCTCTTCCTTCCAGGAAGGAACACCCACAGTGACATTTTCTTTAAGCTCTAAAGCCCCTAAACACCCAAGTCCTGTTTTCCAAAACCCATTTAATAGTTTGCCTTGAAAACGGAGACTTTGAGCCATTTACTGAGACTAGAAGTTATACTCAGTAGAGGCATAAAAGAGAGGAAATGGGTGAATTGGCCAAGGGGAGAGCTTTAGACTCAGGAACCACCCTTACCCTGCCCTCCCCTCCACCCGAGCACATCTTAGAGGAACTGGACTCCAGGTCTAAGAAAGATCCAGATTCTTTGAGCAGGCTTCATGGGCCTCAGTCCTGCAAAGAAGCTGAAGATCTCTTTATGTCAGGCAGCACATGCTTATCATGCCTAACCCGGATTCCTCAGGGTTAATGGTCTGTGTTCTCCTTCGACCATCCCAGTTATTCATGAGCATCTCTTAAAACCGGGGTATGCTTTCGGTGCCCACTTCTACAATGAGGAGTGTGTGTGTGTCCTGGTGAATGAATAGCTAACAATAAAGCTTCCCCAAACAGCAAAGGTCAGGGGGTCATCCAGTGTTATCACCGCCAGGTAGTTTAGGTCACATGCTCTGCCGGGGCACAGGACTGTCCCATGGTCGTGAAATGGAACTGAGGAATCCCTGCCCCGGCTCCGATAAACTTGCAGCATGCCAGTCTCGGGAAACAGTTCTTCACTTAATGATAAGCCCATTGCTCATTTGGTTTAATATCCTCTTGGGAGATGGGTATTAGAATAAACGCAACAACAAGGCCGAGTAAAGTGCTTTACAAGTTAAAGGCTTCCTGGTCCTCGCTTTTGATAGAGTCATATCACCAGTGATAACTGTGATGACTGTTCTCAGTCATTGTTCTAAGTTTCAAAGGGACTTGACAGGTACCTGTTGCCTTTGAGACTCTGCAGGATTCCAGACAAGGCTAGGATTCCTGCACTACACCTAAGATAACAACAGGCTGCTAGCCAAGGGGGCTTTCAGAGAGAGGGCCGAGTTTTTGTGTAATCTGAAGGTGTTGGCTGGTGGGGACCGTGTCCTCTTGTTTGCGTACCTAGATGCCAATGAAAGCATGTACGTTACATGTATCTTAGGTGCCAATGAAAGCGTGTACGTTACACATACATTCGGTGCCAATGAAAGCGTGTACGTTACGTGTACGTTCGTGCCAATGAAAGCGTGTACATTACAGGTACATTCGGTGCCAATGAAAGCGTGTACGTTACATGTACATTTGGTGCCAATGAAGGTGTGTAGAGCAAATGAATGTGGGAAGAAATGCCGCACTGGATTGGCTGCTGTGAAGAACCAGATGGAGGGTGGAGGCCTCACACTTGGGGGCAGGGGACGTTCTGAGTGCTGGGTCCTGATGGAAAGGGATCATGAGGCATACACTAATGTGGTATCTTGTCACCCTTGGCCCTAGAAATAAAAGAACTTGAAAACAACATTCGGAAGGCCTTGTCATTTGACAACCGAGGGGAGGAGCACAGGGCGGCGGCCTGCAGCGATGGCCACCTGGCGAGCCCCGGCGAGAACGGCGAAGTGCGGCAGGGCCAGGCCAAGCGCTTGGGTCTGGATGAGTTCACCTTCATCAAGGTGCTGGGCAAAGGCAGCTTTGGCAAGGTCTGTGGCATGCGTGGGTACAACCGCTGACTTTCTCTGCCCTGTGGCGTTGCCTCATCTATCTGATCTAAATCAGATTAAGCTATGAACATTTCAGCCCAGTCTTGTTGCGTCTTCCTTCCTTGTTCAGTGGAAACGGCCTGAGGCTGAGCAGGTGGGAGTCCGGGTTCTGCTGCTAAGTAGCTATGAGACTTCAATGTAGTCACTTAACTTCTTTGGGATTCAGTTTTTCTCATTTGTCAGATGGTGACACAGGCATCCAGTGAGATCACGGGTAGAAGAGCACCTTGAAAAGCTTAAATTGCTTTACATGAGCTTGGCTTCCTGTTAGCAGTACTACTAGCTACTACTTCCCTTCCTCAGAGCTCCATGCGAAATTTTGGCTTTCATTCGTTGCAAAGACTTTAAAAAATGAACTCTAGAATCGCTGCACTCAGTGAGCTTGGGGCTCAAAGCAAATCTGAGTGTGGGTTATTTTGAAAGGTAAACGCTATTGAACCGACTTTTCTGGCACTTACTACATGTTGGGTTTATCCTCCGCATTGGCGAGAGAATGAGGATAATCATCTCATGTCTTGGGTCTTGCTTTGCCCTCGGTGCCAGGCTCCCTGTCCTGCCCCACACTGAGGTGAGCAGAACCATGCAGGGTAGGGGTGCCAAGCGTGTCCCGTGAAGCTTTTGTGGCGATCAGACACGATTCTGATGGCTGGCAAAGTGGGGTGCGTAAATCCTCACTGTTCGTTTTAGAAAGAAGGTGTAAGGGCGGAAAGCCTGGGATGTCAGCTAACATTTCAGCCAAGACCCCCGATGATTCCCTCGCTCTTCTCAAAGGCAGGAGTCCACGGCAGGTGTCTCCCTAGGCCCTGTTCTGGGGCCCAGGCACCCCCCCCCCCCCCGCAGCTCCCCAGGGTCACGTGCCCTCCCGTGTCCTGGACTCTTGAAAAGCCTCAGCCAGCGGGTCAGCCAGCTTGCGGAGCTGCTGAACCGCTCTACTGCTCTTGAAGGGAACGGCTCAGGAAGCCTCCAGGGTATGGGCCTGCCCCCTGGCCCCTCACCTGCCCCATCTCCTCCTGAGATTACTGTAGCAGGAAGGTAACCAGAGGGGGCTTAAATGGCAAATGCTGAAGCAATCACATTCCTCAGAGACCGAGTAAGTAAGAAGCAGGCCCCAGTCCCTTGGTCCAGGCCTAACTCCGGGATGTGAGCCACTTTAATTTTGAACAAGATTCAAGGTAAACAAGCAGGCTCAGAGTTTCCAGGTCTCCATACTGTGTAGGCAGGATGGGAACTTGGAAGACTCTGGAGTATTTAGGTTGTTTCTTGGGGAAAATTGCAGCCAACGTTGGAGCTAGTTTTAAAGAGTGAATTACGTGTGGGCGACGAAAGGTCCTTAGGTAGCCCCCTGAATTCCCTCTTGAGGCTTCTGAGTTCCCACTCTTGAGAACTGGCAGCTCACCTTGGAATACTGTGCTTAGGAGCTGTTTAAAAGGACAAAGACTTGTCATGTTGTGCAGAAATGAGTGCAAAAATATCAAGTGATAGGAGAACTTTAATAAACTGGTAATTTGCCCTCTGGAAAAGGAATCACATTCCCAGTGTTAGAAGAAACCACAAAGGCAAACATGACTGATGTAGCTACATGAGGACAAGTGATCCTGTCTGATAGAAGATAGAACAGAAAATCCTAAAACAGGCTTAGACAAACCTTTGCAGAAAGCAAAGTGTTAACATCTTTATATACAAAACTCCTACAAACTCATAAGAAAATAATATAAAGTAGTAGATAACTAGACAAAGTTACCTTGACAAATATAAATTGACAGTTCACACAATTAGAGGAAAAATTTTTTCAAGTTTCTCTTAAATACAGAGAACAAACTGAGCGTTGCTGGAGGGGAGGTAAGTGGGGGTTGGGCTAAATGGGTGATGGGCATTAAGGAGGGCATTTACTGGCATGAGTAAGTGATAAATCACAAAATTCTCCTAAAACCATTATTACACTATATGTTAACTAATGGGGATTTAAACAAAATTTAAAAATTAAAAACAAGTTTCACTGCAAGTTAAAACAGCCTGGAGGTTATATATCACACCTGTTACATGAGCAAAAATGCTTTTTAAGTGAAAACACCCAATGTGGGTACATTGCCATAAAACTAAGGCACCTCTCCACTCCTGATGGCAAATTCTGTTGTACATCCTTTTTGAAATTCAAGAAATATGCAAAATATTTAGCCCTGTAGTCAACTTCTAAGACTTTCTAGCTTAAGGATATGGTTGAAAAAAAGAAAAAAAGTACATGTACAAAAACACCCAATCAATTTATTTATATAGTGTTTAACAATTAGATTTCACTTAAGTATCTAATATTAGGTAAGTGGTTAAATAAATTGTAATATGTTTACTTTTTTTTAATTTTTAAAGTTTATTTTGAAAGAGAGCGAGCATGAGAAAGGAGGGGCAGAGAGAGGGCGAGAGAGAGAATCCGAAGTGATGTGGGTCTTGAACCCACCAACCTGATATCATGACCTGAGCTGAAATCAAGAATCAGATGCTTAACAGACTGAGTCACCTAGGCGCTCCAGTGATATGTTTGCTTGAGTTAAATATAAGCATCCCTGATAATGTTGGTGACGATGTAGATGATGAAACCTTATGAAATCACATTCGTTTAAATAAAATTATATGTGCAATACTATGATTGTAAGCAGGACAAATCTATATGAACATATGAACAATTATTTAACAGATATGTATTAAGCTTTTTTTTTCTATGCTAGAGATTAAAAATAAATAAATGAATTACAGTACCTCTATTAGGATGGGTAGTTTTTCTAAACATTTTTTAATGTTGTTGTTACTATTTAAAATTAAAGAAAAACAGGAGTTCTTACAGCACTAGGCATTGACTTGTATTTGCTTCTTTGGATTCCATGCATGGATAGATTGCTATGAGTGGTTTTGGTTCCTTGCAGGTCATGTTGGCCGAGCTGAAAGGCAAAGATGAAGTATATGCTGTGAAAGTTTTAAAGAAGGATGTCATCCTCCAGGATGATGATGTGGACTGCACGATGACAGAGAAGAGGATTTTGGCTCTGGCTCGGAAACACCCGTACCTAACCCAACTCTATTGCTGCTTTCAGACCAAGGTATGTCTAGGAAGAAGCCACCATCTTGAGGTAGTGCTGTATGATGTGATGGTATCTTGATGTCTGACTAAAAACATCAATTATAGACCCTCTCCATTATTTTCTAACAGGCCTTGTGAAGTGGCATGGATTTTACCCTTGAAAAGATCAGGGTATATCTGAACGGCATCCTCTTTTTTAAGGGTGCGGAATTTTCCATTCAGGGTTGTGCTCGTGAAGGGATGAGAGGGCAATAGAACTTTGCAAATGCAGCTGGACAAAGCCAAATGGCTAAACCCAGTGTTTGCTCCCTGGAAAAAACAACAGGCGTGATTAGTCCTTGCTCTTCTCCTAACTTTCTATCATTAGGCAAATCATTTAAGTTCTCTGTTGCCTTCAGATCAAATGAAAAGGAGTAAAGCCCGCCCTGACCACTTCTGACTTGTATAATGTCATATGAGGCAGAGGATGTGGACAAGTGCTTACAATGCTCATTTTCAGCTGGCTGTGTGGGAGCCTGGGAACCAGAAGGTGGCAGTAAAGAAATGAAAATAATTTGTAGCTGCATTATGGAGTCTGACCAATGACTATCGTAACTGATTTTTTAACTTACTGTTTGTTAGTAAAGAAGAGAAATGCCAACATTCTTTATGAAGCTCCTGTTTTATTACCCCTTTTGTTGCGGGGAGTGAAGGTCTTTTATGGTGGCTTATGGGTTTGTCGTCCTTAGCTTGTTGAGAAGGCAAAGGCAACCTCACCTGAAACTCCCCCGTGCCCATCTGGAGCCCAGACAGTACAGGGCACCATCATGGAGACACGATCTCTTGCCCCTTGGCATACTCTCACCTCTATGTCACTGCCATGATGTTCTTCCACTTTGAATTCAACTATTATTGGTCACTTGGCAAATTTTTATTTTATGATATTTTATTGACTTCTTTCCATGCGCCAGGTACTGGAGATACAACGGTATCTCCAGTCTCTCACCTCAGGGAATTTACAGTCTCTTTGGTACACTGTTTTTCAAAGGATATTTCTCTGAACCCTCATCACTTGAGAAATTCTAAGAATAAAGGATCCTTTGGCCCGTAGTTTGGGAAATTGAAATTTTGACTTCTTCTAGACTGCTTCAACATGTACTTGCTTGTTTAAGTCCCTGAGGAGAAATGCAATGGGGGGAAAAAAAAGATTGCCTGTGTTTAATCTACTATTTCCCAATTATTTGATCTCAAGCTCCACTTATACAATCACCTATTCCACACTGAGAAACAGTGATCTAGTGGATTTTTCCTATCCCTCTGATCTCTCAGGAAGATAAGTAACACCTTCTGAAAATCTGGAAATCCCTTTTCTGAACAGGTGCAGGAGTCATTAGCTATCCTTGCTTTTGAAATGTGTTATGTAATTCCTAATATTTGTGGTTCTATGCATGTATGTGTACATATGCGGAGCCCAACATGATAAAAGAGGATCAGTCATATGGTTAACTTTTTCTTTTCTCCACTCGAGTGTAATTCTAGATTAATGAAAAAATGTGTCCTGTAATTCTTTATCTTCCATGGCACCTATCACAGGGCCTCACATTTGGTGGGTATTCACTATCAGAATTGGAGGGTTGGAAGATTTTATAAAAATTATCTCTTCTACTCTACTTTTTGCACCAGTGAGAAAATCAGATGTCAACGAAGTAGAAGTCTTTTGCCTATAGAAACTCTGTTTTGGCCACAGTGGACTTAGCATCTGGTCTCTGGGACTCCTAGTCCAGTGGGACCTTGCTCTGATATCACACTGATATTCTCTCTTGCCTGACCCAGCACCATGCCCCCCTCTGTGCGGGGAGCTTTCCCCCTCTTCCCCTACCCCTAGCAGGTAGCCATCTCTTTCCCTGTCTGAGGTGGTTTCATGGGTAGAGATCCACACTGGTGTTTTTTCTTTGGACATATTGCCAAGAGGTTCAACATTCTTGGGAAGCCACAGTGAAGGGTCAGCTTTCCTACACCTCTTGTTGAATAAGTGAGATATGGGAATGGATGTCTTCCATGTCAGCAGTGTTCTCCTCTGTGCATTGTAGAATATCAAGGCTAAGGTTCCTCACTGTATGGCAGCTTTTGGAACACAAAGCAGTATTTAATAAACACCATGGATTTCCTTTATGGGAGAACAATACCCAAACTGACACATGGAGATTGGGGTCTGGATGGCTAAAGCATGGGGTTGGGGAGAGAAGAGACTTTAGTAGTTCAGATATTTACTAACTCTTTTTCTCAGGCCGATGTCAGGTAGCCATAGTTACAGGAGCAACTTTGCCCCACCTCTTCCCTGCCACCATTATTCCATAGAGAAATAGCATACCCCACTTTACACAGCAGACATATGTTCATCTCAGTTTTTGAAAGTGAATCATATTTTAACTTCACTGAAGGACCTTAGCTTATTAATGAAAGCAATCTTACGAAGAATCATTTTATGAACTCCCAACTTCTAGAAAAGGTGACTTTTCCTCTGACAACCAGTAGTCATGTTTTTTTTTTAACATTTATTTATTTTTGAGAGACAGAGAGAGACAGACCATGAGTCGGGGAGGAGCAGAGAGAGAAGGAGACACAGAATCCAGAGCAGGCCTAGGCTCTGAGCTGTCAGCACAGAGCCCAATGCAGGGCTCGAACCCAGGAACCATGAGATCATGTCCTGAGCCGAAGCCGGCCGCTTAACCGACTGAGCCACCCAGGTGCCCCCAGTAGTCATGATTTTAAAGAGTAGCTATTATTCACTCACCTGACTATGAGGTAGGTGCTGGCTCTAGGTTTATCAGCAAAATGTGGAGGGGTTTACTCCATAAGCAATGGGGAGTTTATACTCTTTCTGTAAACAAATGGCAGCAAAGAGTATTGGGTGGGTGTTCAAACCAGGAGGACTCAGAGAAGAGGTGCTCTTGGGGTTTGGAGTGGGGAGGGTGCTCAAGCCAGGCTGTGAGGAGGGGAGGATTGGGCCAGGGTCTGGGTGGGAACAGGAGCCGGGCTCAGTAGCCATAGCTCAGTCTTGCTTTCATTTCACTTTTCCTGAAAAGAAAGGACCCTGAACCTGGTTTCAACTAAGACTCTAATACATGATAAAGGAATGTGAGATCTGAGTGCAATCCTATTAAGATTTCTTTCATTCTTACTTAATTATGACACACAAAGCAGCAATAATGTTAAGTCGGGTTTAATTACTTTTAGGTGAGCCTTTGTTTTTCAGTGTGTAGGGGAAAAGGCCCCCATAGAAACACACCTTTAGAACTTCTTGATAGTTTGCACATAGCTTCAGGCCACACACTATACAGATTGCCCGAGGGGACTTAAATGTGTGTGAGGTGTGGGTGCCATGTCTGGTGTGGTGACCAATGGTGATGAGTATATAAACCTACTGGCACCAGTCATGCTGTCAAGTCGTGAATTAGATATGGTCCTCACAGCCCACTGAAGGTACGATTCAAGGCCAATTTGGCCTTTTCTGTGCCGTGCCTACCTGCCATTGGTTCATATACTCTGATCCTTCTCCTGGAGATCTGGAAGGAAGAAAAGCAAAGGAAACAGCTCCATTGTTCCAGTGCTAGTAAGAAAAGGCAGACAGGCCAGTAAATTAAGCCAGTAACTTCAATTTCAGTCAAATTCAAACCAGTATATTTGACTTCAGCTCCTGCTATGCTGTGCGCTCTTGGGGCTGGTGGAGTAGCCGGAACTAGGGAAAGCTACAAAACTGTATTTAATTAACTATCAAATATATAGTATGAAAGGTGGATCAGGGACTTCCATCTCCAGCTGAGATAGAGAACCCTCATTTCTATCAGATCCTCTCTCTCACAACTAAAGAACCCTCAATGTAATTCTCATTTCATAAAGGCATTATGCTCATCAAGATTGACATAGCCATCCAGAATTACAGTATCATCTATTGATGCAGATGAGAAACTAAAATTTCCATATTTAAAACTGCCAGATGACTTTTAAATGGATGATGTTAAACTGCTATCAATGGTATTTACTATTTTCACACACAATAACTGTTTCTTGGTTAAAAAAGTAGTGTCCATAATGATTTCAATGAATATACAGGTATTTTTTGAGCATCTATTATAGGCTAGACACTGCTAGATTCTGGGGCTACAAAGCTCCAAACATACCGACTCCGAACTCAGGGAGATGACTGTCTACTGGGGAGACAGATGTGTGGAGTGATGGACAGCTCTTCTAATGGGGCCATGGAGATGAGACATTTGAAGCCCTGCAAAGGGTAGTTGGAAAGGCTTCCTAGAGGAGGTGAAACAAAACCAGGACCTCAAAGCATGGGTGGCATTTGAAAGAGGATAAGGGCAGAGAGATGACTGAGGAAACCTAGAACTTATCGACCAATCTTCTCTTCGACACTGTTTTCCCAACGCTGGAACTCTCACCTCTTTCTGTGCCCTACTTCCGCAAGCAAATGAAAATGGCTGAACAACAGCAGTGAAGGAGAGGAAGAGTAGAGGATGTTCAGAAAATTCCTGCACCTGCGAGATCAGATGATTGGTAGAGAGGGGGCGGAAGTACAGTTGGCCTTTGGACAACACGCTCTCGAACTGGCGCACTTATGTGCGGCTTATTTTCGAGACGGTACAGGACTACAAACGTGTCTTCTCTTCCTCAAGGTTTTCTTAATAACATTTTCTTTTCTCTAGCTTACTTCATTGTAAGAATACAGTGTGTAATACATATTACATACAAAATATGTGCTCATCGACTGTGTTCTCAGCAAGGCTTCTGTACAATAGTAGACTATTGGTGAAGTTTTGGGGGGAGCCAAGTTCTATGCAGATTTTTGACTGTGCAGGGGCTGCGCACCCCAACTGCCATGTTGTTCCAGACCTACTGTACTATGAGCCAACCTCACTGGGCGAGGCACCCAGTGCAGCTCCACAAGTTACAGGTTTGGTCAAAGTCAGGGCTTAGGGCAAGGAGTGACTTCAGGAACTGCCTCTTCAGGCCTCTCACTCATGCACAGAAAGCTTAGGGACGAGAGAGCCACTGAGTGATGGGTTTGTTTTTGCTTTTGTTTTTGTTTTTGTAGTTACAGGAAATAAAATTCTCAGGCATTTTTAGATTCTATGTATGAACCCCGTTGTGAAATCATTGCTTCCGACTGGATCCCATAAAACTTGTCTCGAGTAATTTCATCCACGATTTTTCCTCTTTAAAAATATTAATCTCTACCTCATCGCACCCATCCCCCTCCCTTTGGCATTTCCCGCCAGGCCTGGGAAGCTAGCTCCTGGAGGGCTGTGCCTCTCTCAGCTGCTGTGAAGGAAACAGAGGGTGAACTCCTAGAGAATCTCCCTTGGCCAGGTTCCCTCGCTGCCCTGGGGGAAATGCAGAATGGAAAAATCCTTAAAAAGCAACTGGAGACATTTTTCAAATGAGTTTTAGTAATCCGTGTGAGCGTAGGGTGAGAACTACAGAGCAGGGGTGTTGACAGCATAGGGAAAAAAATGACAGTTGCAAGGAACACTGATGTTTGTTTTGATCATTGTTTCTGTAGGATGGCAAACACAAAAGCAAAAAGCAAAGTTAAAAATTAGGCCGTTGGGAGATATTTTGAAAAACAGATGACTGTGTCAGATTATAAGAGCCAAGAAACAGTTGAACAAAGTATGCCTCCTACTAGAGCGTGCTTGTATGAGGCAGCCAGATGTGGAAGGGGCTGGGGGAGGTTTGATTGGAACTGGTGCCTCACAAGAGTAGACTGACATGTTCAACACCATGAGTTGGCGTGTGGGTCAGAAAGCCACCTGGTAATCAAGATGCTCGCAAATCAAACTAGTATGGGGGACAGATTCAATTCTCTTGAGGAGGGGTGGTCTGAGGCCATGGAGGGCTGGTGGGGAT